>NC_057802.1:477785755-477888518 GCF_018294505.1 Triticum aestivum | reverse complement strand
AAACAACTCAAAAGACGAAAAGCAAAAGCACAGGCACCCACAAAATCCATACGTACCGCCGGGTTACTCGACCCGGCCACGCCACTTTAAGTTGCCGCACGACCGGCTGCTCGCCAACCGGCTTCACCAGATTGCCGCCAGCCGGCCCAGTGGGTGTTTCGCTCGCGTTCAACGTTTCAATCGCCTAAGTACTGCACGCTCCTCTCAAAGGCCAAACCCCTTGTCACGGACCGGAGCCTCGGCCGTCAGACTTGCGGGGGAGAAGCCCAAGACGGGAAAGTCACAAGAAAACAGCTCAAAGAACGAAAAGCAAAAAGCGCAAACATTCACAGAACCTATACAACATAGTTCAAAGGACAGGCCCAAGGCCAGAGTTCATTACACCCGGATACCCCCAGTGGGTGGGTGGACCTGCTACCTAACAGAATTTTTTACTAAGATAAAAACAGGTAGCCTCAGGCGTCTCCCTCGGTGGCCTCCGAGTTCGCCGAGGTGCCGGTGTCTCCCTCCTCGGTGCCCGCGTCGCGGTAGATGTCCATCTCCTCGGAGCTGCCCTCCGGGTCGTCCAGAAGCAGGCCGTAGTCGTCAACAGGCACGACTCCGCCATCCTCCGCCCGCTCCGGCTGGAACTCGTCATGGAAGGCGAACCCGGCGATGTAGCTGGCCCGAGCAGCAATCCGTCTGGCCTCCGCCTGCAGCTGGTTCTCCGAGCCGGCTCGCTGGTGAGGGAGTCCTGGACTAAGGGGTCCTTGGGCGTCCGGCCTGTTATCCATGGGCCGGACTGGTGGGCTGTGAAGACATGAAGGCTGAAGACCGTACCTGCGTCCGGATAGGACTCTCCTTGGCGTGGAAGGCAAGCTTGGCCACCGACTATGAAGATTCCTTCTTATGTAACCGACTCTATGTAACCCTAGATCCCCCCGGTGTCTATATAAACCGGAGGGTGTAGTCCGAAAAGGATACTCATTACCATAGTCATACAGGCTAGACTACTAGGGTTTAGCCATTACGATCTCATGGTAGATCAACTCTTGTAATACTCATATTCATTAAGATCAATCAAGCAGGAAGTAGGGTATTACCTCCATAGAGAGGGCCCGAACCTGGGTAAACATCGTGTCCCCCGTCTCCTGCAACCATCGACCTTAGACGCACAGTTCGGGACCCCCTACCCGAGATCCACCAGTTTTGACACCGACATTGGTGCTTTCATTGAGAGTTCCACTTTGCCATCGACGAAAGGTTTGATGGCCCCTTCGATCATCTATTGTGACGCTGTCCATGGAGAAACCTTCCTCCCCGGACAGATCTTCGTATTCGGCGGCTTCATACTGCGGGCCAACTCGCTTAGCCATCTGGAGCAGATTGATAGCTACGCCCCTAGCCATCAGGTCAGATTCGGAAGTTTGAACTACGTCGCGGACATTCGTGGAGATTTGATCTTCGACCGATTTGAGACCGCGACGACCGCTCCCCCTCACTCCGATGAACATGACTTAAATCTATCATCGGACCACATCCAGGAGGTGGTTCATGTTACTGCTCTGGCCTTAGATCTGGAGCGGATCGTGCCGTCCGAGGTCACAGGGTCCGCGGCGTTGGAGCTGCACATGGACTCGACCTCAGCAATACCTGCGTTACCGGAACTACGGACTCGTCTCCGGCTGTATGTTCCGAACCACGTACGCCTGCAGAGGCCGAACTTGATCGTCTATCGATCTTCGAACTCAGCGCCGCAGACGTCTTCCAGCACTCACCTTTGGGCGATGTGCTAAATTCGTTAAAAAGCCTGTCCTTGGCGGGGGACTCACAGCCGAACTATGTCCGGTTCGGGCTAGAAGCTGATAATGGAGAATTTCGCTTCCCACCCGCCACCCACTTCATATCCACTGTCGAGGACTTAACCGACATGCTTGATTGTGGCTCTGAAGACATCGACGGTATAGACAACGATGCCGACAAGGAGTAAGGCCAAGACCCGCCATTCACGGGACGTGGGAGGCCCACCTCTTCGTACGACGTGTACATGGTTGATACACCTAAAAAAGCCAGCGATGATGACAAAGAAGATCCAGTTGAGAATAAACCTCCTGAGACATAGTCTAAGTACCGGCACCCTAAACGCCGCTCTAAGTCACATCGCAGCAACGCTGGCACCGGAGAAAATAGTACTCCGGACGACGCCGAAAACAATGAAGACCCTGTTGGAACAAGATCCGAACAGGAGGAACAAGAAAACGGGCAAGCCAGCTGCTACCTCTTGAGCACTGCGTTGGTTTTCCCTTGAAGAGGAAAGGGTGATGCAGCAAAGTAGCATCAGTATTTCCCTCAGTTTTTGAGAACCAAGGTATCAATCCAGTAGGAGGCTATGCGCAAGTCCCTCGCACCTACACAAAACAAATAAATCCTCGCAACCAACGCGATAAGGGGTTGTCAATCCCTTCACGGTCACTTACGAGAGTGAGATCTGATAGATATGATAGGATAATATTTTTGGTATTTTTATGATAAAGATGCAAAGTAAAATAAAAGCAAAGTAAAAAAGCAAAGGAAATAACTAAGTGTTGGAAGATTAATATGATGAAGATAGACCCGGGGGCCATAGGTTTCACTAGTGGCTTCTCTCAAGAGCATAAGTATTTTACGGTGGGTGTACAAATTACTGTTGAGAAATTGACAGAATTGAGCATAGTTATGAGAATATCTAGGTATGATCATGTATATAGGCATCACGTCCGAGACAAGTAGACCGACTCCTGCCTGCATCTACTACTATTACTCCACTCATCGACCGCTATCCAGCATGCATCTAGAGTATTAAGTTCATGAAAACAGAGTAACGCCTTAAGCAAGATGACATGATGTAGAGGGATAAATTCATGCAATATGATAAAAACCCCATCTTGTTATCCTCGATGGCAACAATACAATACATGCCTTGCTGCCCCTACTGTCACTGGGAAAGGACACCGCAAGATTGAACCCAAAGCTAAGCACTTCTCCCATTGCAAGAAAGATCAATCTAGTAGGCCAAACCAAACTGATAATTCGAAGAGACTTGCAAAGATAACCAATCATACATAAAAGAATTCAGAGAAGATTCAAATATTGTTCATAGATAAACTTGATCATAAACCCACAATTCATCGGTCTCAACAAACACACCGCAAAAAGAAGATTACATCGAATAGATCTCCACGAGAGAGGGGGAGAACATTGTATTGAGATCCAAAAAGAGAGAAGAAGCCATCTAGCTAATAACTATGGACCCGAAGGTCTGAGGTAAACTACTCACACTTCGTCGGAGGGGCTATGATGTTGATGTAGAAGCCCTCCGTGATGGATGCCCCCTCCGGCGGAGCTACGGAACAGGCCCCAAGATGGGATCTCGTGGGTACAGAAGGTTGCGGCGGTGGAATTAGGTTTTTGGCTCCGTATCTGATCGTTTGGGGGTACGTAGGTATATATAGGAGGAAGAAGTACGTCGGTGGAGCAACAGGGGGCCCACGAGGGTGGAGGGCGCACCCTGGGGGGTAGGCGCGCCCCCTACCTCGTGGCCTCCTGGAAGCTTCTCTTACGTAGGGTCCAAGTCTCCTGGATCATGTTAGTTCCAAAAATCACGCTCCCGAAGGTTTCATTCCGTTTGGACTCCTTTTGATATTTTTTTTCTGCGGAACTCTTAAATAGGCAAAAAACAGCAATTCTGGGCTGGGCCTTCGGTTAATAGGTTAGTCCCAAAAATAATATAAAAGTGAATAATAAAGCCCAATAATGTCCAAAACAGTAGATAATATAGCATGGAGCAATCAAAAATTATAGATACGTTGGGGACGTATCAAGCATCCCCAAGCTTAATTACTGCTCGTCCTCGAGTAGGTAAATGATAAAAACAGAATTTTTGATGCGGAGTGCTACTAGGCATAATTTCAATGTAATTCTTCTTAATTGTGGTATGAATATTCAGATCCGAAAGATTCAAGATAAAAGTTCATATTGACATAAAAATAATAATACTTCAAGCATACTAACTAAGCAATTATGTCATCTCAAAATAACATGGCCAAAGAAATTTCATCCCTACAAAATCATATAGTTTAGTCATGCTCCATTTTTGTCACACAAGAATGCTCTCATCATGCACAACCCCGATGACAAGCCAAGCAATTGTTTCATACTTTAGTAATCTCAAACCTATAAACTTTCACGCAATATATGAGCACGAGCCATGGACATAGCACTATGGGTGGAATAGAATATGATGATGGGGATTATGTCGAGAAGACAAAAAAGGAGAAAGTCTCACATCAACGAGGCTAATCAACGAGCTATGGAGATGCCCATCGATTATGTTAATGCAAGGAGTAGGGATTGCCATGCAACAGATGCACTAGAGCTATAAATGTATGAAAGCTCAACAAAAGAAACTAAGTGGGTGTGCATCCAACTTGCTTGCTCACGAAGACCTAGGGCACTTGAGGAGGCCCATTGTTGGAATATACAAGCCAAGTTCTATAATGAAAAATTCCCACTAGTATATGAAAGTGATAAAACAAGAGACTCTCTATCATGAAGATTATGGTGCTACTTTGAAGCACAAGTGTGGCAAAGGATAGTAACATTGTCCCTTCTCTCTTTTTCTCTTATTTTTTTGGGCCTTCTCTTTTTTTTATGGCCTTTCTCTTTTTTTATTCCTCACTTGGGACAATGCTCTAGAAAATGATGATCATCACACTTCTATTTATTTACAACTCGATACTAGAACAAAGTATGACTCTATATGAATGCCTCCGGCGGTGTACCGGGATATGCAATGAATCAAGAGTGACATGTATGAAAGAATTATGAACGGTGGCTTTGCCACAAATACTATGTCAACTACATGATCATGCTAAGCAATATGACAATGATTAACGTGTCATGATAAACGGAATGGTGGAAAGTTGCATGGCAATATATATCAGAATGGCTATGGAAATGCCATAATAGGTAGGTATGGTGGCTGTTTTGAGGAAGATATAAGGAGGTTTATGTGTGAAAGAGCGTATCATATCACGGGGTTTGGATGCACCGGCGAAGTTTGCACCAACTCTCAATGTGAGAAAGGGCAATGCACGGTACCGAAGAGGCTAGCAATGATGGAAGGGTGAGAGTGCGTATAATCCATGGACTCAACATTAGTCATAAAGAACTCACATACTTATTGCAAAAATCTACAAGTCATCAAAAACCAAGCACTACGCGCATGCTCCTAGGGGATAGATTGGTAGGAAAAGACCATCGCTCGTCCCCGACCGCCACTCATAAGGAGGACAATCAAAGAACACCTCATGTTCCAAATTTGTTACATAACGTTTACCATACGTGCATGCTACGGGACTTGCAAACTTCAACACAAGCATTTCTCAAATTCACAACTACTCAACTAGCACGACTTTGATATTATTACCTCCATATCTCAAAACAATCATCAAGCATCAAACTTCTCTTGGTATTCAACACACTCATAAGAAAGTTTTTACTATTCTTGAATACCTAGCATATTAAGATTATTTAAGCAAATTACCATGCTATTTAAGACTCTCAAAATAATCTAAGTGAAGCATGAGAGATCAATAGTTTCTATAAAACAAATCCTCCACCGTGCTCTAAAAGATATAAGTGAAGTACTAGAGCAAAACTATATAACTCAAAAGATATAAGTGAAGCACATAGAGTATTCTAATAATTTCCGAATCATGTGTGTCTCTCTAAAAAGGTGTGTACAGCAAGGATGATTGTGGTGAACTAAAAAGCAAAGACTCAAATCATACAAGACGCTCCAAGCAAAACACATATCATGTGGTGAATAAAAATATAGCTCCAAGTAAAGTTACCGATGGAAGTAGACAAAAGAGGGGATGCCTTCCGGGGCATCCCCAAGCTTTGGATTTTTGGTATCCTTAGATTACCTTGGGGGTGCCATGGGCATCCCCAAGCTTAGGCTCTTGCCACTCCTTGTTCCATAATCCATCAAATCTTTCACCCAAAACTTGAAAACTTCACAACACAAAACTTAACAGAAAATGTCGTGAGCTCCGTTAGCGAAAGAAAACAAAAGACCACTTCAAGGTACTGTAATGAACTCATTCTTTATTTATATTGGTGTTAAACCTACTGTATTACAACTTCTCTATGATTTTTAAACTATTTTACTAGCCATAGATTCATCAAAATAAGCAAACAACACACGTAAAACAGAATCTGTCAAAAACAGAACAGTCTGTAGTAATCTGTAACTAACGCAAACTTCTGGAACTCCAAAAAATCAGCCAAAATAGGACGCCTAGTAAATTTGTTTATTGATCAGCAGAAATTGGAATCAATATTTTATCACGTTCTGGTGATGTTTAACAATTATTTTCGTGAACAGAAAGTTTCTGTAAATTTCTGCAAGATCAAATAACTATCATCCAAGAAGATCCTATAGGTTTAACTTGGCACAAACACTAATTAAAACACAAAAACACATCTAAACAGAGGCTAGATAAAAGATTTATTCCTAAATAGAAGCAAAAAGCAAAAAGCAAAAAACTAAAAATAAAATTGGGTTGCCTCCCAACAAGCGCTATCGTTTAACGCCCCTAGCTAGGCATAGAAGCAAGGATAGATCTAGGTATTGCCATCTTTGGTAGGCAATCCATAAGTGGCTCTCATAATATATTCATAAGGTAGTTTTATTTTCTTCCTAGGGAAGTGTTCCATGCCTTTTTTAATGGAAATTGGAATCTAATATTCCCTTCCTTCATATCAATAATTGCACCAATCGTTCTAAGGAAAGGTCTACCAAGAATAATAGGACATGAAGGATTGCAATCTATATCAAGAACGATAAAATCTACGGGCAAATAATTCCTATTTGCAAAAATAAGAACATCATTAATTCTTCCCATAGGTTTCTTAATAGTGGAATCCGCAAGGTGCAAGTTTAGAGAGCAATCATCAAAATCACGGAAATCTAGCAAATCGCACAAAGTTTTGGGAATAGTGGAAACACTAGCACCCAAATCACATAAAACATAGACTCATGATCCTTACTCTTAATTTTAATAGTTTGTTCCCATTCATCATAAAGTTTTCTAGGGATAGAGACTTCCAACTCAAGCTTTTCTTCATAAGATTGCATCAAGGCATCAACGATATGTTTGGTAAAAGCTTTATTTTGACTATAAGCATGAGGAGAATTTAGCACGGATTGCAACAAGGAAATACAATCTATCAAAGAGCAATTTTCATAATTAAATTCCTTGAAATCCAAAATAGTGGGTTTAGTAGCATCTAGGGTTTTCATTTCTTCAATCCCACTTTTATCAAATTTAGCATCAAGATCTAAAAACTCCGAATTTTTGGAACGCCTTCTAGGTAAAGGTTGATCATATTCAGTCCCATCATTATAAAGATTCATATTGCAAAACAAAGATTTAATAGGGGACACATCAATAACTTTTAGATCTTCATCTTTATTTTCATAGAAATTTGAAGAACACGCTTTCATAAAGCAATCTTTCTTAGCACGCATCCTAGCGGTTCTTTCTTTGCACTCATCAATGGAAATTCTCATGGCTTTGAGAGACTCATTGATATCATGCTTAGGAGGCATAGATCTAAGCTTTAAAGAATCAACATCAAGAGAAATTCTATCAGCGTTCCTAGCCAATTCATCAGCTTTAAGCAATTTCTCTTCAAGCAAAGCATTGAAATTCTTTTGTGAATTCATAAACTATTTAACACTAGTCTCAAATTCAGAGGGCATCTTATTAAAATTTCCATAAGAATTGTTGTAGGAATTACCATAATTATTAGAGGAATTACTAGGATAAGGCCTAGGATTAAAGTTTCCTCTATACGCGTTGTTACCAAAATTATTCCTACCAACAAAATTCACATCCATAGATTCATTATTATTCTCAATCAAAGTAGACAAAGGCATATCATTAGGATCAGAAGAAACACTCTTAGCAGCAAATAATTTCATAAGTTCATCCATCTTTCCACTCGAAACATTAATTTCTTCTATCGCATGAACTTTTTTATTAGTAGATCTTTCAGTGTGCCATTGAGAATAATTAACCATAATATTATCTAGGAGTTTAGTAGCTTCTCCTAAAGTGATTTCCATAAAAGTGCATCCCGCGGCCAAATCTAAAAGATTTCTAGAAGCAAAATTCAATCCGGCATAAAATTTTTGTATAATCATCCACAAATTCAAACCATGAGTAGGGCAATTACGTATCATTAATTTCATCCTCTCCCAAGCTTGTGCAACATGTTCATGATCAAGTTGCTTAAAATTCATAATATCGTTTCTAAGACAGATGATCTTAGCGGGAG
Organism: Triticum aestivum; assembly: GCF_018294505.1. Taxonomy (NCBI): domain Eukaryota; kingdom Viridiplantae; phylum Streptophyta; class Magnoliopsida; order Poales; family Poaceae; genus Triticum; species Triticum aestivum. The sequence continues at coordinate 477,880,151 of NC_057802.1, read as the reverse complement.
GAAAATACTTAGAGATAAAAGCATCTTTGCACTTATTCCAGGAATCAATACTATTTTTAGGCAAAGACGAAAACCAAGCTTTAGCACGATCTCTAAGCGAAAAAGGAAATAGCTTCAATTTAACAATATCATTATCAACATCTTTCTTCTTTTGCATATCACACAAATCAACGAAGCTATTTAGATGAGTAGCATCATCTTCACTAGGAAGGCCGGCGAATTGATCTTTCATAACAAGATTCAACAAAGCAGCATTGATTTCACAAGATTCAGTATCGGTAAGAGGAGCAATCGGAGTGCTAAGGAAATCATTATTGTTGGTATTGGTAAAGTCACACAATTTGGTATTATCTTGAGCCATCGGGACAAACAAGCAATCCAACACACAAGCAAACAAAAAGCAAGCGAAAAAGAGGCAAACGAAAAAGAGAGGGCGAATAAAACGGCAAGGGTGAAGTGGGGGAGAGGAAAACGAGAGGCAAATGGCAAATAATGTAATGCGGGAGATAAGGGTTTGCGATGGGTACTTGGTATGTTGACTTTTGCATAGACCTCCCCGGCAACGGCGCCAGAAATCCTTCTTGCTACCTCTTGAGCACTGAATTGGTTTTCCCTTGAAGAGGAAAGGGTGATGCAGCAAAGTAACGTAAGTATTTCCCTCAGTTTTTGAGAACCAAGGTATCAATCCAGTAGGAGGCTACGCGCGAGTCCCTCGCACCTACACAAAACAAATAAATCCTCGCAACCAACGCGATAAGGGGTTGTCAATCCCTTCACGGTCACTTACGAGAGTGAGATCTGATAGATATGATAGGATAATATTTTTGGTATTTTTATGATAAAGATGCAAAGTAAAATAAAAGCAAAGGAAATAACTAAGTGTTGGAAGATTAATATGATGAAGATAGACCCGGGGGCCATAGGTTTCACTAGTGGCTTCTCTCAAGAGCATAAGTATTTTATGGTGGGTGAAAAAATTACTGTTGAGCAATTGACAGAATTGAGCATAGTTATGAGAATATCTAGGTATGATCATGTATATAGGCATCACGTCCGAGACAAGTAGACCGACTCCTGCCTGCATCTACTACTATTAGTCCACTCATCGACCGCTATCCAGCATGCATCTAGAGTATTAAGTTCATGAAAACAGAGTAACGCCTTAAGCAAGATGACATGATGTAGAGGGATAAATTCATGCAATATGATAAAAACCCCATCTTGTTATCCTCGATGGCAACAATACAATACATGCCTTGCTGCCCCTACTGTCACTGGGAAAGGACACCACAAGATTGAACCCAAAGCTAAGCACTTCTCCCATTGCAAGAAAGATCAATCTAGTAGGCCAAACCAAACTGATAATTCGAAGAGACTTGCAAAGATAACCAATCATACATAAAAGAATTCAGAGTAGATTCAAATATTGTTCATAGATAAACTTGATCATAAACCCACAATTCATCAGTCTCAACAAACACACCGCAAAAAGAAGATTACATCAAATAGATCTCCATGAGAGAGGGGGAGAACATTGTATTGAGATCCAAAAAGAGAGAAGAATCCATCTAGCTAATAACTATGGACCCGAAGGTCTGAGGTAAACTACTCACACTTCATCGGAGGGGCTATGGTGTTGATGTAGAAGCCCTCCGTGATGGATGCCCCCTCCGGCGGAGCTCCGGAACAGGCCCCAAGATGGGATCTCGTGGGTACAGAAGGTTGCGGCGGTGCAATTAGGTTTTTGGCTCCGTATCTGATCGTTTGGGGGTACGTAGGTATATATAGAAGGAAGAAGTACGTCGGTGGAGCAACAGGGGGCCCGCGAGGGTGGAGGGCGCGCCCTGGGGGAGTAGGCGCGCCCCCTTCCTCGTGGCCTCCTGGAAGCTTCTCTTACGTAGGGTCCAAGTCTCCTGGATCATGTTCGTTCCAAAAATCACGCTCCCGAAGGTTTCATTCCGTTTGGACTCCGTTTGATATTCTTTTTCTGCGAAACTCTGAAATAGGCAAAAAACAACAATTCTGGGCCGGGCCTCCGGTTAATAGGTTAGTCCCAAAGATAATATAAAAGTGAATAATAAAGCCCAATATTGTCCAAAACAGTAGATAATATAGCATGGAGCAATAAAAAATTATAGATACGTTGGAGACGTATCACCAGCCCCGATGAACAGGCCCTGCCCAGCGACAATTCAGAGGATGACAACTACCTTCCGCTCTCCGAAGATGAGGTAAGCCTCAGCGACGAAGACTTCATCGTACCCGAAGAACCCCTCGAGCAGGAGCGCTTCAAGCGCAGGCTAATAGCTACTGCAAGCTGACCAAGACCTACTCAATGATAGATGGACCGAAGTCCTGGCCGCCTAAGAATACGACCTTAGTGGCCCAGCCAAAAGCTACCCAAAGCATAGATTGCTACCTCAGTTCGATGACGAGGCGTTGGAGCCCGTACCATCATCATGCAATACGGCAGGTTGTCGACAACTCTGTCCGAATAAAGAGGCAACTAAAGCCGAACACCAGACCGCCCCAACTCGCCGCAAAAGCAAGAATAACACAGCTCATGGTTGTACAGACGACCTTCGATGGGACTTGGACAGTAGAGCAGGAAACGCAAGATCGATCTACGGATCGCGAGGGCATGCCTCGACACGCGACGTTGGCTACCTATTCAGACATCACAAACCTAGCCACACCCGAGCTGAACACCGCAAATGGACTGCTTTGGAGTTACGTCGCAGTGTGGCCCTACATAGAGGCGCCGCACACCCTCTTTGCTTCACCGATGAAGTAATGGATCATGAATTCCCCGAAGGATTCAAACCCGTCAATATTGAATCATACGACGGAACAACCGATCCCGCGGTATGGATAGAAGATTTTATCCTCCACATCCATATGGCCCGTGGAGACAACCTCCACGCAATTAAATACCTCCCACTAAAGCTAAAAGGGCCAGCTCGGCACTGGTTAAACAGCCTGCCTGAAAATTCCATAGGCAGCTGGGAAGACTTGGAAGAAGCCTTCCTTGATAACTTCCAAGGAACATATGTCCGGCCACCAGATGACCTAAGTCACATTGTCCAGCAGCCCGGAGAGTCAGCCAGGAAGCTCTAGACTCGGTTCTTAGTCAAAAAGAACCAAATCGTCGACTGTCCGGATGCGGAAGCCCTCGCAGCCTTCAGACACAGCGTCCGGGACGAATGGCTTGCATGCCACCTCGGTCAAGAAGGACCTAAATCCATGACAGCCCTTACTGCTCTAATGACCCGCTTTTACACGTGAGAAGACAGCTGGCTCACTCGTAGAAGCAACAGCGCCAGCGACCCAGGCACTTCCGAAATCCAAGACGGCAACGGCAAGCCACGACGAAGCAAACACAACAGTCGCAATGATAATGAAAGATCACGCGACACAGCGGTCAACGCCGGATTCAGCAATCCCAAGCCCGGTCAACGGAAGAAGCCATTCAAGGCAAACCGGGACGAACCATCCAACCTAGACATGATATTGCACCGACCCTGCTAGATTCACGGCCACCCCGATAAACCAGCTAATCATACTAACAGAAACTGTTGGGTCTTTAAGCAGGCCGGCAAGCCCAACGCCGAACACAAGGGGAGGAGGCCACCAGGCGACAGGACGACGGAGAGGTTCACCAACGAAATACCGGGGGTCAGAAGCAATTTCCACCCAAGGATCGACTACTCCCGGAGCGAAAATAGCAGTCCGGCTTCCGCCGCCCACCTCATACACCTACAAAATTTGTACCGCTTATACATCATTGCGCACTCAAGATACCATGGGCATTGGTGGAAGCACACTACGGACAAGTCTGCAAGCATTCCCGTAACACTTTTTATCTATTTTCTTTTTATTTCTTCCTTCACCATCTCTTAAAAACAGGTGACGAACAGGGCAAACATCTAAAACCGACTCTATCGGAGTTCGGATCCGTACACTCACCTAAGGGGCTACTTCCATCAAGGATTCCCCTCGCCGAGGACAGGCGGCGCAGACGTGCAACAGGAGATCCAAAATAACTTTTTGTAGACCGCACTCTTTATTTCGAGCCTGTACTATGCCTCTTCCTCCGCCTCCGACCCCGAGCATGTCAAATAGCCGGGGTTGTGGTCTTTATATATATATAAAGTAATCATTGCCATATCGCTCAGGTCCCAGTAAACAGTATCCGAATTAATCATCCGTGTTTTTTCGCCAATGAATATGGCTCCCATGGTTGTTTCACATATATACCTCGGCATAACCTGCCAGGGGCTCGGTATGGGAACAAATGAGCTGCCAGGAAAAGTCCGAACAGCTCTATAGCGTACTTCGGCGTCGCAAGTTTGGCCTTATATGGATCAGCTCTGAATCATTGTCTTGGGTCAGTAGTTGGGTTGCCCGGCTCCTTGTCACGACCGGTTTTTCAATAAAATATTTATTGAGAGACCAATCCCTTTTACGGACCAGGAAAGAAGAATTCCTTCTCACTGGTAGACAATATCTTGGTCACAGAAGAAAAATACCAGGAGTACTGAATATACTACAAGGTTGAGCGGGGACTGCTCAACAATTTATGCCCCCTGACCGGATGACTGGTCACAGAAGAAAAATACCAGGAGCTCTAAGGGGGTGCCCCCCCTCTCGGTCCCAACCGGAAACACCCATGCCCCCTGACCGGATGACTGGCTTTAATCCAGGGCCATGGAACCATCATCCTGGCCCCTCTGTTTGGTGTGTACACGGAAAGAGGTTACCAACTTACTAAACCACATCCTGGCAAAGAAACATGTGGTAGCACGGAAGGGGAAAGAACGATAACGTGACTCCGTCCACGTTAACGTCGGAATTTGTCGGATGACGCAAGGCTGGTATGCTACAACAGTACCACCTTGCTGCCCTTCATGTCACCACATGATTAGGCCATCCCTCACCAGAGATCATCACAACTTTGGAACATGCGGGTAGTTGCCTCACAAGCAACGGGGAACTCACCGATACTCATATGCCACGCACAAACTTTCACGCAAACATGCAAAACACCTATCATATCCAAGGTTCAAACATGCTTGCCTGGTTCGGAGAAGTCGGAGTCTAGCTCGGCGAAGTTCGCGGCTCCGTCACCTCTTCCGGAACCTACGGCATAACGAAAACGGGCACTAACGTGAAAACCAACGCGTGCATAAAAACTCCTCCAAATTTTTTCCAAATAAATCCCATAAAAAACTAGACAAAATTTTAAGACTGTCAGAAAAAGAATCACCCAAAAATCACTTTTCATTAAAAAGTTATAAAGGTTTCTGTCCAGGGACTCATCTGTAATGAAACAGAAAAGTTCCAGGGGTTTAACTGAGAAAACAGAAAACGCTTCGGAAAGAAACGCACAAGCTCAAAGGGAAAGCGTATTTGCCCGAAGGCGCCAACAGAAAACGGTTCGAGGGAGAAGAGAATAGAGGCTGACAAGGGGCGTCCACATGTCAGGTTTAAAAAGGCTCGCCGGCGCCCGAAGACTGCGGTGGTCGCCGGCGTCGAACCACGGCGAGACAGAGAGATCAGAGTGTACCAAGAGCTTCAGCGTGTCCTTCCGCGTCAGTGGGTAGTGGACTCGACCGACGGAGAGCACCACGTCGACGACGACACTTTCTCCGGCGGACGGCGGCTCGGGTGATGGTGGAGAACTCCGGTGGAGGGCTGCAAACTTCGAATTGAAGCGCGGGTCAGAAGAGTGGATGCATAGGTTTGAGTGGCCAGGCAGCATCAGTGGGAGTTACTGGTGTCGTTCCCCCGCTAATCCCGGTTGGTCTTGGCGTAACGGCGCCGGTCCACGGTGGGGTGGCCGCATGGGCACGACGGCGGCAGAGAGCGCGCTCCGCGCCCAGTGGTTCACGACGAGAGTGGCAGTGCGTTCTGGGGAGTGGAAGGCCACGCGGTGACCTCCGGTGGCTTGGGCGGCGCTGGGTGGCGCCGTCAGCGCCGCGCCTCTCTCTGGCGGCCGCAAAGCCGCCGCTCGCGTCGGTCACGGGGCGGCGCACCTCTTCCAGCTCATCGCCGACGTCCGCAAGCGTCCAAGCGCTCGTGCGGTGCAGGGACAAGGGGGAGGGGACGGGGAGCAAGGCGCCAACGCGGTTACTGGCGAGATCGAGGAGATGTTCTGAAGAAAACGACAGTGGGTACTGAACTGTTCTCTGAATTTTCTGAACCTGATATCCACAGTGTCCAGTAGGTGTTCGACGAAATGATTTGGCAAGCAGAAAATTTTTCCTGGTGCTAGGACTTGGTGAGGTGACCTCTCAATGCACCCAGGGGCTGCCTGATTTTACTCAGAATTTTTGGAGAAGGATTTGAATGAATTTCATCAAATTTGACAAATCTGGTCCAAACTTGCAGCAAGTGTAGTTTGAAAAATTTGAACTGATGACCAGTGGATCTTCATGGATCTTGGTTGAGGGTTCAAAGGACTAGGAAGGGAAAAAGGTTTGAGGGCAAAAATCAAAGCAGAAAGAGTAGTTCCTTTGTAAACCTCCAAGGGCTAGAATAGAGGGCAGAAATTGTTTTGATAAGGTTTAAAAGGAAAATAATTATATGGAGAGGTCCATCTTGCTGGATTTGAAGCAAATCATGATCCAAAGATGAGGGAAGGTTTAGGAGAGTGGATTTGCACTAAGGCCATGGCAAGAGAGAATTGTGGAAAGTGGTAAAGGATTATTCCAAAAGCCATAGTGCATTTTCAAAGAGATTTTCAAAAGGCATTTTTCTCAAGTGAAAAGCATTTTGGTTTGAGTCCAAAGAAAAGCAAGAACCTCCAAGACAAAAAAAACAAGCCTTGGGTGAATCCAAATAGAACTCTTGCCATAAAAAAATATTTTGAAAGGGAGGGTTCTTTTGAAGAAAAATTTAAATCACCTCCCTCAAGTCAAATAAATTTTTTTGAAAAATCCAAATAAAATTTTGGGTGTCACAACACCTACCCCCTTAGGAAAAATCTCGTCCTCGAGATTTCAGTTGATCCTCGAATAGATATGGATATTCGGCCTGGAGAAGATCTTCCCTTTCCCACGTAGCTTCATCCTTAGTGTGGTTGCTCCACTGAACTCTGAAAAACTTTGTCGTTTTCTGACGGGTCCTCCGTTCAGACACTTCTAGTATCTTTACTGGCCGCTCTCTGTAGGTGAGATCTGGTTGCACATCAATGCTCTCGTGAGGCACATGCTTCTCCGGGTTACTCACACATTTTCTCAATTGGGAGACGTGGAATACGTCATGGACGTCGGACAGCTCCTTGGGTAAGTCTAGTTTGTAGGCTACTGTGCCTCTTCGTGCCTTTACACAAAATGGTCCGATAAATCTCGGGGTTAGCTTTCCCTTAATTTTGAACCGTTGCAGGCCCCTCATAGGAGACACTCGTAGGTATACGGAATCACTGGGTTCAAAGCTGACCTCACGATGTTTTTGATCGTAGTAGCTGTTTTGTCGGCTCTGCGCTGTCTTCAGTCTGTCCCTGATCTGCTTAACTTTCTCCTCGGCCTCTTTAAGCATGTCTGGGCCGAAGATACGGCTATCACCTGTTTCTGACCAATTCAGTGGGGTACGGCACCTCCGTCCGTACAATGCTTCAAAGGGTGCCATTTGCAAGCTGGCTTGGTAACTGTTGTTGTAAGCAAACTCGGCATACGGTAAACTCTCTTCCCAACTGGATCCATAGGTGAGCACACAGGCTCTCAGCATATCCTCCAGGATTTGGTTTACACGTTCCGTTTGTCCATCAGTCTGAGGGTGGTATGCTGTACTGAAAGCTAGCTGCGTGCCCAGAGCTTGTTGCAGGTGATCCCAAAATTTGGAGACAAACTGTGTGCCTCAGTCGGATATTATAGTCTTTGGGACTCCATGCAAACAAACTATACGGGAGAGATAAAGTTTGGCCAGTCTTTGTGTGGAGTAGGTAGTCTTCACGGGAATGAAATGAGCAACCTTGGTTAGTCGGTCTGTGATGACCCATATGGCATCATTTCCGCGTTGTGATCGAGGTAATCCGACAATGAAGTCCATTCCTATTTCATCCCATTTCCACTCTGGTATCCTGTTTGGCTGGAGTAGCCCTGCTGGCTTTTGATGCTCGGCCTTGATGCGCTGACATGAATTGCAACAAGCAATAAATGTGGCTATATCTCTTTTCATACCGTGCCACCAAAATCTTTCCTGAATGTCCTTGTACATTTTGGTTCCTCCAGGGTGGATCGAATATGGGGCGGTGTGGCTTTCGGTTAAGATGTGTTGCTTGAGTTCCTCAATGTTAGGTACGCAAAGTCTGTCTCCGTACCATAATATTCCTTCACTGTCTGTGATGAACTCAGAAGCCTTACCAAGGTTCATTTTCTTCTTTATTCCTTCGATGCTGGGATGTCCCTGTTGAGCCTTCTTAATTTGTTCCACTAGGGTGGGTTGTATCTTCAGATTTGTTATGGTGCCCTCAGAGACTAACACCATGTTGAGCCTAGCGAACTCTTGCTGAAACTCAGGCCTCAAGTTTTGCGGACCGTCGCTGTCCGGGCTGGGGTTTCGACTAAGGGCATCAGCCACTACATTTGCTTTCCCTGGATGGTAGTGAATACCGACATCATAGTCCTTGACCAATTCCAACCAGCGTCGTTGGCGTAAGTTTAGCTCCGGTTGAGTGAAAATATACTTAAGGCTCTTATGGTTCGTATATATTTCACAGCGATTTCCCAACAGAAAGTGCCTCCACTCCTTGAGTGCGTGTATGACTGCTGCTAGCTCCAAGTCATGTGTTGGGTAATTTTCCTCATGTTTTCGCAGCTGCCTGGAGGCATACGCGACAACTTTGCCATCCTGCATTAGTACACATCCGAGGCCTTTTCGGGACGCGTCACAATATACTTCAAAACTCTTGTGTATGTCTGGCACAGTTAAGACCGGTGCGGTTGTCAGCTTCTTCTTGAGTTCTTGGAAGCTTTTCTCGCATGCTTCCGTCCATACAAATTTCTTATCCTTCTTGAGCAACTGTGTTATTGGTTTTGCCACAGTGGAGAATCCTTCAATAAATCTTCTGTAATATCCGGCCATTCCCAAGAAACTCCGCACATCTGTAACGTTGGCGGGTGGCTTCCAGTCAAGTATGGCTTTGAATTTTTCTGGGTCTACGGCCACGCCTTCTTGGTTCAATATATGGCCTAGGAAACCAACTTGCCTTAGCCAAAATTCGCACTTGCTAAATTTGGCGTATAACTGATGTTTCCTTAATTCTCCCAAAACAACTCTGAGATGCTCAGCATGCTCTTCTGGTGTCCTTGAGTAAACCAGAATATCGTCAATGAATACCACAACAAATTTGTCCATCAATTTCATGAACACTTTGTTCATGAGGTGGACGAAATATGCGGGAGCGTTTGTTAGACCAAAAGGCATCACTGTGAACTCATATAATCCGTATCTGGAAGTGAATGCTGTCTTGGGGATATCTTCTGTCCGTACTTTCAATTGGTGATATCCCGATCTCAAATCAATCTTTGAGCACACCTTGGCTTGTGCGAGCTGGTCAAACAAATCATTTATCCGTGGCATCGGATATTTGTTTTTGATGGTGACCAAATTGAGAGCTCGATAGTCTATACACAGTCTCAGTGTCCCATCCTTTTTCTTGGCGAACAACACTGGCGAACCCCATGGTGAGGAACTGGCTCGAATAAATCCTTTGTCCAATAATTCCTTTATCTGCTTCTTCAACTCCACCAATTCTGAGGGTGCCATTCTATAAGGCTTCTTATAGATGGGGGCAGTGCCAGGTGCTAGTTCGATGCTGAACTCTATCTCTCGGTCTGGTGGCATGCCTGGTAGTTCTTCAGGAAACACGTCAGGAAACTCGCATACCACTGGAACTTTTCTCAGTTCTGAAATGTCCACTTTGTTCAGCTTTGGTTGCCGTGTCCGTGGCCTTTCTTGAGCGGTAACCTTTATTGTCTTGCCGTGATGGTGAGTGAGAATCACGGTCCGATTGAAACAGTCAATGAATCCCTTGTTGGTGGTTAACCAGTCCATCCCTAAAATGACATCCAGTCCTTTATTCTCCAACACGATGAGATTTGCTTGGAACTGTAGTCCTTCGAACTCAATGACCACTCCTTGGCAGTAACTCTGCGTGATTTGCTTATTTCCGGGGGACTTGATGATCATAGATTTTTCCAAGGGGAGTATCGGAAAACCATGTTGCAAAACAAAACTCTTCGAAACGAACGAATGGGAAGCTCCAGAATCAAACAAAACCGTGGCAGGTACTGTGTTGACAGGGAACGTACCGAGCACGATGTCTGGGGCATTCTGCGCTTCTTCCCTGGTCACATGGTTCAGGTGACCCTTTCTGTGGTTGTTGTTGGGATTGAAATTGTTGCGCTTGGGGGCTGGATTGTTCCCACCATTGTTTGGCTTGGGGGCCGCGTTCCTTGGCTTTGGGCATTGTTTAGCATAGTGCCCTTCTTCCCCACAAGCATAGCATGTGACCCCTGGATGGTACGTGAACTCTTTGTCCCTGGCATGAAACTGTCTGATGGGCCTTGGATCGGTAGTCGTGGGTCTCCTTGCTTCTGTCCTTGGAACCTCAGTCTTGCTTCGGTTGTTGCGAGCAAGAGTCGTCTTGTCCCTCTTTCGCTTACGGATATCTTCCAGACTACGGCGCTCATTCTCCAAGGTAATGGCCTTGTCCACCAGAGTTTTAAAATCCGGAAAGGTGTGTACAATCAGTTGGCATCTTAGTGCTGGTGCCAGGCCGTCCAGGAATTTTTCCATCTTCTTGTTTTCGGTCATGTGCTCGTCGTAGGCATAACGAGATAGCTGGGTAAACTGACCATTGTATTCTGTCACTGACATGCCTCGCTGCTTCAGGTCATCAAATTCTCTCTTCTTGATTTTTATGATGCTCCTGGGGATGTGTGCCCCACGGACGCCTTCCTTGAATTCCTCCCAGGTGATGTTGTGTTCACTGGGATGCATGTGTAGGAAGTTTTCCCACTATGCTGCAGCTGCTCCAGTAAGGTAGTGTGGTGCATAAAGCACCTTCTCATGATCTGAACACTGAGCAATAATCAGTTTCCTTTCAATGTCACGGAGCCAATCATCGGCTTCTAGCGGCCTATCGGTGTGAGCATACGTTGAAGGGCGAGTCTTCTGTAACTCAGACAACTTGGAATGAGGCTGATAGGGTTCACGGTGGTTTCCCATATTGATGACGTGTCTCATCATCTCTTGGTGCTGTTGCCGGCTTCGAAGAGTCGGCATACTTGAGACAGGGCTGCTTCGCTGTCCTGTTGACTGGACTGACCCTGAGTGAAATTGTTGCTAGTCTGTGTCCCATAAACCTCTTCTGGCTGATTGGGCATGGAGCGAGTCCACGGGCGAGACATTTTTCCAGTCTGGGGTATTATTTAGCAAAAACTCATAAGAAGAACTGTGTGGCAGAAGGAAAATCTTGCAAGGGCAACAATTTAAAAGACCTCAAGGTTTTCAAGAAAACATAAACGATTTTGCATGGAGAAAAGACTGCTTAACACAAATCTTACACGCGAAATACAAACACATGATACAGCACTCAGGATGTGCGTACACAATCCTGACATGTTATTTAGACTAGCGTACTCCTCCGGAAAGCACAAACACACTAATACAAACTAGCGTATAGAGAAAACACATCATACAAGCAGACATAACGCGTGGCTACTCGGCGCTCTCAGTCGGAGATGGTGACGATGTCCTTTCCCTTGCCGAGGGCAAGACTCAGCGGTCCAGGAGAATCAACCTCCACCTCCTCTCTAGCTGGCTCCTGGCGCGTAGCACTGCGCTGCGGTGATGGTGCGGGAGCGACGGGTGGCAGAGCGGGTGCGGCAGGCGGTCTAGCTCTGACTGGAATAGGAGCGATGACTCGGTCGAACTCCTCAGTTGTAGGCAGACGGCGAGCAGTGGCCAAAACGGCCGGTGCATAAGAGGCTGAAGACAAGACGAATGTCAGAGGCGGTGCCGTGTGGAGAAGCTCCTTCCTGCTGGCAGGACCGCCCCGGACTAAGTCCATGCGGGCAGCCACCAGATCGTCTACGAGGTTGTCGAAAGACTCCTCCAGAGCCTTGAGATACTCCACAACCATCTCGATGGCTTCATCTCGTTCTCCCCGATGGCAGGCGAATGCATAGTGACTGGTGTATGGCACATGGCATGGGAGGTAGCGGTAGCGGCGAGTCTTCATCGTAGGAAGGATGTCCCGCAGATGAGCTATCGCCTCACGGGCAGCCATCTGCATGGCATGCCTCTCCGTAGGCATGGCCCTTCCCACAAAACGGAAGTGGCGAGCTGCAGAACGTCCTCCCTTGAATTGCACCACAGCTTGGTGCATAGACACGTCGTCGCTGAGCTTGTGCTGATAAAGTGTGAACTCCGGGCGAGTCGCTCGCCCGAGCGCGAGCTTGGTGATGGAGACGAGGAGCTTGACAAACCCCTCGGGCACGTTCGTGAACACTCGATTCTCACAGCTGCTGCCAGCCATCTACAAAAGTAGGCAAAAATTCTGAGTAGTCATGTCATAAATTTATGATGACCAACAGAAAATAGCTACAATTGCAAAATGCTGAAAAAGCACAAAAGACGCTAATAACCGATTAGTGATTGCACCTAGTGGCTTCCTACAGTCAACCTGGCTCTGATACCAAGCTTTTCACGACCGGTTTTTCAATAAAATATTTATTGAGAGACCAATCCCTTTTACGGACCAGGAAAGAAGAATTCCTTCTCAATGGTAGACAATATCTTGGTCACAGAAGAAAAAATACCAGGAGTACTGAATATAATACAAGGTTGAGCGGGGACTGCTCAACAATTTATTACATGAATGCCGATAAACATAGCGGCGGATAGGGTGGCATAACTACTAACTCACGATAACAACGGTGGTGGAAATATCACAGCGGAGTGGGTGATATAACTCCTGAAGACTACAGCTCTTCGAGCGTCGGAGTGAGGCTCGAGGAGACTTATTACGGGTGGCGGAAGCGTATACAATGCAAGTGACCAATATCCGGGATCGCACAGGACTGACTGGGACTCCTCTAGGCGTCAGACGCGCTATCAAACTCTTCATCCAAGAGATCGCCTTCATCAACATCTGGCCAAATCAACAAGCCAGGTGAGTACTATGAAAGTACTCGCAAGACTGTTCGGACAAAGGATATAACAAATGTAAACATGAAGCATATGAACAGATTAACCAGTGCGTTCAGACACAGAGATAATAAATACTGGGTGCCAAGCGAGGGTCTGAATGACTCCTCGAGAGGAAACTGCAAGAATAGTAATACTGGTGCCAAACGAGGGTCTGAATGACTCCTCGAGAGGAAACTGCAAGAATAGTAATACTGGTGCCAAACGAGGGTCTGAATGACTCGTCGAGAGGAAACTGCAAGAATAGTAATACTGGTGCCAAGCGAGGGTCTGAATGACTCCTCGAGAGGAAACTGCAAGAATAGTAATACTGGTGCCAAGCGAGGGTCTGAATGACTCCTCGAGAGGAAACTGCAAGAATAGTAATGCCGCAGTCGGGCGTCAGGGCGACACCACATAAAGGGCTTTTAACAGAAAATAAAAGACATACATGCCACAGTCGGACGTCTGAGCGACATCACATAAAGGGCTTATATTATAACTCAATAATCCAGTAGCTCGAGAACATAAATTATTACAAGTACGAGACAAATATAAGGTTAGTCCATCCACAGGAATAATAATTAAACTGGGTTTACCACTTGAGCTTGTTCACCGGGGATAAATTTCCACGAGGATAGATATGGATATACTGGTTACTCTAATTGATCATGATGACTTGAAAGGATTTGACTCTGCAGAGTTTGTACTTAACCACAGCCAACGGATTTCAGTAGTCACGGGGACTAGTTCCGTTTACGGTGTTTTGGAAGAAACACGTCTAACCAGTACACACCCATTCAACATTCCGAAGCCAGGGATCACCCTCGGCAACGTTCAAGAAAAACCTTGAGACGGGGAGGCTACAACCTCGCGTAGCATGGGATCAAATTTCTATACGCGCGCTCTAAGGGGGTGCCCCCCCTCTCGGTCCCAACCGGAAACACCCATGCCCCCTGACCGGATGACTGGCTTTAATCCAGGGCCATGGAACCATCATCCCGGCCCCTCTGTTTGGTGTGTACACGGAAAGAGGTTACCAACTTACTAAACCGCATCCTGGCAAAGAAACATGTGGTAGCACGGAAGGGGAAAGAACGATAACGTGACTCCGTCCACGTTAACGTCGGAATTTTTCGGATGACGCAAGGCTGGTATGGTACAACAGTACCACCTTGCTGCCCTTCATGTCACCACATGATTAGGCCATCCCTCACCAGAGATCATCACAACTTTGGAACATGCGGGTAGTTGCCTCACAAGCAACGGGGAACTCACCAATACTCATATGCCACGCACAAACTTTCACGCAAACATGCAAAACACCTATCATATCCAAGGTTCAAACATGCTTGCCTGGTTCGGAGAAGTCGGAGTCTAGCTCGGCGAAGTTCGCGGCTCCGTCACCTCTTCCGGAACCTACGGCATAACGAAAACGGGCACTAACGTGAAAACCAACGCGTGCATAAAAACTCCTCCAAAAATTTTCCAAATAAATCCCATAAAAAACTAGACAAAATTTTAAGACTGTCAGAAAAAGAATCACCCAAAAATGACTTTTCATTAAAAAGTTATAAAGGTTTCTGTCCAGGGACTCATCTGTAAGGAAACAGAAAAGTTCCAGGGGTTTAACTGAGAAAACAGAAAACGCTTCGGAAAGAAACGCGCAAGCTCAAAGGGAAAGCGTATTTGCCCGATGGCGCCAACAAAAAACGGTTCGAGGGAGAAGAGAATAGAGGCTGACAAGGGGGGGTCCACATGTCAGGTTTAAAAAGGCTCACCGGCGCCCGAAGACTGCGGTGGTCGCCGGCGTCGAACCACGGCGAGACAGAGAGATCAGAGTGTACCAAGAGCTTTAGCGTGTCCTTCCGCGTCGGTGGGTAGTGGACTCGACCGGCGGAGAGCACCACGTCGACGGCGACACTTTCTCCGGCGGACGGCGGCTCGGGTGATGGTGGAGAACTCCGGTGGAGGGCTGCAAACTTTGAATTGAAGCGCGGGTCAAAAGAGTGGATGCATAGGAGAGCTACTGGCAAGAAATGGGAGGCAGAGGTGCACGCACGGGAGCGAATCGAGCTGGATCCCGTGGCGGGTCGCGGCGGCCGGGTCGGGGAAGAAAGCTCTCCCGTGGCTCTACCAGTGGCTAGGCGTGCTCTAGGTGGAGTGCAGAGGTGGTGTGGGTTCGAGTTGAAGCTCGGGGCCTCTATTTATAGGCGGATTGAGGGGGTGGCCGTGAACGGAGAATCTCCGGCGAGCAATTACGGCGATGCAGTGGATTGGCAGGAGGTTTGAGTGGCCAGGCAGCATCAGTGGGAGTTACTGGTGTCGTTCCCCCGCTAATCCCGGTTGGTCTTGGCGTAACGGCGCCGGTCCACGGTGGGGTGGCCGCACGGGCACGACGGCGGCAGAGAGTGCGCTCCGCGCCCAGTGGTTCACGACGAGAGTGGCAGCGCGTTCTGGGGAGTGGAAGGCCACGCGGCGACCTCCGGTGGCTTGGGCGGCGCTGGGTGGCGCCGTCAGCGCCGCGCCTCTCTCTGGCGGCCGCAAAGCCGCCGCTGGCGTCGGTCATGGGGCGGCGCACCTCTTCCAGCTCGTCGCCGACGTCCGCAAGCAGCCAGGCGCTCGTGCGGTGCAGGGACAAGGGGGAGGGGACGGGGAGCAAGGCGCCAACGCGGTTACTGGCGAGATCGAGGAGATGTTCTGAAGAAAACGACAGTGGGTACTGAACTGTTCTCTGAATTTTCTGAACCTGATATCCACAGTGTCCAGTAGGTGTTCGACGAAATGATTTGGCAAGCAGAAAATTTTTCCTGGTGCTGGGACTTGGTGAGGTGACCTCTCAATGCACCCAGGGGCTGCCTGATTTTACTCAGAATTTTTGGAGAAGGATTTGAATGAATTTCATCAAATTTGACAAATCTGGTCCAAACTTGCAGCAAGTGTAGTTTGAAAAATTTGAACTGATGACCAGTGGATCTTCATGGATCTTGGTTGAGGGTTCAAAGGACTAGGAAGGGAAAAAGGTTTGAGGGCAAAAATCAAAGCAGAAAGAGTAGTTCCTTTGTAAACCTCCAAGGGCTAGAATAGAGGGCAGAAATTGTTTTGATAAGGTTTAAAAGGAAAATAATTATATGGAGAGGTCCATCTTGCTGGATTTGAAGCAAATCATGATCCAAAGATGAGGGAAGGTTTAGGAGAGTGGATTTGCACTAAGGCCATGGCAAGAGAGAATTGTGGAAAGTGGTAAAGGATTATTCCAAAAGCCATAGTGCATTTTCAAAGAGATTTTCAAAAGGCATTTTTCTCAAGTGAAAAGCATTTTGGTTTGAGTCCAAAGAAAAGCAAGAACCTCCAAGACAAAAAAAAACAAGCCTTGGGTGAATCCAAATAGAACTCTTGCCATAAAAAAATATTTTGAAAGGGAGGGTTCTTTTGAAGAAAAATTTAAATCACCTCCCTCAAGTCAAATAAATTTTTTTGAAAAATCCAAATAAAATTTTGGGTGTCACAACACCTACCCCCTTAGGAAAAATCTCGTCCTCGAGATTTCAGTTGATCCTCGAATAGATATGGATATTCGGCCTGGAGAAGATCTTCCCTTTCCCACGTAGCTTCATCCTTAGTGTGGTTGCTCCACTGAACTCTGAAAAACTTTGTCGTTTTCTGACGGGTCCTCCGTTCAGACACTTCTAGTATCTTTACTGGCCGCTCTCTGTAGGTGAGATCTGGTTGCACATCAATGCTCTCGTGAGGCACATGCTTCTCCGGGTTATTCACACATTTTCTCAATTGGGAGACGTGGAATACGTCATGGACGTCGGACAGCTCCTTGGGTAAGTCTAGTTTGTAGGCTACTGTGCCTCTTCGTGCCTTTACACAAAATGGTCCGATAAATCTCGGGGCTAGCTTTCCCTTAATTTTGAACCGTTGCAGGCCCCTCATAGGAGACACTCATAGGTATACGGAATCACCGGTTTCAAAGCTGACCTCACGATGTTTTTGATCGTAGTAGCTCTTTTGTCGGCTCTGCGCTGTCTTCAGTCTGTCCCTGATCTGCTTAACTTTCTCCTCGGCCTCTTTAAGCATGTCTAGGGCGAAGATACGGCTATCACCTGTTTCTGACCAATTCAGTGGGGTACGGCACCTCCGTCCGTACAATGCTTCAAAGGGTGCCATTTGCAAGCTGGCTTGGTAACTGTTGTTGTAAGCAAACTCGGCATACGGTAAACTCTCTTCCCAACTGGATCCATAGGTGAGCACACAGGCTCTCAGCATATCCTCTAGGATTTGGTTTACACGTTCCGTTTGTCCATCAGTCTGAGGGTGGTACGCTGTACTGAAAGCTAGCTGCGTGCCCAGAGCTTGTTGCAGGTGATCCCAAAATTTGGAGACAAACTGTGTGCCTCGGTCGGATATTATAGTCTTTGGGACTCCATGCAAACAAACTATACGGGAGAGATAAAGTTTGGCCAGTCTTTGTGTGGAGTAGGTAGTCTTCACGGGAATGAAATGAGCAACCTTGGTTAGTCGGTCTGTGATGACCCATATGGTGTCATTTCCGCGTTGTGATCGAGGTAATCCGACAATGAAGTCCATTCCTATTTCATCCCATTTCCACTCCGGTATCCTGTTTGGCTGGAGTAGCCCTGTTGGCTTTTGATGCTCGGCCTTGATGCGCTGACATGAATCGCAACAAGCAATAAATGTGGCCGAGGTGCGGGCTTCGCAAAGTCGCATCCGAAGCCTCATTGAGAGGGCGCTTTGATACGCCATACTGTGACCAGAAAAGCTTCTCCGTTGCGTACCCCTCTCGCGCTTGATAATATTGCGCCGCATCGGAAGAACTCTTCGGCAAGTCTAAAAACTCGTCCGGAGAACTCCACACTCGGTCAAGCTGAGCGTAGTTCGGATCGCCGAACTTAGTCTGTAGCAGAAAGGGTTTACCAGCCGCAATCTCCCCAGCTTGCCGGATCTCCTCACGGGCTGCTCTGGATTCCGACCGCGCTTCTCTCGCCTCTTGTAAGGAATTGTCCAGTTCAGCCGTTTTGGCTTTATTCTCCTTCTCCAGAAATTCACAGCGGCTAGTAGCATTATTCAGTTCGAGCGCCATTGTGGATATCTTCTCCTCGTCTTGGAGCCGTGCAGCTTGTTCGGCTTTTAACTCCGCCGATGCCTTTTCGGCAGCCGCATTGCTACACCGGGCCTGCTCCTTGGCCTGGGCCAGCTCCGCTCGAAGAACTTCAACAGCGGCAGCACCATCTGCAGCCATGGATATCCCAGCATATAAATTTTAGCATCATGCATATACCACAAAAATGTATGGGTATTGCCCCGAATACAAACCTTGCGACTCGTCAAGACACATATTGATTAACGCAAGATCGTCCCCTGCTACATCCAGCTTCCGCTGCAGCTCGGCAATATCCATAGTTCGGGAAGTGGCCAAGGGGGAAGCAGCCTGTGTTCAAGTTCACCAGATTAGTCCTTGAGTAATTATTTTCGATCCTCCGTTCGCTTCCCAGTGGAAACCAACCTGAGTCTCAGGGGCTACTACCTATACACAGGTGCATCTTTGCAAATAAAACATAGCTGAAAACATTATATCACAAACCTCGAAGCCTTTTAGCAGGCTAATGAATGCTTCATTCAATACGCTCTTCGCGGACGAAATCTTCTCAACCACTGAACCCATCAAGGTACGCTGTTCCCCCGAGACAGATGCTTTTCGCAACATGTCTCGCAACATATTGATACGTCTCCAACGTATCTATAAATTTTGATTGCTCCATGCTATATTATCTACTGTTTTGGACATTATTGGGCTTTATTATTCAATTTTATATTATTTTTGGGACTAACCTATTAACCGGAGGGCCAAGCCAGAATTGTTGTTTTTTGCCTATTTCAGAGTTTCGCAGAAAAAGAATATCAAACGGAGTCCAAACGGAATGAAACCTTCGGGAGCGTGATTTTTGGAACGAACATGATCCAGGAGACTTGGACCCTACGTAAGAGAAGCTTCCAGGAGGCCACGAGGTAGGGGGCGCACCTACCCCCTACCCCCTAGGGCGCGCCCTCCACCCTCGCGGGCCCCCTGTTGCTCCACCGATGTACTTCTTCCTCCTATATATACCTACGTACCCCCAAACGATCAGAACGGAGCCAAAAACCTAATTCCACCGCCGCAACCTTCTGTACCCACGAGATCCCATCTTGGGGCCTGTTCCGGAGCTCCACCGGAGGGGGCATCCATCACGGAGGGCTTCTACATCAACACCGTAGCCCCTCCGATGAAGTGTGAGTAGTTTACCTCAGACCTTCGGGTCCATAGTTATTAGCTAGATGGCTTCTTCTCTCTTTTTGGATCTCAATACAATGTACTCCCCCTCTCTCGTGGAGATCTATTCGATGTAATCTTCTTTTTGCAGTGTGTTTGTTGAGACCGATGAACTGTGGGTTTATGATCAAGTTTATCTATGAACAATATTTGAATCTTCTCTGAATTCTTTTATGTATGATTGGTTATCTTTGCAAGTCTCTTCGAATCATCAGTTTGGTTTGGCCTACTAGATTGATATTTCTTGCAATGGGAGAAGTGCTTAGCTTTGGGTTCAATCTTGCGGTGTCCTTTCCCAGTGACAGTAGGGGCAGCAAGGCACGTATTGTATTGTTGCCATCGAGGATAAGAAGATGGGTTTTTTTTATCATATTGCATGAATTTATCCCTCTACATCATGTCATCTTGCTTAAGGCGTTACTCTGTTTTCATGAACTTAATACTCTAGATGCATGCTGGATAGCGGTCGATGAGTGGAGTAATAGTAGTAGATGCAGGCAGGAGTCGGTCTACTTGTCTCGGACGTGATGCCTATATACATGATCATACCTAGATATTCTCATAACTATGCTCAACTCTGTCAATTGCTCAATAGTAATTTGTTCACCCACCGTAAAATACTTATGCTCTTGAGAGAATCCACTAGTGAAACCTATGGCCCCAGGGTCTATCTTCATCATATTAATCTTCCAACACTTAGTTATTTCCTTTGCTTTTATTTTACTTTGCATCTTTATCATAAAAATACCAAAAATATTATCCTAGCATATCTATCAGATCTCACTCTCGTAAGTGACCGTGAAGGGATTGACAACCCCTTATCGCGTTGGTTGCGAGGATTTATTTGTTTTGTGTAGGTGCGAGGGACTCGCGCGTAGCCTCCTACTGGATTGATACCTTGGTTCTCAAAAACTGAGGGAAATACTTACGCTACTTTGCTGCATCACCCTTTCCTCTTCAAGGGAAAACCAACGCAGTGCTCAAGAGGTAGCACATATCCGGCGCCTCCGGGTCTCCGGACGCCGCTCTAGGAGCACAACCATCCTTTGAAGGAATCCGTTCACCCATCTCCAGAATCACCGTCGGCTGCGAGCCAGTCATTCCGGGGCCTTTATTATCAGCCCCAGAATCCCGGACGGTAGGAGATCCACCTTCGGGTACTGCCTCTTTTATCCCCTGCATAGCTTGTTGATCAAGAAAAACCCTCCGCGATGACACTTCAGAGTCGTCCGCCTTATTAGGCGAGGAGGTTGGGGGAGGCGTCTCACTCTCCCGAAGAAGAGGATTGCCCAGAAAAACTCTGTGCCGACCTGTAAAAATGCACGGATACGTTACGTGTGTCTTCGGTAACGACAAAGGAGCGGGACGCTATCAAAGTACCCCGGATTCACTTACGGTTTGGTCGAGGGCTTGTCCCCATGTTGGAGTCGTTCAACGGCGTCACTTTCCAAACCCAAGCCGCTCGACGGTGGCATCTTGCCCCTCTTGGGAGACCGCCCTCCCAACCGTCGGAGGCGGCCCTTTTCTTCCTACTTGGAGAAGGGATACTGGGTCCTCTTTCGCCTCTGTCTTCAGGCGAGGAAAGGTCTGTTTCTCTGGACTCTACATCCGACTTACCTCCGGAACAAAGGTCATCTCGGGTCTTCTCACTCTCCTCTTTACCCTCCCTTGCCGGCGCCTGGTATGGTGCCAAGGCCAGCATCCTTGTTAACATAGGATTAGCTGAGTCTTCGGGAAGAGGAGCCGGACACCTAATCCGTCCCACTTTCTTTATCCAGCCCTGAAAAAGGATGATTTGGTCAGTGTCTTACCACTGAGTGTCTGATTATGAGGTGTTCGGCGAACGGGTACTTACCGGGTGTCCGGATGGATGCAGTCTAGGCCAATATCTTTGGTGGTGTCCGGCCATTGCTTTCGTTTCCCGAAATATAATCTCCACATTCCTTTGTGCGTAGTGTCGAAGAAATGTTGAAGAGTCTGCGGCCCTTCTGGATTGAACTCCCACATGCGGAGAGGCCGTCGCTGGCATGGCAGGGTCCGGCGTACTAGCATCACTTCAACAACGTTGACGATATTGATGTCCCTCTCAATGAGGCTTCGGATGCGACTTTGCAAAGCCCGCACCTCGGCCGTTGATCCCCAGTCCAACCCCTTATTAATCCACGATGCAAGCTGAATTGGGGGGTTCGATCGAAATGCGGGCGCAGCTGCCCACTTGGAGCCACGGGGCTCGGTGATATAGAACCACCCCTGCTGCCATAAATCGAAAGATTTGGCAAAGGATCCCTTCAGCCAAACAGCGCTAGCAAGCTTTCTCACTATGGCACCACCGCACTCTGCCTGTTCCCCCTCTATCACTTGCGGCTTCACATCGAAGGTTTTGAGCCACAAGCTGAAGTGCGGAGGAGTTCGGAGGAAGTCTTCGCATGTGACGATAAACGCCGATATAAGAAGAATAGATTCCGGGGCCAGATCGTGGAAATCTAGCCCATAATAGAACATGAGCCCTCGGACGAAGGGGTTAAGTGCAAACCCTAACACGCGGAGGAAGTGGGACACGAACACGACCCTCTCGCCGAATCTGGGGGTGGGAATAACCTGCCCCTCGGCAGGAAGCCGATGAAGGATTTCTGTGGTCAGATACCTCGCCGCCCGAAGCTTTGCAATATCTCCCTCCGTGACAGAAGAAGCCACCCACCGGCCTTGACGGCTGGATCCGGACATGATTGGAGCTTGTGGCAATTGAAACCCGAGTGTTGGAACTCGGGGGAGCAGGGGTTAAGGAAGAAGCAAGCGTGAAAGAAAAAGACGGGTCTGTACCCCTATATAAAGGCCGCGAATATCGAACGTCTCCTCCCGGGCCTCAAAACCTGCCTGTTCCCAAGGAGTTGTACCCAAGCGACGGTTGGGTTACCCACGTCCGGGTTGATAAGAATCCCTTAAAAAAGGGGAGACACGATCTCCGCTTGGATAAGACATGCCAATAAAACCACGTCTCGAGACGTGGGACGACGGGCTAGCTAACGGTTCGAAAATAATG
The DNA here is from genome assembly GCF_018294505.1 of Triticum aestivum. Classification (NCBI taxonomy): domain Eukaryota; kingdom Viridiplantae; phylum Streptophyta; class Magnoliopsida; order Poales; family Poaceae; genus Triticum; species Triticum aestivum. Next base: position 477,857,580 of record NC_057802.1, on the reverse strand, counting down.
GCCGAGCTGGCGTGATGTCATATTACCACAAAGTTGTCAGCGGACTGGACTCGTGAAATATTATATCCTCTACAGTTTTGTATACAAGCCCGGATACAATCATTACATCTGAAGACTATCTTGGAGTTCGGAAAGGGGAACCCGCCTTGCAATGCCGAAGACAATCTGCGTGCTGGACTCCTCGTCATTGAAGCCAGGTTCAGGGGCTACTGAGGGAGTCCTGGACTAAGGGGTCCTCGGGCGTCCGGCCTATTATCCATGGGCCGGACTGGTGGGCTGTGAAAACATGAAGGCCGAAGATCGTACCCGTGTCCAGATAGGACTCTCCTTGGCGTGGAAGGCAAGCTTGGCGACCGACTATGAAGATTCCTTCTTATGTAACCAACTCTATGTAACCCTAGATCCCCCCGGTGTCTATATAAACCTGAGGGTGTAGTCCGGAAAGGATACTCATTACCATAGTCATACAGGCTAGACTTCTAGGGTTTAGCCATTACGATCTCATGGTAGATCAACTCTTGTAATACTCATATTCATCAAGATCAATCAAGCAGGAAGTAGGGTATTACCTCCATAGAGAGGGCCCAAACCTGGGTAAACATCGTGTCCCCCGTCTCCTGTAACCATCGACCTTAGACGCACAGTTCGAGACCCCCTACCCGAGATCCACCGGTTTTGACACCGACAGCTGGCCCATCAATGCTTCCAGCGATAGGTCCGGATGCCAAGACATCGCAAACTTGAGCGCCATCTCGGCGCAGGCACGCGCGGCGGAAACGCGCCAGACGTGGAGCCGACCCGGCCCCGCCTCCAACCACCGCGCCAGCCGCGTGAAGCTGCTCGCCGCAACAGAACCCGGCCAGAGAGCCACCATCATCGCCGCGCCAGCCTGAGAAAGCCGCCCCATTTGATCGCCCAAGACGCGCGAACGAGCCTCGGCGGCGGTCACGATCTCCGGGAAGGTCCAAGCCACCTGCGGGTCGGTCCTGGAGCCGACGAGTCCCTGCGAGTCCCGCTGAAAGCGGACGGCCTCCTCCGCCAGCTGGCGCGTCTCCGGGAAGGCCCCTGTCAAGAAAAAGAGCTAGTCAGAACAAGTCACCAGGGGAAAGAAGTCGGGACCCTAACCCGGCGCAACCCAAAGGAAAGCACTTATTGGAGAAGGACTCTTCCAGGTGCTGTGCTTCGAGCAACGTACCGCGCCGCTCCAAGGCAAGGGTGCGGTCGTGCTCCTGCGGCGACTTCTCCAGCTCGGCGACCTTGGCAAGAGCCTCCTTCAGCTCGGCGTCCTTGCCACTGGTCGTCTTCTCGGCCTCCTCGCGGCGACGGGTTTCCCCCTGACGGGTCTCCTCCGCTGCGGCCACCAGCGCTTTCAAGCGCTCCACCTCGGCCTGGAGTTGGCCCTTGTCATCGGACAGCGTGCCGCATTGCTGGTCGACCTTGGCAAGGGCCTACTGCGCCTCCACAACCTTGGCGGCTTCCGCCTTGAGGCGTTCCACCTCGGCCTCGAGGCGGCTCTTGTCGCCCGCCAGCTGCTCCTGCAGCCGGCCGGCTTCATCGAGCGCCTGCCGGGCTCCCATCGCCTCCGCCTTCGCCTTCACCACCTCGGCCCCAAGCCGGCTGGCATCGGTGACAAGCCGACCATAATGGAAGCCGGCTTGGATCAGCCGGGTCCTCCAAGACAGCACCTCGGCTGCAGAAAAAAGATTCAGAAACAAAGTACCAGTTTAAGATTCGACCCAATTGCTACACAATTGGCCCGAATCTCGGGGGCCACACCCAGTGGGTGCGCTAGCGCGCCCCCACTAAAAAAGAGCATGCAAGAAAAATACCCACCGCGACACGGAGCTCCTCCTCCTTGGCGGCGAGCTGCTCCTTGAGCTGCCGGTGCGTCTCCAGAAGCCGGTTGAAGACGCCGACCCGATAGGAGTCCAGTTGCTGCAAGAAGCAACGATCAACACAAGACAGGAGTTTAAGATTCGACCCAACTGCTATGTAGTTGGCCCGAATCTCAGGGCTACACCCCGTGGGTGCGCTAGCGTGCCCCCACACAGAAGAAGCAACCAAAAGAAAAACAGAAGGCAAGGGAAAACTTACAAGCACGGCGCGCTCCAGCTCCTGTGTCTGCTCCACCTCGGCCTGGGCAAAGGCCTGGATCCGGTTCGTCCGCCGTCGCAAGTGCCGGGTCACGGCGGCCATCGCCGCCTCCTCCTGGGTCGGGGGCCCGAAGAAGACCTCGCCGGTCCCGCTCCGCGCCGGCTGCGACCCGACGGCCCGGCGACCCCCTGGCCTGGGCACCAGGGCATGCTCTCTGCTGGCCGCCTCCCCCGCGACCGGCGCCTTCTCCAGCACCCTCTCCGGCACCATCGCCGGTTCGGTGGCCGGAGCGGCCCGTGGCTCCACCTCCGGCGGCGCCTCGCCCGTCGGCACCGGAGGCGCTCCCTCCAGCGCCATCCGCGGCGCCTCCTCAAAGACAACGTCACCACCGCCTCCGTCTTCCCCCGTCCGCTCGACCACATCGGTCCGCGGCGGGGTGTCGTCCCCAACGACCACGACCTCCTGGTCGAGGTCCATCACACCCGCATGGCTACCTTGGCCGCGCTCCCCCTCCGACGAGGGCACGAAGACCGTCGCCACCGTCCCTGCCGGCATCTCCGGCCACGCCGGCCCCTCGCCGGCTCGCGCCCACGTCGCCACGGTGTTAACCCAGGCCTGGGTCGACGCCGCCTCCAGCTCCACCTCGGCCCGGTTCCGGTCCCGCCAGGCCAGGCCTTCAGCGTCGGTCGGGTCCAGACCGAGGTCCGGATCCACCCGCTCCTCCTCCTCGTCCCGGTCAACGGTGCCGGACCGGCTCCTCCGGAACGCGGCGCCCTCATTGGACGCGGCATCCGCCGCCGCCAGCGCCAATAAGATCGGCGACCTAAAATCCAAGACAAAGTAAACTCGCCAGAGCCAAGCAGATCCGCTCGGCCACTCAGATTCAAGCACGAAAGGAACTCACCCCGGCACCACCGAAACGGCGGGCCTACGATGAGATTTTCTCACTCATATCGATGCTTAAGCCTGTCCTAATCATGTTAGTAATTGCCGCATTTTATGAAATTGGCAAATGGATATCAAAACTGCATTCCTTAATGAATTTATTAAAGAAGAGTTGTATATGATGCAGCAAGAAGGTTTTGTCGATCCTAAAGGTGCTAACAAAGTGTGCAAGCTCCAGCGATCCATCTACAACATTTTCGATAAGTATATGTGTCGGGGGGATGAACCCCAGGCAGGCAACGGAACCTGGATCCTCTTCAAAAAACAACGGGGCCAGCATCGCCCCTCAAGCCGTCTCCTGCTTGGCCAGGTCGCTCGACCCGGCCAAGACCCTCGACCAGGCCCAACTCCACAACCTGGGCCCAACGACCAGCTCAAGATAGCCGAACTCAGCACATCAAGGCTTCCCCAACAAGCCAGCTTCACCCTTGGCGCGTTCCACAACCCGGCCACGGGTCAACTCCCGTCCCATCCCAGTCGTATGATGGGACGAGTCTCCATCTACCGATGACCGGGGCGACAGTGCCCCGCCCATGCCTCTGGTCAGCCGGGGCATGGCAAACAGTGCCCCACCTACCCGCTGACCAGGGCCAGCGTGGCAAGAGTGCAACCATCATCACTGCTGACGCCAGCAAGCGGCAACCTGACGGAGCGCCACTGTAGCGGACTCGACTCGGCCACTCCCTGACAATCGACAAGATGGTGAATAGTGCCCATGTACCTGACGGGTCCCGCGCCCGGAGAACCCGGCGAGCCCTGACACCCGGCGGGTCCGGGCACCGGCTTCCCGGACGATGACAATCCGGCCCCACGGCTTTGTAACATTACCATTGTACCCGTGGGGGTTGGCCTATAAAACCCCCCAGGAGCCCTCATGCATACGGGCAACTAAGCCACTCACTCATGCACGATAGAGAGATCCATTGCTAGCAACACGCCATCCACACACCAGGAAAGGGAGCAGCCTAAGCCCTGGCCAGCCTCCTTTCTTCCTCAATACAACTCTAGGAGCAACTCTGTACTGATACATATCAACTACACTCGGCAGGACTAGGGGTGTTATCTCTCCGGAGAGCCCCGAACCTGGGTATGTCTTGCGTCCCGCGCTCGCTCATGCCGACCTCGCCTCTGGAGCCCACCAGTGCCCTCGAGCCTCCTCCTATCTTTAGCCATCCCTTGGCATCTGCCGTGCGCCCACCACGACAATATGTGAATGACATATTGTTGTTCGGAAATGATGTAGAATTTTCTGGAAAGCATAAAGGAGTGTTTAAAAGGAGTTTTTTCAAAGAAAGACCTCGGTGAAGTTGCTTACATATTGGGCATCAAGATCTATAGAGATAGATCAAGACGCTTGATAAGACTTTCGATGAGTACATACCTTGATAAGATTTTGAAGGAGTTCAAAATGGATCAGTCAAAGAAGGAGTTATTGCCTGAGTTGTAAGGTATGAATTTGAGTAAGACTCGAAACCCGGCCACGACAAAAGATAGAGAGAGAATGAAAGGCATTCCCTATGCCTCAACCATAGGTTCTATAAAGTATGCCATGCTGTGTACCAAGCCCGTTGTGTACCTTGCCATGAGTTTGGCAAGGAGGTACAATAGTGATCCAGGAGTAGATCACTAGACAGCGGTCAAAATTATCCTTAGAGGACTAAGGAAATATTTCTCGGTTATGGAGGTGATAAAGAGTTCATCGTAAAGAGTTACGTCGATGCAAGCTTTTACACCGATCCAGATGACTCAGAGTCTCAATCTGGATATGTATTGAAAGTGGGAGCAATTAGCTAGAGTAGCTCCATGAAGAGCATTGTAGACATAGAAATTTGCGAAATACATACGGATCTGAATGTGACAGACCCGTCGACTAAACTTCTATCACAAAGCAAAACATGATCACACCTTAGTACTCTTTGGGTGTTAATCACATGGCGATGTGAACTAGATTATTGACTCTAGTAAAACCTTTGGGTGTTGGTCACATGGCGATGTGAACTATGGGTGTTAATCACATGACGATGTGAACTATCGGTGTTAAATCACATGGCGATGTGAACTAGATTATTGACTATAGTGCAAGTGGGAGACTGAAGGAAATATGCCCTAGAGGCAATAATAAAGTTGTTATTTTATATTTCCTTATATCATGATAAATGTTTATTATTCATGCTAGAATTGTATTAACCGGAAACTTGATACATGTGTGGATACATAGACAAAACAACGTGTCCCTAGTAAGCCTCTACTAGACTAGCTCGTTAATCAAAGATGGTTAAGTTTCCTAACCATAGACATGTGTTGTCATTTGAACGAGATCACATCATTAGGAGAATGATGTGATGGACAAGACCCATCCGTTAGCATAGCATATTGATCATTCAATTTTATTGCTATTAATATTGCTTTCTTCATGTCAAATACATATTCCTTCGACTATGAGATTATGCAACTCCCGAATACCGGAGGAATGCCTTGTGTGCTATCAAATGTCACAATGTAACTGGGTGATTATAAAGATGCTCTACATGTATCTCGAAGGTGTTTGTTGGGTTGGCATAGATCGAGATTAGGATTTGTCACTCCGAGTATCGGAGAGGTATCTCTGGGCCCTCTCGGTAATACACATCATAAGAAGCCTTGCAAGCAAAGTGACTAATGAGTTAGTTGCAGGATGATGTATTACGGAACGAGTAAAGAGACTTGCCGGTAACGAGATTGAACTGGTATGAAGATACCAACGATCGAATCTCGGGCAAGTAACATACCGATGACAAAGGGAATTACGTATGTTGTCATAAAGGTTCAACCAATAAAAGATCTTCGTGGAATAGGTAGGAATCAATATGGGCATCCAGGTTCTGCTATTAGTTATTGACCGAAGAGGTGTCTCGGTCATGACTACATAATTCCCGAACCCGCAGGGTCACACACTTAACGTTCGTTGACGCTAGAGTAGTATTGGGATATTTGATGAGTGGTAACCAAATGTTGTTCGGAGTCCCGGATGTCACGAGGAGTCTCAGAATGGTCAAGAGGTAAATATTTATATATGGGAAGTCATATTTTGGGTTCCGGAAAAAGATGCAGCTTTTTCGGTATTGTACCGGGAAGCTTCTAGAAGGTTCCGGAGGATTCTGGAGGGGTCTGGAAGTCCACAAGTAGTTCCACCATGACCCAAGGGCTAGCATGGGCTACGGGGAGGCGCCCTGGCCTTATTGGGCTAGGCGCACCAAGTCCTCAAAAGCCCATGTGGCTAGGGAAGGCAAAAAAGGAAGGAGTCCTAGTAGGAATAGGATTGGACTTGGAATCCAAGTCCTCTCCCCTTAGCTGCGCCCTAGGGCTTGGAGGGGCTGTTTACCACGCCCCTCCACCTATATATAGACGGGAGGGGGCGCCCCAAGAGGACACACCAAGCCCTTGGCGCCCCTCTCTCCCCTGTTACTCCCTAGTTCCACCGCCTCGTCCCGGCGACGCTTAGCGAAGCGCTGCCGGTGTTCCACCATCACCACCATGCCGTCGTGTTGGTTGTGATCCCATCTACTTCTCCTCTCCCGCTTGCTGGATCAAGAAGGAGGAGACGTCATCGAGCCGCACGTGTGCTAAAGTCGGAGGTGCGGTCCGTTCGGCACTAGATCGGTTGGATCGTGATCGGATCGCGAAGAGTATGACTACATCAACCGCGTGATAAACGCTTCCGCTTAACGGTCTACGAGGTACGTAGACACACTCTCACCTCTCATAGCTATGCATCTCCATGGATAGATCTTTCGTGTGCGTAGAAATTTTTGAAATTGCATGCTACGTTTCCCAACACATCACCATCTTCATCACCTTCGTCATCTCTTTTAAGCGGTCCACTCTCCCGCACCCCGCTGTAATCCCCTACTTGAACTTGGTGTTTTATGCCACATATTATGATCCAATGATGTGTTGCCATCCTATGATGTTTTGAGTAGGTTTCTTTCGTCTTTTGGGTTGATTGATGATCTAGATTGGTTTGAGTTGTATGTTTTATTTTGGTGTTGTCCTATGGTGCCCTCCGTGCCGCGCACACGTGAGGGATTCCCGCTGTAGGGTTTGCAATAAGTTCATGATTCGCTTATAGTGGGTTGCTAGAGTGAGAGAAGCTTAAACCCGAGTAAGGGGTTGTTTGCGTATGGGAGTAAAAAGGACTTGATACTTTAGTGCTATGGTTGGGTTTTACCTTAATGATCTTTAGTAGTTGCGGATGCTTTCTAGAGTTCCAATCATAAGTGCATATGATCCAAGTAGAGAAAGTATGTTAGCTTATGCCTCTCCCTCATATAAAATTGCAATAATGATTACCAATCTTGTTAACAATTGCCTAGGACAATTCCGCACACCGATCCATCATTATTCCACACTCGCTATTTGTAATATATTTTAATATATTCTAACTTTATGATAACATCACCTATTTTTATATTTTAGTTCTCCGATATCATGCAAAGCTATCCTCTTCATACCCACAACGTAGTTTTATTTCTCGTTTCTAGATGGAAGCAAACGTTCGGTGTACGTAGAGTCGTATCAGTGGCAGATAGGACTTTAGAGAATATTGATCTTACCTTTAGCTCCTTGTGGGTTCGACACTCCATACTTATCACTTCCACCTTTGGAATTCGCTACGGTGATTCCTTGCACTTGGAGATTATCATTCCCCCGGCGGAATCGCTCTGCCAGAGGGCAAAAGTGCTCCTGCCCAAATTCTTCCTCGAGACGGCGACGCTTCGTCCCGAAAGTCCCCCTCTAATTTTTTTTCTAGGTCAAAATGACATATATACTAGAAGATGGGCACCAGAGGTGGGCCGAGGAGGGCACAACCCACCAGGGCGCACCTGGGCTCCCTGGCGCATGCAGGTGGGTTGTGCCCACCTGGTGGGCCTCCTCCGATAGTTATTTGTTCCAGTATTTTTCATATATTGCAAAATAATTCTCCGTAAATTTTCAGCTCATTTGGAGATGTGCAGAATAGGTAACTCTAACGTAGCTTTTTCAGGTCCAGAATTCCAGCTGTCGGCATTCTCCCTCTTTGTGTAAACCTTACATATTATGAGAGAAAAGCCATTAGAATTACTCCATAAAGCATTATTATGCATAAAACAATTATAAACATCAGTAGGAAAACATGATGCAAAACGAAAGTATCATGCACCAACTTACCCAACACGCTCGATTAACTCCGGCCGGACACACCATCAGGTCATGACCGGCCTCGGCTGATCGACACACCGTAGTCCTACCTAGGCCCAGCAGAGAGGTCCCCCTGGTCTACATCCTAAGTGCTCAGGGGTCTTGGGCCCATCGCCCTTTGCACTCCGGGTCGTTGTGTGCAGGGTGAATACCAGCGCCACATCTCTCCTGGATGGCACGATCCGACCATGCCACAATGCTGAACTGGACGTCTGCCAGAGCTTTTGGAAGAATCGTATGACACCGAGTGCCCATACTTATTCCTACGTGGTGGTCAGTGCGAAAAGGCCAGAGGCCTACTCGGATCACATATCCAAACCATTAGTGATTTGGGAGCGCGCGGTAACGAGCAGAGACTCATGATCGATGTGACCCCGTCGCCCCGTCTCGTGGACTTACAGCAAGGGCCCGGAATGCCCGGCCGTGCCACGTAGAAAACTCGCGGGTACCCTCCAGGTCAACCCGACTTCACATCAACTCGCAAGTACCCTCCAGGTCAACCCGACTCACATGAGACTAATAGGAACTCAGGTCCACCTCTACCGGGGTGGTACCGCCTGTCCCTCCAGTCCTAAAGTAATAGTAACTCTCGCGGATACCCCTCGGGGCTGACCCATCTTTAACATGGTTCTGGGGTAAAGTCAAAGTAACCGTGTGTCCAAAACACCAAGGGGGAATCCAAGGAATCACCCTCACCGGATTCCACTTGATGTAATCGTCAAGGTGAACTTAGAGGAATCACTCTTGAGGGTTCACTCTTGATGGGTTGCACGACAGAATCGTTATCGGGAGTGGTGAAGGAGGAATCACCCTCCGTAGACCACGACCGATTAGCTTCACTACAGAATTAACTCAGAGGTGATATACGAGGTATCACCCTCGGCACTCGATAGTAACTCTAGAGAGTCGAGCAACTAAGGGGGGTGTGATGTGATGTGTCGGGCTCTGGACATCGATCACGTTGATCGAGTCATCGAACATAAAGCAGGGGCAACTGGGACAAGGTGAGGGGTCACTGGTGGATCACTAACCAACCTATACTATGCATATAGGATAAGCAGGTAAGGTACAAAAGCAGGCTATGCATTAGAATAGGAGCGATCAAATACATTAGCAAAATCTAATGCAAGCATGAGAGAGAATGAAATGGGCGATATAGGAATGATCAAGGGGGTTTTGCTTGCCTGGAAGCTCTGCAGACAGATACAGACCCTCAACGGTGAAGTAGTCGATCACCGGGTCAACAGCGGTCTCGGGATCTACCGGAAAAGAAGTAACGAAGGGGGAACATAATAAATAACAGAGCATACAAAGCAACAGAAAGCATGACATGACCGTAAGCTATGCTAACGATGACCTAACGCGGTACTGCACGATACCGGAGCAGGGGAAAAACATCCGAGAAAGTTTTCCCAGCGTTTGGCATTTTTGGACAGATGAATCGGAGGGGACGGATCCATGTTCGCTATGCTAGAGCCATGTGGCAGGTATGTGGATGGAATATTTGGATACGTCATATTTTTCTGATCATTTTTCATATATAAATTATTTCCATCTGAGTTACATATTATTTTCTATGAATTTTCAAAGTTTTAAACTTGTTTTGGAAATTCCTGGAATTAAATTTAACTCGAAAATATACATGAAAATGCTAGGTGCACCCGGTCCGGTGCACCAGAGGCTGACAGTGGGGCCAGGTCAACTGCCCAGTCAACAGTTGACTAGTCAGCCTTGACTAGTCAAAGGGGTCTAGTGGGACCCTCCTGTTAGTGACTAGGCTAGTCCAGTCACGTGTCCTTGGCTGATATTTAACAGAGTTTTATTAGCTAGTTTAGTTAACAAAGAAGGCCCACATGTCACACAATATTTAGGGGGGTTAGTGCATTAATCCGGATTAGGCCCTCTATAATTACATAGGGTCGGCCCACACGCAGTGGCACAGCCAGGCAGAGGCCATGGTCGGGCATGCGCGCATGCACGAGGAAGCGCCAGCGACAGGCGCGTGTGGGGGCGGACGGCAGCCTCGGCAGGGGCCAGGGCGTGCGGCAGCTCGCGGGGCTGCCACAGCGAGCATCGGCGCGGGGCAGCAGTTGGAGGCGGTGGTGGGTATGGGCGAGTGGAGCGGCGGCCGGAGGCGGTGCGGGCGGCTGAGGGTGCGGCTGCGGCAGAGGGCGGCTGCGACCATGGGGGTGACGGGCGCTGCGCGAGCGCCGCAGCGGCGGAACAGTAGCAGGAGAAGGGGGCGGCTAGGGCGAGCCGTGAGGGGAGCAGATGGCGCGGTCGGGCGAAGGTGAGGCGCGGCAGTGGGTAGCAGCCACAACAAAAGCAGCAACGGGAGCAACACTAGGGCGTGGGCGAGCGAGCGTGGCGGAGTGCGGCCACGCGAGCCGAGGGCGGCCGAAGGAAGCATGCGGGCACGACCAGGGGCATCCTAGGGCAGCCAGAAGCGTACGGTGCGGGCGGGGCACAACAGGGGGCGCGGCGTGTGCGAGCAGCACGCAGGCGACACGGGAGGTCACGAGGCACGAGCTACGGGACGAACCCAAGGAGGAGAGCAGAGGGGTGCTACTTCTTGAGCTTGCGTTGGTTTTCCCTCGAAGAGGAAAGGGTGATGCAGCAAAGTAGAGATAAGTATTTCCCTCAGTTAGAGAACCAAGGTATCAATCCAGTAGGAGACAACGCACAAATCACCAATACCTGGACAAACAATCAAACAACTTGCACTCAACACGATAAAGGGGTTGTCAATCTCTTCACGGTTATTTGCAAAAGTGAGATCTGATAGAGATAGATGAAACTAAACAAAAGATAAAGTAAATATTTTTGGTATTTTTGGTTTATAGATCTGAAAGTAAAAGATTGCAAAATAGTAGATCGGAAACTTATATGATGGAAAATAGACCCGGGAGCCATAGGTTTCACTAGAGGCTTCTCTCAAGATAGCAAATAATATAGTGGGTGAACAAATTACTGTCGAGCAATTGATAGAAAAGCGCAAAGTTATGACGATATCTAAGGCAATGATTATGAAATATAGGCATCACGTCCGTGTCAAGTAGACCGAAACGATTCTGCATCTACTACTATTACTCCACACATCGTCCGACTCCTGCCTGCATCTAGAGTATTAAGTTCATGAAGAATAGAGTAACGCATTAAGTAAGATGACATGATGTAGAGGAATTAACTCAAGCAATGTGATGAAAACCCCATCTTTTTATCCTCGTGGCAACAATACAATACATGCCTTGCTGCCCCTACTGTCACTGGGAAAGGACACCACAAGATTGAACCCAAAGCTAAGCACTTCTCCCATTGCAAGAAAAACCAATCTAGTTAGCCAAACTAAACCGATAGTTCGAAGAGAATTAGAAAGATACCAAATCATGCATATAAGAATTCCGAGGAGATTCAAATAATATTCATAGATAAGCTGATCATTAATCCACAATTCATCGGATCTCGACAAACACACCGCAAAAGAAGATTACATCGGATAGATCTCCAAGAACATCGAGGAGAACATGGTATTGAGAATCAAAGAGAGAGAAGAAGCCATCTAGCTACTATCTATGGACCCGTAGGTCTGAGGTAAACTACTCACACTTCATCTGAAGGGCAATAGAGTTGATGTAGAAGACCTCCGTGATCGAATCCCCCTCCGGCAGGATGCCGTAAAAGGCTCCTAGATGGGATCTCACAGGTACAGAAGGTTGCAGCGGTGGAAAAGTGTTTTCGTGGATGCCTCTGGTGGTTTGGGGATATATGTGAATATATAGGACGAAGAAGTAGGTCGGTGGAGTCACGTGGGGCCCACAAGGCAGGGGGCGCGCCCTCCCCCTTGTGGTCTCCTCGTGGCTCTTCCGACTTGATCTCCAAGTCTCCTGGGTGTCTTCTGGTCCAAGAAAAATCATCGCGAAGGTTTTATTCCGTTTGGACTCCGTTTCGTACTCCTTCTCTGCGAACCTCAAAAACAAGGAAAAACAGAAACTAGCACTGGGCTCTAGGTTAATAGGTTAGTCCCAAAAATAATATAAAATAGCATATTAAACATCCAAAACAGATAATATAATAGCATGGAACAATAAAAAAATATAGATACGTTGGAGATGCATCAAGGGTGCGGGACGACGAGCTCGCAGCGGATGCGTCTCTGCTCGGGAGATCCGTAGAGGGGCAAGGAAGTGCGGATCGAGGCATGAGGTGGCGACCACCGATGGAGGGGACCAAAGATTCCGGCGGCTTGGCGATCCTCCTACTTGCGTGTGTTGGCGTGGTCGTCGAGGACGTCGAGGGGCAGTTCTTGGACAAGGTGCGGCGGCGAGGGGAGACGCGTGGCCACGGGATCGACGGTGGTGCATCGGCGGCAGTGTGCGGGCGCGAGCAAAATAGGGTTAGTGAGCGAGGGGGTAGGGAAAACCGATGCTAGGGTTTGGGGGAGAGGAAGAGTGGGCAGGGGGTTGCTATTATCCCCCACTATGGCGCGGCAGTGCCCGACGTCGAGCGCTCATGGCCATGGCGCCTCGGCCTCCTCCTGTAGCGAAAGGAGGAAGAAAAAGGCCAAGTTTAGTGTGCTGGACCACATTGTTTGTTTTAGAGGCCCAAGTGCACAGTAGGTTCCATCCTATTATGTTTCATCTTTTCTGATTTACATTTTGCCTTAGCTTTGCATTTAGTTTGTGTACTAAATGAATGTTTCAGGGTTGAAACTTCGAACAGGATTCCATTGCAATATTGTGGTGCTCTACAAAAAGTCTAAAGGCATTTGGAAATGTTTAAACAATTTAGAAATTGAAAATGTCAATTATTTTGCTGCCAACCCACCTAAACAATTTCCAGGGGCATTTTGGGAATTCAAATGAGGTTGATTTCATCATGATAATTACTTACTGAATCGATACGTCTCCAACGTATCTATAATTTTTTATTGTTCCATGCTGTTATATTATCAATATTGGACGTTTTATAATCATTTTATAGTCATTTTATATCATTTTTCGGTACTAACCTATTGATATAGTGCCAAGTGCCAGTTGCTGTTTTCTGCATGTGTTTTACATCGCAGGAAATCAGTACCAGACGGAGTCCAAATGCAACGAAACTTTACGGAGATTTTTTATGGACCAGAAGACATGTAATGGGCCAAGGCTGCGCCTGGGGGTGCTCTGAGGAGAGCACAACCCACCAGGGCGCGCCTGGAGGCCCAAGCGCGCCCTGGCCCAGGCGCGCCCTGGTGGGTTGTGCTCACCTCGGGTGCCCCCCGGACCACCTCTTTGCTCTATAAATACCCCAATATTCCAGAAACCCTAGGGGAGTCGACGAAAATCAATTCCTGCAACCGCAGAGTCCAGAACCACCAGATCCAATCTAGACACCATCACAGATGGGGTTCACCACCTCCATTGGTGCCTCTCCGATGATGCGTGAGTAGTTCTTTGTAGACCTTCGAGTCCGTAGTTGGTAGCTAGATGGCTTCCTCTCTCTCGTTGAATTCTCAACATAATGGTCTCTTGGAGATCCATATGATGTAACTCTTTTTGCGGTTTGTTCGTTGGGATCTGATGAACTTTGAGTTTATGATCAGTTATATCTTCTTATATCCATGAAAGTATTTGAGTTTCTTTGATCTCTTTTATGCATGATTGCTTATAGCCTCGTATTTCTTCTCCGATATTTGGGTTTTGTTTGGCCAACTTGATCTATTTATCTTGCAATGGCAAGAGGTGCTTTGTAGTGGGTTCGATCTTACGGTGCTTGATCCCAGTGACAGAAGGGGAACCGACACGTATGTATCGTTGCTACTAAGGATAAAACGATAGGGTCTATATCTACATAGATAGATCTTGTCTACATCATGTCATCGTTCTTATTGCATTACTCCGTTTCTCCATGAACTTAATACACTAGATGCATGCTGGATAGCGGTCGATGTGTGGAGTAATAGTAGTAGATGCAGGCAGGAGTCGGTCTACTAATCTTGGACGTGATGCCTATATAATGATCATTGCATGGATATCGTCATGATTATTTGAAGTTATATCAATTTCCCAACAGTAATTTGTTCACCCACCGTTTGCTATTTTTCTCGAGAGAAGCCACTAGTGAAACCTACGGCCCCCGAGTCTCTTTCTCATATATTTGCCTTTGCGATCTATTTTATTTGCTCTTTTTATTCGGATCCACTAAACCAAAAATACAAAAATATCTTGCTCCACTTTATTTTATTTGCAATCTATTTATTTAATCTATTGCAACTTTCTCCGGTCCACGCACCAATTTCTGGCGCTGTTACCCGAAAGGGATTGACAACCCCTTTAACACGTCGGGTTGCGAGTTGTTATTATTTGTGTGCAGGGGCTGTTTACGTTGTGTTGATTGGTTCTCCTACTGGTACGATAACCTTGGTTTCATCACTGAGGGAAATACCTACCGTCGCTGTGCTGCATCATCCCTTCCTCTTTGGGGAAATACCGGCGTAGTCCTAGCAGACATCAAAAGGAATTTCTGGCGCCGTTGCCGGGGAGGATCTTCAACATATACCAGGTTCCTAATCACAAATCTCATCTCCTCGCAATTTACATTATTTGCCATTTGCCTATCGTTTTCCTCTCCCCCACTTCACAAAAAAATTCCGTTTTATTCGCCCCTCTCTTTCGTTCGACGTTCTCTTGCTTACTAGTCCTGATGGCTAGCGTGTCTACTCCTCCTTTGTCACCAGACTTTGAAGTTCTATACTTCAAGCAAAGACAAGGAGAAAATTTCAAAGATGCTTGGTATAGACTTATGGAATCCTATCGTATTTGCAATTTAAAGGGGGATGCTAAGATCTTGCTTCGTAATTTTTACATAGGATTGGCTTTGCATCATAGACAACTCTTAGATTTTGCCGCCAAAGGGAATTTTATTGAGCTTGATGCCAATGCTGCCTATGAAATTTTAGAAGGAATTTTGGAGGTTCCGCCTCAAAAGAAGGGTTTTTCTTTCACCCCAGAGGGAGTTCAAATGTTAGATAAACTTGGTGATTTGCATAAAAATATGGTTGAAATACAAAAATATAATGAATCCCTCAAACACCTCAATGGTAGTATCAATCGCATGAATACCTTGATTGGATATTTTGGATCTAAAGATGGTTTCTTTTCCGGAGAATTTAGGGAAGCGTAAAGAGCCTCCCGGGTTTGATAGAACCCTTACAAAAGTTGCCAAAACTCCGGATGACAAAACTTAGATCCTTGCTTTATGCCTAGCTAAGGGCGTAAAACTATAGCGCTTGTTGGGAGGCAACCCAATGAATAAAATTTATTTTTGCTTTTTGCTTTCTGTTCTTGAGTGTTTGCACAATTATGCTACTGTTATGATTGTGTTTTTTGTGTTTTAATTAGTGTTTGTGACAAGTAAAGCCTTTAGGATCTTCTTGGGTGATAGTTGTTTGATCTTGCTGAAAAACAGAAACTTTGCGCTCACGAAAAAAATTGTTAAAAATCACCAGAGCGTGATAAAATGCCAATTATTTTTTCAGAAGATTAATATACAAATTACCCAGGCCGTCCTAATTTTTCAGAATTTTTGGAGTTCCAGAAGTATTCGAAATAGTCGGATTTCTGCAGACTGTTCTGTTTTGACATATTCTGTTTTCTTTGCGTTGTGTGCTTGTTTTGATGGCTCTATGGTTTTATTTAATGATTTTTTGCCATATAAAAGTTGGAATACAGTAGATATAATGCAGAAATAAAATATGAATTGGTTTGATACAGTACTTATAGTAGTGGTTTGCTTTCTTGCACTAACGGATCTCACGAAGGTTTTGTTGAGTTTTGTGTGATTGAAGTTTTCAAGTTTTGGGTTATCTTACAATGGATGAAGGAATAAGGAGTAAGAAGAGCCTAAGCTTGGGTATGCCCCGACATCCCAAGCTATTATCCAAAAATGAGCAAACAACTAAGCTTGGGGATGCCCCCGAGTGGCATCCCCTCTTTCTTCTAACGGCCATCGGTATTTTACTCGAAGTTATATTTTTATTCGTCACATACTATGTGTTCTGCTTGGAGCGTCTTGTATGATATGAGTCTTTACTTGTTTTATTTTGTGTTTTAAGTCTTGATTCCTTGCTGGACACACCTATTTGAGAGAGCCAAAATTATATCATGACTTGTTAGAATCGCTCTCGATGCTTCACTTAAATCTTTTACGAGCTATGGACTTGCTCTAGTGCTTCACTTATATCTTTTTGAGCACAGTGTGCTTAGTTATTTTTGAAGAAATGCTCTCTTGCTTCAGTTAGATTTATTTGAGAGTTAGTAAAATTTTCAAGAAATTCTCTCTTGCTTCACTTAAATTATTTTGAGAGAAAGAAAAAATTATTATGCTCATGATCTTCACTTATATTTGTTTGAGCTTATGAAAGCAACATATGAAAATTAGTTCCAAAGTGATAGATATCCAAGAAGGATATAATAAAAACTTTCATGAAGATCATTGGACAAAATAAACTTGATTCTTAGTAACAGTTTTGAGATATGATGATGTGATATGTGAGTTATGTTGATGAGTAATTCTGCTTTAGTAAGAATATTGGTGTTAAGGTTTGTGATTCCCAATGCAAGCACGAAAGTCAATAATCATGCAATGAAATTATATCCTACTTGTGGTGCATTATTCGGTGTTAACTATGCTTAATGCTCGCTTATGAGATTATTCGTTTCTTGGTTGGTCGCTTCTCAATCTCT
This sequence comes from Triticum aestivum, assembly GCF_018294505.1. NCBI lineage: Eukaryota > Viridiplantae > Streptophyta > Magnoliopsida > Poales > Poaceae > Triticum > Triticum aestivum. The sequence goes on along the minus strand of NC_057802.1, from coordinate 477,840,598 downwards.
TGCTAGCCTTCATTTTGAACTAAGTATCTCTACTTGTGCATCCAAAAACCTTTAAACCGGTTTTGCCACATGAGTCCACTATATCTACCTATATGCGGTATTCTTTTGCCGTTCTAAGCAAATTTGTATGTGCCATCTCTAATTTTCAAAATGAATTTCTCTTTTGTGTGTTCGTTCCGCTCGCTGAGCGGTGTGGGGTGGCTAATATTTTCCATGCTAGATGTGTTATTCTCACGGTGAGTGTTTATTCACTTGTCATTGCATGAGAGTAAGGCAAAGGTATTAGGGATGCCCAGTCCCGAAATGAAAAATGAATTTACTTTATGTTGTCAAATAATAAATTCCTTGGAAAGTGTTGTTATGGAAGGCACATGTGGATACAGTTAGCCATGGAAAGTGAAAGTATGGTGGAAAAAGGAATAAACTTTATTTTCTATTAGGGAACCGCCCATGATATATCTAGCATGGAAAGTGTTGGGAAGTCTAAGTCATTTTCGTTAGTGGGAAGGATACACCTCCAAAAATGTTTTTATCTGTAAGTGTTTCGCTTTGAGCTCTGGCACCTCTATAAATCCCTACTTCCCTCTGCGAAGGGCCTTTATTTTACTTTATGCAATTTTTATTTTGAATTTGAGTCTCCATCTTCTCTTATAAAAGCACGAACTAGGAGGCAATATGATCATACTTGAGTATTGGGTGTAGTTAATATACGAGTGTGTTTCATGAATGGATCAATGGTTGAGCATGATGGGCTAGGGATAACTTATTTTAGCTTTGATATTTTGAAAGACATGGTTGCTTGTTGATATGTTTGAGTATTTAAATTATCATGTCAAAACTAGACTATTGCGTTGAACAATATAAAATTCCAAATGTCCATGCTATAAAGAAAAGAATATGATATGACATGTTAGGCAGCATTCCACATCAAAACTTCTGTTTTTATCACTTACCTACTCGAGGACGAGTAGGAGTTAAGCTTGGGGATGTTGATACGTCTCCAATGTATCTATAATTTTTGATTGTTCCATGCTGTTATATTATCAATCTTGGATGTTTTATAATCATTTTATAGTCATTTTATATCATTTTTTGGTACTAACCTATTGACATAGTGCCAAGTGCCAGTTGATGTTTTCTGCATGTTTTTTACATCGCTGGAAATCAATACTAAGCGGAGTCCAAATGCAATGAAACTTTACGGAGATCTTTTATGGACCAGAAGACACCTAATGGGCCAAAGCTGCGCCTGGGGGTGCTCCGAGGAAAGCACAACCCACCAGGGTGCGCCAGGAGGCCCAGGCACGCCCTGGTGGGTTGTGCCCACCTCGGGTGCCCCCCGGACCGCCTCTTTGCTCTATAAATACCCCAATATTCCAGAAACCCTAGGGGAGTCGACGAAAATCAATTCCAGCTGCCGCAGAGTCCGGAACCACCAGATCCAATCTAGACACCATCACGGATGGGGTTCACCACCTCCATTGGTGCCTCTCCGATGATGCGTGAGTAGTTCTTTATAGACCTTCGAGTTCGTAGTAAGTAGCTAGATGGCTTCCTCTCTCTCGCTGAATTCTCAACACAATGGTCTCTTGGAGATCCATATCATGTAACTCTTTTTGCATTGTGTTTGTTGGGATCTGATGAACTTTGAGTTTATGATCAGTTATATCTTCTTATATCCATGAAAGTATTTGAGTTTCTTTGATCTCTTTTATGCATGATTGCTTATAGCCTCGTATTTCTTCTCCGATATTTGGGTTTTGTTTGGCCAACTTGATCTATTTATCTTGAAATGGCAAGAGGTGCTTTGTAGTGGATTCGATCTTACGGTGCTTGATCCCAGTGACAGAAGGGCAACCGACACGTATGTATTGTTGCTACTAAGGATAAAACGATGGGGTCTATCTCTACATAGATAGATCTTGTCTACATCATGTCATCGTTCTTATTGCATTACTCCGTTTCTCCATGAACTTAATACACTAGATACATGCTGGATGTGACAACCTCATTTTTGGCCCTTTCTTTTTCTTTTGTTTTTCTGAGGTTTTTGCTTGAGTTTTCTTTTTCCGTGGCTTTGTGGTCTAGAAACTGAAGAAGATGCCCTCTTCTTTGTTTCCAGAGTGGCTTGTCATTCCCAAATCCTTCTCTAGACCCTGTCATTTTCATTCTATCCCAAATCCCAATATTCTTTTTATTGGGGATATTCCTTTTCTATTAAAGGAATAACTCAAATTGCCCTAGGTTGTGCAGCAACCTTTATTTCCTTCACTCCTAAAATTTCCAAATAATTCTCATAAATTTTTTGGGTCATATATTTCTCAAATATGACAAAATATTACATTTTTCATGTTTATCATCATGCTCAAATAATTCATTTCCTATTCTGCCCTAAATGGCACATTGTGAAGCAAGTGCTATTTTAATTTTCCCAATTGACCTCAAACTCCTTGGACACCTTTTCCTGTCCATATAATTGCCACATGCCAAAATTCAACCACATTTTCCTAGTAATTATTTAATTATGATTTTCCAAAGTTTCTATCCAGAAAGAAGCTTTGTGAAGGAGGTGCAAGATAGGCATATCCAAATGAGTTTACATTTTGCATGATCCCTCATATAATCATATCATAGCCGTCCACCAAAGTAGAGCTCATTTCATGCCTCCATGTGAGCTCATCTTCAATTCTTTGATTCTGTCCAAACTTTCAGTTTGTGAAGCAAGTATATTTTATCTTCCTCCATTATGGCTGCAAATTTTTCTAGGCCTTCTATTATCCATATACCTTACCTTCACACATTTTGGGCATGTTTCATCAAGCCATTATTCCTCTAGAAGTTTTGCAAGTTTCTGTCCAGAATGAAGCTTTGTGAAGCAAGTGCCACTTTGGTATTTCCAAATGGCATGAAATATTTACAGGAGCTTCATACCATCATATAACCCCTCTATGACAAACCTCAGCTCACATAGATCAAGTATGTGAGTGTATCATCCAAATTCCTAATTCTAGCCAGTTTTGCACTTCCTACAGCAACCCTCATCTAAACTCCTCCTATTAGTCTTTTTTTTATTATCAAAATCACCTTAGTGTGTGATCATCTCCAGACAAACTATTTACCATGTTACCTAGATGGTTTAAACACAGAGAGTTACAAACACCATCTTACTGATTTACTTTGGAACTAAGTGCAAATCTCTTCTTTGCCCTTGGACCCATTTATTTCCTCATTTTGACTAATGGCACAAAGGTAAATCTACTGGACATTGTCGGCTACGCCAAAGAGCGCCGCTTGGGCCAGTGCGCATGGTGATCACGCTTGCGTCATGGCTGAACGCGTGCTCTGGCTTGTTCCGGCCACTGTGCTCGTCTCCTCCCTCCTCGTCTCGACCTCCATTCGTGTCCTGGAGCTTCTGCGTGATCGACTGCACCTCACTGAGTCGCTGCTTCGTCGTCGTTCGCCTTAAATGCGTCGCAAACGCCATGCCCGTGCCATGCCCAGCCTCTGCCCGCCATTAAAGCTTGGTCGGGAGCTCGCTCGTGAGCTCTAGAGCTCTCCTCCGCGCCTATATAAGGACCCCCGAACCCCTCCGCACCTCACCAGACTCTCCCCGTTCCTCCTCCCCCACCGGAGTGCCTCTCCCCGCCGTTTTCTTCTTCGGCCACCGCGGCCACCACCGGAGTTCGTCTCCGTTCCGGCCACCGCAGGCCCCCTCTCCTCCTCCCAAGCCCTCCACTGCCCTCCTCTACTTCCCACGGTTCGCCCCACCCACTTTCCCATCGCCGGAGTTGGCCGCAGCGCCGAGAACCACCGCCGCCCGAAGCTTCCTGCCACCTCCCGTCACCGCGACCTCCCCTCCTCTCCGCTCCTCCCCGCGCCTTCCTTAGCCCCTGAATGGAGGCGGAGCAGCCCCGCGGTCCCGGCGGTGCCCTGGGCTGGGCCGGGGATCGCCGGAGCCGGCCGGCCCCCTTGGCCGCTTCCCTTCCCTGCCCCGCTCTGTTCCACAGGAGGAACAGAGGCGCGGGAGGAAGAGGACGACCGCGCTGGCCCCCTCCCCCTGCCCCTGGGCCCCACGCGCCAGTGTCTCACCCCCTCCATCCCACGTGGCAAGTGGAAGCGCATTTCCAGTAGTACATTTCCTTCTGTCTGAAAGCGTATTCTATTTCTACTTCGGCCGGAGATACGTTTTCTAAGTCAGAAAGCGTATTTCCTGAAATCTGTTTCTGTCTTATCCACTCAGGGACCCGTTGGTGATAAAGTTTTCACAGATTAGTCCGTGATCTTCTACACCTCATAACTCCGCAACCGTAACTCCAAATGAGGTGATTCCAAAGCCCACTTCTTCGTTTCGTCGAGCCTGTTCTGTTGGTTTCATTTTCACTATGGTTTGACACTGTGAAAATGACCTTTTTGCCCTTGCACGTAAACAGCCCCTTCGGGAGAGAATTGTTTCCGGCAAATCTTTTCGCGGCTTCACCACACTCCTTCCCGGTGCCTTCTTCACCCCCAGGCAAGCCACAATACCCACTTGCATGATAGTCATGCAATAGCTATAGTTTTCAACTTGAATATTTATCAAGTGATTGCTTGTTTAAAATATGGTTATCGTTGTTTCGGTAATGCTTCTGGGTTAGTGCTTACTTGCTTGCTATGTTGTTATGCACCTGGTTATCATGCTGTAACACCCTGAGGATCATGCTACAGTAACCCTCTGTGATTAAGCTAATCATGTTGCTAAACAGGGCTTGATCACATTTGGAACACATTTCTTTTCAAACTCCTAATCCAAACTTCACTTAAACTTAAAGTGGAAAATAAAAGTTTTCAAAAATTTAAACAAAAATGTTCGGGCACTGCCAGAAATTGCACTGATAATTGTTGTGGAGAAAACACATTTTTATAAAATACCTAAATACTTTTAAATGAAATAAAACAGAAAAAAAAATAAACAAATAAAAAGAAAACAGACAAAGAAAAAGAAAAAAAAGGAGAAGGCCCTTCCCCCACTGGACCCGTGGCCCAAACTGGGCCGCCACCTCCGACCCCCCGGCCCAGCCCACCTCTACCCCGCGTCCCCTTCCCTGTTCCCCCGACCGGGGTCGGAACAGGGGCCGTCCCCGCCGCACCCCCTCGCCGGCGACGGGGAGGATAAGGGCGCCAGCACCCCCGCCTCCTCGGGCCTCTCTCCCACTCACCCCCGCTCTCCCTCTCGGCCTCTGCGCCTCCCCCCAGCCAGATCCACCTCCCTCTCCCCTTCGATCCCCTCTGCCTGAGCGTGCTCGCCGCCGTTCACCGTCGTTCCCGCGGCCACCGTGCCCCGATTGCCCCAACGACGTGCCCGAACGGCTCCCCGCCGTCGACTACGTCGACTACGCCATCGGGAACGAGACGAGCGCCTCTGCACCGACCTCCCCGAGCTCGTCTTCCCCGCACGGCCGCCGTCGATCGTCGCCGATTCCGGCTACCCCGCGCCCTCCCCGAGCTCACTGCCACTCCCTACGGCTCCGCTGTGAGCTCCCGCTTCTCCTCCCCCTCTCCGTTAGCTCGCCCGCGTTCCGTAGCCGCTGTTTCCACGCGCGCCCGAACGCCGCGCCGCGGAGCTCGCCGCCGGCGGGTCTCCGGTGACCAAATGGTCACGGGCGTAGGCCCGCTAGCTCGACTGCGTCGTGCCGCACCCGCCTAGCTAGTTAGTTCGGCCGCTCGCGCGCTCTAACGCCGCACCCGCCCCCAGCCCGAAGCACCTCGCCGCCGGCGAGCTCGAAGCACTCGCCCCCGCCCGTTCCAGCCCCTCCGGCCACCACCGTTGGACGCGCGGCGCCGAGCCGCGTCAAACGCGCCCAGCCACGACCCCGCAAACCCACTGTGCGTGAAACCCGCACCCCTCCCGAGCCGCGCCGCCGCGTTTGGCTCGCCGGAGTCGCTCCGGCTCAACCCAGTCAACGTGCTGACTGGGCAGGCCCAGCCACTGACATGCGGGCCCCGCCGCAAAATTAAAAAAAAGAGAGAAAAGAAAATGTTTTGTAAACAAAAATAATTAATTAACTTAATCACTCACTGACAGGTGGGCCCAGTAGTTAATTAACTAAAAATTAATTAGTTTAATCTTCTGTTTAACCCACTGTCTATGACAGGTGGGTCCCCCGTGTCAGTTTTGACCAGTCAACCGGACTGTTGACCGCTGACGTCACTCATACGTCATGCTGACGTCATATCCCTTTTCTGTTAATTAAATAATTCCAGAAATTCAAATAATCTTTGAAAATTCATATCTTTTAAACTCGGATGAAAATGTTTTCTATATGAAAGTTGCTCAGAACGACGAGACGAATCCGTATACGCAGTCCGTTCGTCCACCACACCTCCCTAACCTATCGAACTAGCAACTTTCCCGCTCCGGTCCGTCTGTCCGAAAACGCGAAACATCGGGAATACCGCCCGGATGTTCCCCCCCTTCGCCGGTACCACCTACTGTCGCGTTAGAGCACACCTAGCACCGCTCAATGTCATGTCACGCATCGTCATGCTTATGTTTGCATTGTATTTACTGTTTCTTCCCCCTCTTCTCTCCGGTAGACTACGAGACCGACACTGCTGCTGTCCAGTTCGACTACGGAGTTGACGACCCCTCCTACTTGCCAGAGCAACCAGGCAAGCCCCCCCTTGATCACCAGATATCGCCTACTCTTCTCTATTCTGCTTGCATTAGAGTAGTGTAGCATGTTACTGTTTTCGATATCCTATCCTGATGCATAGCCTATCCTTGCTACTACTGTTGATACCTTTACCTGCAATCCTACATGCTTAGTATAGGATGCTAGATTTCCATCAGTGGCCCTACATTCTTGTCCGTCTGCTGTGCTATACTATCGGGCCGTGATCACCGGGCGGTGATCACGGGTATATACTTATATACTACATACATGTCACATGTGATGACTAAAGTCGGGTCGGCTCGTAGGAGTACCCGCAAGTGGATCTTTGTGGCGGAGCGACAGGGCAGGTTGAGACCGCCTAGGTGAGAGGTGGGCCTGGCCCTGGTCGGCGTTCGCGGATACTTAACACGCTTAACGAGTTCTTGGTATTTGATCTGAGTCTGGCCATTTGGTCTATACGCACTAGCCATCTACGCGGGAGTAGTTATGGGTATCCCGGCATCGTGGTATCAGCCGAAGCCTTCTTGACGTCAGCGACTGAGTGGCGCGCGCCGGATTGGACTGGAACGCCACTAGGCTAGGTCTGCTTCCGGCCGCGTACGCAACGTGCAGGTGTGCATAGGGCGATGGGCCCAGACCCCTACGCGCATAGGGTTAGACCGGCGTGCTGACCGCTCTGTTGTGCTTAGGTGGGGCTGCGACGCGTTGATCTTACGAGGCCGGGCATGACCCAGGAAAGTGTGTCCGGCCAAATGGGATCGAGCGTGTTGGGTTATGTGGTGCACCCCTGCAGGGAAGTTTATCTATTCGAATAGCCGTTTCCCTCGGTAAAAGGACGACCCGGAGTTGTACCTTGACCTTATGACAACTAGAACTGGATACTGAATAAAATACACCCTTCCAAGTGCCAGATACAACCCGGTGATCGCTCTCTAACAGGGCGACGAGGAGGGGATCGCCGGGTAGGATTATGCTATGCGATGCTACTTGGAGGACTTCAATCTACTCTCTTCTACATGCTGCAAGATGGAGGCTGCCAGAAGCGTAGTCTTCGACAGGACTAGCTATCCCCCTTTTATTCTGGCATTCTGCAGTTCAGTCCACTGATATGCCCCTTTACACATATACTCTTGCATATGTAGTATAGCTCCTTGCTTGCGAGTACTTTGGATGAGTACTCACGGTTGCTTCTCTCCCTCTTTTCCCCCTTTTCTTTTCTATCTGGTTGTCACAACCAGATGCTGGAGTCCAGGAGCCAGACGACACCGTCGACGACGACACCTACGACACTGGAGGTGCCTACTACTACGTGCAGGCCGCTGACGACGACCAGGAGTAGTTAGGAGGATCCCAGGCAGGAGGCCTGCGCCTCGTTCGATCTGTATCCCAGTTTGTGCTAGCCTTCTTAAGGCAAACTTGTTTAACTTATGTCTGTACTCAGATATTGTTGCTTCCGCTGACTCGTCTGTGATCGAGCACTTGTATTCGAGCCCTCAAGGCCCCTGGCTTGTATTATGATGCTTGTATGACTTATTTATGTTTTAGAGTTGTGTTGTGATATCTTCCCGTGAGTCCCTGATCTTGGTCGTACACATTTGCGTGTATGATTAGTGTACGGTCAAATCGGGGGCGTCACACATGCCCTGCTAGTTGCTAGTATTACTTTCATATTGCCATGCTTGATTGTAGTACATGTTGGGTTGGTCATGTTCTTCGGTGCATGACTACCGTCGGTTATCGAGTACTGTTAATATGCGTTGTTCCTTTGCTGTTAGTTGGTTAAGTGTTTCTCGGTAATGTTATTGATGAGTTCTTGCATGGTATTTATGGTTGATGCTAGTGGTCATGTTATGCTATGAGTATTGTTGTACTTGTAGTATTTATGCTAGTCATTATGCCATGTTCAGTTGGAGATTATTCATAGTTGATATGGTGGATCGTCATGTTGTACCCTCATGCTTATCTTGATCTCATGCTCATGCTTTGTATATGCATCATGTTATTTTATCATGGCTCAGCATATTTGCATTCAAGTTTAACCGGATTAAATTGAACTTGAACAACTGTTGGCTGAGTAATGGTGCCACCATATCGAAACTGACCAATGCAACCACACTTGTCGATATGGGAAGGTCCTAACTGGGTCTATTGTCGTGCCTCTCGCCGGTGCCTCCAACTAGGGAAGGTTATGGGCGCGCTTACCCTGATCAGGTAGGCGGACATAACCTTGTGTGCCCGTAGGTTGGATCATAAGCGCTTTTGTCCCTGTTTGGGACGGACCACGACGGTGGTCGTTGTGTCTTTGGTAGACACGGGGCCACCCAGGACTAGCCCAATGGGGAGTGAGTCGGAGTGGCCGGGAGAGTGTCATGGCAGTAGATCGGTTTTGTCGGAACGCCGTTGGTCCACCCGAATGGGAGTACGAGGCCATGGGTTCCGTGGTGTGGGTACAGTGTACTAACCTCTGCAGAGTGTATATTAAATCTATCGATAGCCGTGCTCGCGCATAAGGGCCCAGTTCGTGTCGGTCCCACCGTGAGTCAACAGTATTAATAATAACTTGATTAATGACAACCTCGGTTCGACGATGAGATAAGTTGGTTGTGATCGCCGGAAAGATCACCGTTTGAGACCAAGTGTTGGTCATGGTTGTGATCGTCGGAATGATCACCGTGGTATCGAGGATACCGATTTGTTGGATATTCGTGATGTTGTGCGAGAATCATGGGTAAAGATCAAGCTCCTTGTGGTCATTTAATGATTACTACGGTATTGTTTATACCAAGCTTGATTTGATCCTGAGATGATCGTGTGATGTCCGAGGTTGGTAAGTGATGCATGTGATGGTTACGCGGTAACCCGAGCAGAATAAATGGTGCATGTAGTGTCATCATGTTGCATGCTAGTATCATCAGATTTATATGTTCATGCCATGATCATATATTGTCCTAGCGATATTATGTTCATATTGTTCATGCCATGTTATCCTGATGATCTCATGATAATCCCTGATTAACCTGTAATTGCCATGATGTTGTTTGTCTTGAATGCATCTGGTTAATTGTGAGCTTGCAAGTACATTCAATGTACTGACCTGGCGTGTCATGCCAGCTTGCAGGTCGTGCCTGGATTGCATGCTTGTTTGCCGTGGATTCTTTGTTTGCGAGCTAGGATAAGCGTTCCAGCCAGAGTCCCTGTGGAGTGGAGTTCACCACTATCGTCGTTGTTCCGCTGTTAGAGTTATTCCGCTGCTTCGAGTTGTTCTACTGCTTGCATAGAGCAACTGAGGATGGCGTAGTGTCGCCGTGCCGATGTTATTCATTGTAATATCGGAGACCTTGTACTCATATTCGTGTAATAATATAAAGCTGGTTTGTTCTATGCTAAGCAGTTCCGTATTCCAGAAGACTTCTCCTCGATCTCTGGGCTGGAATATGGGGCGTTCCGGTTTTCTCTGAGCCGGGGTGCCACAGGCTTGGTATCAGAGCAGGTCTGGCTGTAGGATGCCCTAGCCTGCGCGAACATTAGAAAGCGGTACTATAGACCCCAGTTGGTTAGTTGCACTTGATTGTTGCATTTGTTTGTCGCATAGCATGCATATAGAATTTTATTTTGTCACTAACGGTTAATCTTGTGAGTGTAGGTGGCATCGTTTTCGGTCCACCGCCCGCACCATCTTTCTTAGTATGCCTGCTCCTCGGTGTGATGCGACCACATCATCATCCATGCCCTCCTTCTCGTCCCATTGGCAACCCTTGCTGATCTTTGTTATCAGAAAAGGGCAATGCCAATAAACCCAGTCTTCCACGGTTATCTTGCCATGTGATTTCATTCTTCGGACGGGTACGACTCCCTTCGTATGCTCGATGATGAGGTGGTCGTGACTTTTGTGTCTCGCTACTTGATCGTCAAGACCGTTCTCACCTGTGTATCCGTCCAGATCCAGCCACTGTTCAGTCAGTGCTTGGTGTAGCTTCGGTTACGCCAACTCCTTCCACACATGGATATAATTTTCGTGCACACCGCCACAACATATTAGACCGTAATACCAGAGTTTCTGCATGATTTGTGTTCTTAGGTGTGCATGCATATTATGGTGTGAGTAGCAGTAATATGTGATGATTGCTTGATTAATTAAATTAGTAGTATGCTTGTGTGCTTTTGTTTTAGTCGTTTCTTTTGTTTCTTTCTTTGGGCCTTCAGTGTTACAAATTTTCCCCCTATTAAAGTTGCTCGTCAGCCGACACTGGACCCGAAGAGTCAGCAAGAAATGCATATATCTGGAAATTCAGCTAAACAGAATGGAATTGTCAGCAGACTGCAGTGAAATTGGAAATAGCTCGTCTGAATACAAAAGAAATCCTGGATGGAATGTCAGTATAAAGTTTGCATTAATGTGCACTCCTCACAACAGTATGGAATTCTCAGCCGACTGCATTCAGATTGGGGGATATCTGATCATGTTACTGAGTGTCAAGTCTCTCTCAGCGTGCACTCCTCATAGCAGAAATGATCAAATCAGCAAGAAGATAAATTGTGTGCAAGGTTGACAAAATATTATCAAAGGTATGGCTCAGATACAAATTTAATTTTTCGTTGAGGATGATTTTGGAACCCGATGTACCTGGAAGCAAGCAAAAAATATGGCATGTCCTCAGAAAGGAGGATAGTCCTACAAAACCCCGTTTCATACAAGAAATCAATAACAACATTTTTAAGATGGTTATATATGTGGAAATCGGTCCGCATATCACAATAAGAAGTTTCTGGTGTAAGCAACCCAACCTTCCTTCGCAAGATACCCGAGAAGCTTCCAAGGCAAGATTCATCTGTCTTCCTCAGTATGATATATGGATGATTTCCCGTACAAGGTACTCTGCCTTCTTCAGTAAGCAACCGCAAAAGCTTCCGGCATAAGGTACTGAGTCTTTCCCCAGCAAAGTCTTTAAGGGGGTAAGATTCTGAAGCACGATACCCAGTCTTTTTCAGCAAGCTGTCCGATGAAAGTTTCGAGCACAAGCCAGCCAATCTTCCTGAGTAAGACATTGGTACAAGGTAGTACGCTGTGAATTGACAGCATATTGCAGTGAATCCCAAGAATCAGACCCGCAACATTTTGGTCAGAAGCAAGAATCAGTCAGAACTTGAGGGGAGTTGAAACTGCCATTTAAATGGGGTACCTTGTTAGAAAAATGAGGATAGGCTACGATTGCCGAAAAATTGTACCGACCGCACCTATGGTGATACAAAGAAGCAATATGACCCAGCTCTTTCAGCTAAGGATCCAGACCAAGAAAACGATAATGAAGGAGCAAGACCAGTGATGTGGGTATGAAATTTTTTGCAAGACCCGCGTGGTGCAGAACCACCGTTAGTCAAGTCTGCAGATATTATCCTACAGGTCAAACCCTTATGCTAGCCACGACAGGCGACAATCAAATATTTGGTACGGATCCGATACTCAAGACAGTGGAACCAGTTAAGATGATTCAGAAACTTCCGCGATAAGCCAGAATCTGTCGGGAAAGCGATTCAGACCCAACTCACTGTTTGGAACCCGAAGGACCTGCATTTAGTGGAGAAACCCAATGCAAGGAGTTAGAGATTGGGTGTCCACTAGAAAAAAATCTGATCACCACTTCATGAAAGATTGTCAGTGCCGGATGACACACCCAGCGGAAATCACTCTTGGAATTGTGAGACCGACATATATTTCAGTCGTGAGGATCAATCATAGTCAGCTAAGTCAGCAGATTTAAAAAAATTGGAGCCTGTATAAGCATGAACAAGCAAGGTAAGATCAGTCAGAATATGGATATATTAAAGCAAACCACCCCAGGGCCAGTAGAATAAAAATTTAGTGGGAACAAAAATAAGAAAAAGGATACCAGAGTTGGAAACGGTTTCCTTAAGTCAGTATCTTCATACTTGTTCCCTGAGCAACCAAATCTCGAGGACGAGATTTCTTTAAGGGGGTAAGGTTTGTGACAGCCTGATTTTTGGCCCTTTCTTTTTCTTTTGTTTTTCTGAGGTTTTTGCTTGAGTTTTCTTTTTCCGTGGCTTTGTGGTCTAGAAACTGAAGAAGATGCCCTCTTCTTTGTTTCCAGAGTGGCTTGTCATTCCCAAATCCTTCTCTAGACCCTTCCATTTTCATTCTATCCCAAATCCAAATATTCTTTTTATTGGGGATATTCCTTTTCTATTAAAGGAATAACTCAAATTGCCCTAGGTTGTGAAGCAACCTTTATTTCCATCACTCCTAAAATTCCCAAATAATTATCATAAATTGTTTGGGTAATATCTTTCTCAAATATGACAAAATATTTCATTTTTCATGTTTATCATCATGCTCAAATAATTCATTTCCTATTCTGCCCTAAATGGCACATTGTGAAGCAAGTGCTATTTTCATTTTCCCAATTGACCTAAAACTCCTTGGACACCTTTTCCTGTCCATATCAGTGTCACATGCCAAAATGCAACCTCATTTGCCTAGTAATTATTTAATTATGATTTTCCAAAGTTTCTATCCAGAAAGAAGCTTTGTGAAGGAGGTGCAAGCTAGGCATATCCAAATGAGTTGCCATTTTGCACGATTCCTCATATAATCATATCATAGCCCTCCACCAAAGTAGAGATCATGTCATGCCTCCATGTGAGCTCATCTTCAATTCTTTGATTCTGTCCAAAATTTCAGTTTGTGAAGCAAGTATATTTTATCTTGCTCCATTATGGCTACCAATTTTTCTAGGCCTTCTATTATCCATATAACTTACCTCGACCCATTTTGGGCATGTTTCATCAAGCCATTATTCCTCTAGAATGTTTCCAAGTTTCTGTCCAGAATGAAGCTTTGTGAAGCAAGTGCCACTTTGGTATTTCCAAATGGCATGAAATCTTTACAGGAGCTTCATACCATTATATAACCCCTCTATGCCGAACCTCAGCTCACAGAGATCAAGTATGTGAGTGTATCATCCAAATCCCTAATTCTGGCTAGTTTTGCACTTTCTACAGCAACCCTCATCTAAACTCCTCCTCTTAGTCTGATTTTTTGATGATCAAAATCACCTTAGTGTGTGATCACCGCCAGACAAACTCTTTACCATGTTACCTAGATGGTTTAACCACAGAGAGTTACAAACACCTTCTTACTGATCTACTTTGGAACTAAGTGCAAATCTCTTCTTTGCCCTTGGACCTATTTATTTCCTCATTTTGACTAAGGGCACAAAGGTAAATCTACTGGACATTGTCGGCCACGCCAAAGAGCGCCGCTTGGGCCAGTGCGCGTGGTGATCACGTTTGCGTCATGGCTGAACGCGTGCTCTGGCTTGTTCCGGCCACTGTGCTCGTCTCCTCCCTCCTCGTCTCGACCTCCATTCGTGTCCTGGAGCTTCCCCGTGATCGACTGCACCTAACTGAGTCGCTGCTTCGTCGTCGTTCGCCTTAAATGCGTCGCAAACGCCATGCCCAGCCTCTGCCCGCCATTAAAGCTTGGTCGGGAGCTCGCTCGTGAGCTCTAGAGCTCTCCCCCGCGCCTATATAAGTACCCCCGAACCCCTCCGCACCTCACCAGCCTCTCCCCGTTCCTCCTCCCCCACCGGAGTGCCTCTCCCGCCGTTTTCTTCTTCGGCCACCACCGGAGTTCGTGTCCGGTCCGGCCACCGCAGGCCCCCTCTCCTCCTCCCAAGCCCTCCACTGCCTTCCTCTACTTCCCGGAGTTGGCTGCAGCGCCGAGAACCACCGCCGCCCGAAGCTTCCACCCACCTCCCATCGCCGCGACCTCCCCTCCTCTCCGCTCCTCCCCGCGCCTTCCTTCGCCCCTGAATGGAGGCGGAGCAGCCCCGCGGTCCCGCTGGTGCCCTCGGCTGGGCCGGGGATCGCCGGAGCCGGCCGGAGCCGGCCGGCCCCCTTGGCCGCTTCCCTCCCCTGCCCCGCTCTGTTCCACGGGAGGAACAGAGGCGCAGGAGGAAGAGGACGACCGCGCTGGCCCCCTCCCCCTGCCCCTGAGCCCCACGTGCCAGTGTCTCACCCCCTCCATCCCACGTGGCAAGTGGAAGCGTATTTCCCAGAGTACGTTTTCTTCTGTCTGAAAGCGTATTATATTTCTACTTCGGCCTGAAGTATGTTTTCTAAGTCAGAAAGCGTATTTCCTCAAATCTGTTTCTGTCTTATCCACTCAGGGACCCGTTGGTGATAAATTTTTCATAGATTAGTCCGTGATCTTCTACACCTCATAACTCCGCAACCGTAACTCCAAATGAGGTGATTCCAAAGCCCACTTTTCGTTTCGTCGAGGCCGTTCTGTTGGTTTCATTTTCACTATGGTTTGACATTGTGAAAATGACCTTTTTGCCCTTGCACGTAAACAGCCCCTCCGGGAGAGAACTGTTTCCGGCAAATCTTTTCGCGGCTTCACCGCACTCCTTCCCGGTGCCTTCTTCACCCCCAGGCAAGCCACAATACCCACTTGCATGATAGTCATGCAATAGCTATGGTTTTCAACTTGAATATTTATTAAGTGATTGCTTGTTTAAAATATGGTTATCGTTGTTTCGGTAATGCTTCTGGGTTAGTGCTTACTTGCTTGCTATGTTGTTATGCACCTGGTTATCATGCCCTGCTAGTTGCTAGTATTACTTTCATATTGCCATGCTTGATTGTAGTACATGTTGGGTTGGTCATGTTCTTCGGTGCATGACTACCGTCGGTTCTCGAGTACTGTTAATATGCGTTGTTCCTTTGCTGTTAGTTGGTTAAGTGTTACTCGATAATGTTATTGATGAGTTCTTGCATGGTATTTATGGTTGATGCTAGTGGTCATGTTATGCTATGAGTATTGTTGTACTTGTAGTATTTATGCTAGTCATTATGCCATGTTCAGTTGGAGATTATTCATAGTTGATATGGTGGATCGTCATGTTGTACCCTCATGCTTATCTTGATCTCATGCTCATGCTTTGTATATGCATCATGTTATTTTATCATGGCTCAGCATATTTGCATTCAAGTTTAACCGGATTAAATTGAACTTGAACAACTGTTGGCTGAGTAATGGTGCCACCATATCGAAACTGACCAATGCAACCACACTTGTCGATATGGGAAGGTCCTAACTGGGTCTATTGTCGTGCCTCTCGCCGGTGCCTCCAACTAGGGAAGGTTATGGGCGCGCTTACCCTGATCAGGTAGGCGGACATAACCTTGTGTGCCCGTAGGTTGGATCATAAGCGCTTTTGTCCCTGTTTGGGACGGACCACGACGGTGGTCGTTGTGTCTTTGGTAGACACGGGGCCACCCAGGACTAGCCCAATGGGGAGTGAGTCGGAGTGGCCGGGAGAGTGTCATGGCAGTAGATCGGTTTTGTCGGAACGCCGTTGGTCCACCCGAATGGGAGTACGAGGCCATGGGTTCCGTGGTGTGGGTACAGTGTACTAACCTCTGCAGAGTGTATATTAAATCTATCGATAGCCGCGCCCGCGGATAAGGGCCCAGTTCGTGTCGGTCCCACCATGAGTCAACACTATTAATAATAACTTGATTAATGACAACCCCGGTTCGACGATGAGATAAGTTGGTTGTGATCGCCGGAAAGATCACCGTTTGAGACCAAGTGTTGGTCATGGTTGTGATCGCCGGAATGATCACCGTGGTATCGAGGATACCGAGTTGTTGGATATTCGGGATGTTGTGCGAGAATCATGGGTAAAGATCAAGCTCCTTGTGGTCATTTAATGATTACTACGGTATTGTTTATACCAAGCTTGAATTGATCCTGAGATGATCGTGTAATGTCCGAGGTTGGTAAGTGATGCATGTGATGGTTACGTAGTAACCCGAGCAGACTAAACGGTGCATGTAGTGTCATCATGTTGCATGCTAGTATCATCAGATTTATATGTTCATGCCATGATCATATATTGTCCTAGAGATATTATGTTCATATTGTTCATGCCATGTTATCCTCATGATCTCATGATAATCCCTGATTAACCTGTAATTGCCATGTTGTTGTTTGTCTTGAATGCTTCTGGTTAATTGTGAGCTTGCAAGTACATTCAATGTACTGACCTGGCGTGTCATGCCAGCTTGCAGGTCGTGCCTGGATTGCATGCTTGTTTGCCGTGGATTCTTTGTTTGCGAGCTAGGATAAGCGTTCCAGCTAGAGTCCCTGCGGAGTGGAGTTCACCACTATCGTCGTTGTTCCGCTGCTAGAGTTATTCCACTGCTTCGAGTTGTTCTACTGCTTGCATAGAGCAACTGAGGATGGCGTAGTGTCGCCGTGCCGATGTTATTCATTGTAATATCGGAGACCTTGTACTCATATTCGTGTAATAATAGAAAGCTGGTTTGTTCTATGCTAAGCAGTTCCGTATTCCAGAAGACTTCTCCTCGATCTCTGGGCTGGAATACGGGGCGTTCCGGTTTTCTCTGAGCCGGGGTGCCACACAGGATAGTTGTCGATGTGTGAAGTAATAGTAGTACATGCAGGCAGGAGTCGGTCTACTAATCTTGGACGTGATGCCTATATAATGATCATTGCCTGGATATCGTCATGATTATTTGAAGTTCTATCAATTGCTCAACAGTTGTTCACCCACCGTTTGCTATTTTTCTCGAGAGAAGCCACTAGTGAAACCTACGGCCCCCGGGTCTCTTTCTCATATATTTGCCTTTGCGATCTATTTTATTTGCTCTTTTTATTCAGATCTACTAAACCAAACATACAAAAATACTTGCTGCACTTTATTTTATTTGCGATCTATTCATTTAATCTATTGCAACTTTCTCCCGTCCACGCACCAATTTCTGGCGCTGTTACCCGAAAGGGATTGACAACCCCTTTAACATGTCGGGTTGCGAGTTGTTGTTATTTGTGTGCAGGGGATGTTTACGTTGTGTTGCTTGGTTCTCCTACTGGTTTGATAACGTTGGTTTCATCACTGGGGAAATACCTACCTTCACTGTGCTGCATCATCCCTTCCTCTTTGGGGAAATACCGATGTAGTCCTAGCAGACATCATGAATACTTGCAAATTTATGAACTATTTTGTTTGAATGACAGAAGAAGTAAATATTTGACTTGTATTTCAAATTGGATTTGAATTGATTTTTTTGGACAAGTGGCAATTTGCATAGTAATTATGATGACATGGACACCATTAGGGGGAGATTACTATAGCATGATTCTCGGGGTGTTACACACAAGGAGCCGTTCAAGGGATTCGCGAGGAGCTGTATGTGGGAGATTACTATTCATGAGAGATCAACTACACAAGAAGGAGATCACTCAGCTGATCGGCTACACGCATCACCAACTCTCCTTCTGATAATGAGCATTAGTTGCATTAAGTTGAGTCTTTTATGTTGTGGTGATAAGTATCTCCCAGTGAAGGACAGATGATTGGCTTGGCACATATTTACACATGTATAATAAATTACAAATTCAGCCTTGGTGGTATTCAGGTTTGTAGGTTATCATCATGATTATATTTTCTCAATAATGTTACTATTAGAGAATGCATGATTGTGATTTTTGTGCTTGGTAAAGTGGTTGCTCCCAGCCTTTTGCTAGCCTTTTTTTACTAAGAGGAAATACTACTTGTGCATCCAATCTTTTAAACAAGTTTATGTCATAAAGTGTCCATCATACCTACCTATATATGGTATTTCACTGCCATTCCAAGTAAATTTGCATGTGCCACCTCTAAACTTTCAAATAAACTTCTTTTATGTGTCTGTACAACTCATGGAGCAGTGGAGGTAGTCATTATCTTCCATACTAAGTGTGTTTTACTCACAAAGAAAGTTTATTCACTTGCAAAATTTATGAGAGAGGCTGGTAATAGGGATGCCTAGTCCCAATGATAATAATAAAAATATTGAAAAAATTGCACTCCCATGAAAATTTGAAAGTTGACAGGCACCATAGATTTGGCTAGCCATGGTGTGTGTTGGTTATGGTGGAGGGGGTGTAAAAGCATGGGAACCGCCATTAATGTGTTTAGCATGGAATATATTGGAAACCTTTGTCATAAACCGTTCACAGGAAAAGTACATCTCTCACAATAAATTCATCTTTGTTTTAAACCAAATGTGCTATGGCATCTGTTAATCTCTCATTCACTCTGCGAAGGGCCTATCTATTTACTTTATTGTTGAGTCAATTCCATCTTCTTTCTTGCGACACCACATAATGAGCATGGGGATCACTCCTCTGTATGCATTCTTCTAATAGTAATTTGTTGAGCATTGTATAAGCATGATGGTTATCTTCAAATAGGAGTACCTAGTCATCATCTCTACTTCATTTGTTGCTTTATGTTTGCAATATAATATTGAAAGATTCGCGAGATACTTCGTTAACACTTTATGATATGTTGAACTTAATTGGTGTTACTTGTTATTCGAATTATAATTGCCTATGTGATCAAATGTTATTCTATTCTAGCATTCACACTTCATAAATTATTTCTTTTATCATTTACCTACTCGAGGATGAGCATGAATTAAACTCGGGGATGCTGATACATCTTCAATGCATCTATAATTTATGAAGTATTCATGCAATATTTACATCAATTATATATGGTTTTGGTGTAGTTTTATATTATTTTTATGGACTAACTTATTAATCTAGTGCCCAGTGAAAGTTCCTATTTTGCATTTTTTTGTTTCATAGAAAATCGAAATCAAGGAAGTTCAAAATGCCACAGGAGTTTACGGTGTTTTTTATGACATATATGTGATTTTTGGGAAAATAAGCAACACAAGATGGTGCCCGAGGGCCCCACAAGCCAGGCCGACGCGCCCTACCCCCCAGGGCGTGGCCCCTAGCTTGTGGGCAGCCCTTAAGGTCGGTTGAAGCTTGATACATCTATAATTTTTTTATTGTTTCATGCTATTAAATTATCATTTGTGTATACTTTATATGCCATTACATATATTTCTATAGACTAACCTATTAACTTAGTACCCAGTGCCAGTTCCTGTTTTTAGCGTTTTCTTTGTTTCGCAGAAAGATCATACCAAAAAGTTCGAACACTATGAAACTTTATGGTGATTTTTTTGGACTACGAGAGACCCTAGAAGCTTTGTGGAGGAGCCGAAAGATGCACGAGATACCCACAAGCTCACATAGTGCACCCTAGGGGGGAGGGCACACCATGTGAACTTGTGGTGCCCACGTGGCTCCGTTTGACCTAATTTCAAGCCTACAAATTCTCATATATTCATAATCCCCCGAGGCGAGACCCGAAACAATTCTTCTGCCGTCACAAGGTTATATTCTTCCGTAATCCCATTTGGAGGCCTCTGCTGGTACTCTGCCAGAGGGGGAAACCATTAGAGAGGCAATCTTCATCAACCTTGATGCCTCTATGATGATGTGTGAGTAGTTCTTGAAGGAAATATGCCCTAGAGGCAATAATAAAGTTGTTATTTATATTTCCTTATATCATGATAAATGTTTATTATTCATGCTAGAATTGTATTAACCGAAACTTGATACATGTGTGAATACATAGAAAAAACAATGTGTCCTTATTATGCCTCTACTTGACTAGCTCGTTAATCAAAGATGGTTAAGTTTCTTGACCATAGACATGTGTTGTCATTTGATGAACGGGGTCACATCATTAGGAGAATTATGTGATGGACAAGACCCATTCGTTAGCTTAGCATAATGATCATTAAGTTTTATTGCTATTGCTTTTTTCATGACTTATACATATTCCTTTGACTATGAGATTATGCAACTCCCGATACCGGAGGAACACCTTGTGTGCTATCAAACGTCACAACGTAACTGGGTGATTATAAAGATGCTCTACAGGTGTCTCCGAAGGTGTTTGTTGGGTTGGCATAGATCGAGATTAGGATTTGTCACTCCAAGTATCGGAGAGGTTTCTCTGGGCCCTCTCGGTAATGCACATCATGATAAGCCTTGCAAGCAATGTGACTAATGAGTTAGTTGCGGGATGATGCATTACGGAACGAGTAAAGAGGCTTGCCGGTAACGAGATTGAACTAGGTATGGAGATACCGACGATCGAATCTCAGGCAAGTAACATACCGATGACAAAGGGAATAACGTATGTTGTCATTGCGGTTTGATCGATAAAGATCTTCATAGAATATGTAGGAACCAATATGAGCATCTAGGTTCCGCTATTGGTTATTGACCGGAGATATGTCTCGGTCATGTCTACATAGTTCTCGAACCCGTAGGGTCCGCACGCTTAACGTTCAATGATGACTTGTATTATGAGTTATGTGTTTTGGTGACCGAAGATTCTTCGGAGTCCCGGATGAGATCACGGACATGACGAGGAATCTCGAAATGGTCGAGAGGTAAAGATTGATATATTGGACGATGATATTCAGACACCGGGATGGTTCCGGATCGTCTTGGGTATTTTCGGAGTACCGGGAGGTTACCGGAACCCCCCGGGGAAAGTAATGGGCCACTATGGGCCATAGGGGAGAGAGAGGGGAGCCCACAAGGGGTGGCGCGCGCCCCCCCATGGGCTGTCCGAATTGGACAAGGGGAAGGGGGCGCCCCCCCTTTCCTTCCCCCTCTCCCTCTCCTTCCCTCTTTCCCCCTCCATGAGAAGGAATAGGAGGGGGGCCGAATCCTACTAGGACTAGGAGTCCTAGTAGGACTCCCCTCTCTTGGCACGCCCCCTAGGGCCGGCCTCCTCCCCTCTCCTCCTTTATATACGTGGGCAGGGCACCCCTTGGAGACACACCAATTGTTCCAAGCCGTGTGCGGCGTCTCCCTCCACGGTTTACTCCTCCGATCATATTGTCGTAGTGCTTAGGCAAAGCCCTGCGTGGATCACATCACCATCACCGTCACCACGCCGTCGTGCTGACAAAACTCCCCCTCGACCCTCTGTTGGATCAAGAGTTCGAGGGACGTCATCGAGCTGAACGTGTGCAGAACTCGAAGGTGTCGTACGTTCGGTGCTTGATCGGTTGGATCGCGAAGACGTTCGACTACATCAACCGCGTTAAGTGCTACCTCTTGAGCACTGCGTTGGTTTTTCCTTGAAGAGGAAAGGATGATGCAGCAAAGTAGCGTAAGTATTTCCCTCATTTTTTGAGAACCAAGGTATCAATCCAGTAGGAGGCTACGCGCGAGTCCCTCGTACCTACACAAAACAAATAACTCCTCGCAACCAACGCGATAAGGGGTTGTCAATCCCTTCACGGTCACTTATGAGAGTAAGATCTGATAGATATGATAGGATAATATTTTTGGTATTTTTGTGATAAAGATGCAAAGTAAAATAAAAGCAAAGGAAATAACTAAGTGTTGGAAGATTAATATGATGAAGATAGACCCGGGGGCCATAGGTTTCACTAGTGGCTTCTCTCAAGAGTATAAATATTTTACGGTGGGTGAACGAATTACTGTTGAGCAATTGACAGAACTGAGCATAGTTATGAGAATATCTAGGTATGATCATGTATATAGGCATCACGTCCGAGACAAGTAGACCGACTCCTACCTGCATCTACTACTATTACTCCACTCATCGACCGCTATCCAGCATGAATCTAGAGTATTAAGTTCATGAAAACAGAGTAACGCCTTAAGCAAGATGACATGATGTAGAGGGATAAATTCATGCAATATGATAAAAACCCCATCTTGTTATCCTCGATGGCAACAATACAATACATGCCTTGCTGCCCCTACTGTCACTGGGAAAGGACACCGCAAGATTGAACCCAAAGCTAAGCACTTCTCCCATTGCAAGAAAGATCAATCTAGTAGGCCAAACCAAACTGATAATTCGAAGAGACTTGCAAAGATAACCAATCATACATAAAAGAATTCAGAGAAGATTCAAATATTGTTCATAGATAAACTTGATCATAAACCCACAATTCATCGGTCTCAACAAACACACCGCAAAAAGAAGATTACGTCGAATAGATCTCCACGAGAGAGGGGGAGAACATTGTATTGAGATCCAGAAAGAGAGAAGAAGCCATCTAGCTACTAACTATGGACCCGAAGGTCTGAGGTAAACTACTCACACTTCATCGGAGAGGCTATGGTGTTGATGTAGAAGCCCTCCGTGATGGATGCCCCCTCCAGCGGAGCTCCGGAACAGGCCCCAAGATGGGATCTCGTGGGTACATAAGGTTGCGGCGGTGGAATTAGGTTTTTGGCTCTGTATCTGATCGTTTGGGGGTACGTAGGTATATATAGGAGGAAGGAGTACGTCGGTGGAGCAACAGGGGGCCCACGAGGGTGGAGGGCGCGCCCTGGGGGGGCGCCCCCCTACCTCGTGGCCTCCTCCTTTGTTTCTTGACGTAGGGTCCAAGTCTCCTGGATCATAATCTTCCTAAAAATCACGTTCCCGAAGGTTTCATTCCGTTCGGACGTCGTTTGATATTCCTTTTCCGCGAAACTCTGAAATAGGCAAAAAACAACAATTTTGGGCTGGGCCTCCGGTTAATAGGTTAATCCCAAAAATAATATAAAAGTGGATAATAAATCCCAATAATGTCCAAAACAGTAGATAATATAGCATGGGCCAATCAAAAATTATAGATACGTTGGAGACGTATCAGGCATCCCCAAGCTTAATTCCTGCTCGTCCTCGAGTAGGTAAATGATAAAAACAGAATTTTTGATGCGGAGTGCTACTTGGCATAATTTCAATGTAATTCTTCTTAATTGTGGTATGAATATTCAGATCCGAAAGATTCAAGACAAAAGTTTAATATTGACATAAAAATAATAATACTTCAAGCATACTAACAAAGCAATCATGTCTTCTCAAAATAACATGGCCAAAGAAAGTTATCCCTACAAAATCATATAGTCTGGCTATGCTCTATCTTCATCACACAAAGTATTTAAATCATGCACAACCCCGATGACAAGCCAAGCAGTTGTTTCATACTTTTGATATTCTCAAACTTTTTCAATCTTCACGCAATACATGAGCGTGAGCCATGGATATAGCACTATATGTGGAATAGAATGGTGGTTGTGGAGAAGACAAAAAGGGAGAAGATAGTCTCACATCAACTAGGCGTATCAACGGGCTATGGAGATGCCCATCAATAGATATCAATGTGAGTGAGTAGGGATTGCCATGCAACGGATGCACTAGAGCTATAAGCATGTGAAAGCTCAACAAAAGAAACTAAGTGGGTGTGCATCCAACTCGCTTGCTCACCAAGACCTAGGGCATTTTGAGGAAGCCCATCATTGGAATATACAAGCCAAGTTCTATAATGAAAAATTCCCACTAGTATATGAAAGTGACAAAATGAGAGACTCTCTATCATGAAGATCATGGTGCTACTTTGAAGCACAAGTGTGGTAAAAGGATAGTAACATTGTCCCTTCTCTCTTTTTCTCTCATTTTTTTTATTTGGGCCTTTTCTCTTTTTTTATGGCCTCTTTTCTTTTTTTTCGTCCGGAGTCTCATCCCGACTTGTGGGGGAATCATAGTCTCCATCATCCTTTTCCTCACTTGGGACAATGCTCTAAAAATGAAGATCATCACACTTTTATTTTTTCTTACAACTCAACAATTACAACTCGATACTTAGAACAAAATATGACTCTATACGAATGCCTTCGGCGGTGTACCGGGATATGCAATGAATCAAGAGTGACATGTATGAAAGAATTATGAATGGTGGCTTTGCCACAAATACGATGTCAACTACATGATCATGCTAAGCAATATGACAATGATGGAGCGTGTCATAATAAACGGAACAGTGGAAAGTTGCATGGCAATATATCTCGGAATGGCTATAGAAATGCCATGATAGGTAGGTATGGTGGCTGTTTTGAGGAAGGTATATGGTGGGTGTATGATACCGGCGAAAAGTGCACGGTATTAGAGAGGCTAGCAATGGTGGAAGGAAGAAAAGTGTGTATAATCCATGGACTCAACATTAGTCATAAAGAACTCATATACTTATTGCAAAAATCTACAAGTTATCAAAGTATTACGCGCATGCTCCTAGGGGGGTAGATTGGTAGGAAAGGACCATCGCTCGTCCCTGACCGCCACTCATAAGGAAGACAATCAATAAATAAATCGTGCTCCGACATCATCACATAACAGTTCACCATACGTGCATGCTACGGGAATCACAAACTTTAACACAAGTATTTCTCAAATTCACAACTACTCAACTAGCATGACTCTAATATCACCATCTTCATATCTCAAAACAATTATCAAGCATCAAACTTCTCATAGTATTCAACACACTCATAAGAAAGTTTTACAAATCTTGAATACCAAGCATATTAGGATTATTTAAGCAAATTACCATGCTATTTAAGACTCTCAAAATAATCTAAGTGAAGCATGAGAGATCAATAGTTTCTATAAAACAAATCCACCACCGTGCTCTAAAAGATATAAGTGAAGTACTAGAGCAAAACTATATAACTCAAAAGATATAAGCGAAGCACATAGAGTATTCTAACAAATTCCAACTCAAGTATGGCTCTCTCAAAAGGTGTGTACAGAAAGGATGATTGTGGTAAACTAAAAGGCAAAGACTCAAATCATACAAGACGCTCCAAGCAAAACACATATCATGTGGTGAATAAAAATATAGCTCCAAGTAAAGTTACCGATGGAAGTAGACGAAAGAGGGGATGCCTTCCGGGGCATCCCCAAGCTTTGGCTTTATGGTGTCCTTAGATTATCTTGGGGGTGCCATGGGCATCCCCAAGCTTAGGCTCTTGCCACTCCTTGTTCCATAATCCATCAAAAAAATTCACCCAAAACTTGAAAACTTCACAACACAAAACTCAACAGAAATCTCGTGAGCTCCGTTAGCGAAAGAAAACAAAGGACCACTTCACGGTACTGTAATGAACTCATTCTTTATTTATATTGGTGTTAAACCTACTGTATTCCAACTTCTCTATGATTTATAAACTATTTTACTAGCCATAGATTCATCAAAATAAGCAAACAACACACGAAAAACAGAATCTGTCAAAAACAGAACAGTCTGTAGTAATCTGTAACTAACGCAAACTTCTGGAACTCCAAAAAATCAGCCAAAATAGGAAGACCTAGGCAATTTGTTTATTGACCATCAGAAATTGGAATCAGTATTTTATCACATTCTGGTGATTTTTAACAATTGTTTTCGTGAACAGAAAGTTTCTGGAAATTACAGCAAGATCAAATAACTATCATCCAAGAAGATCCTATAGGTTTAACTTGGCACAAACACTAATTAAAACATAAAAACACATCTAACCAGAGGCTAGAACAAATATTTATTCCTAAACAAAAGCAAAAGCAAAAAAACTAAAAATAAAATTGGGTTGCCTCCCAACAAGCGCTATCGTTTAACGCCCCTAGCTAGGCATAAAAGCAAGGATAGATCTAGGTATTGCCATCTTTGGTAGGCAATCCATAAGTGGATCTCATGATAGATTCATATGGTAATTTTATTTTCTTCCTAGGGAAGTGTTCCATGCCTTTCTTTAATGGAAATTGGAATCTAATATTCCCTTCCTTCATATCAATAATTGCACCAATCGTTCTAAGGAAAGGTCTACCAAGAATAATAGGACATGAAGAATTGCAATCTATGTCAAGAACGATAAAATCTACGGGCACATAATTCCTATTTGAAACAATAAGAACATCATTAATTGTTCCCATAGGTTTCTTAATAGTGGAATCCGCAAGGTGCAAGTTTAGAGAGCAATCATCAAAATCGCGGAAATCTAGCAAATCGCACAAAGTTTTGGGAATAGTGGAAACACTAGCACCCAAATCACATAAAGCATAGAATTCATGATCCTTAATCTTAATTTTAATAGTTGGTTCCCACTCATCATAAAGTTTTCTAGGGATAGAAACTTCCAACTCAAGCATTTTTTCATAAGATTGCATCAAGGCATCAACGATATGTTTAGTAAACGCTTTATTTTGACTATAAGCATGAGGAGAATTTAGCATGGATTGCAACAAGGAAATACAATCAATCAAAGAGAAATTTTCATAATTAAATTCCTTGAAATCCAAAATAGTGGGTTTATTAACATCTAGGGTTTTGATTTCTTCAATCCCACTTTTATCAATTTTAGCATCAAGATCTAAAAACTCCGAATTTTTGGAACGCCTTCTAGGTAAAGGTGGATCATATTCAGTCCCATCATTATCAAAATTCATATTGCAAAACAAAGATTTAATAGGGGACACATCAATAACTTTTAGATCTTCATCTTTATTTTCATAGAAATTTGAAGAACACGCTTTCATAAAGCAATCTTTCTTAGCACGCATCCTAGTGGTTCTTTCTTTGCACTCATCAATGGAAATTATCATGGCTTTGAGAGACTCATTGATATCATACTTAGGAGGAATAGATCTAAGCTTTAAAGAATCAACATCAAGAGAAATTCTATCAACGTTCCTAGCCAATTCATCAACTTTAAGCAATTTCTCTTCAAGCAAAGCATTGAAATTCTTTTGCGAATTCATAAACTCTTTAACACTAGTCTCAAATTCAGAGGGCATCTTATTAAAATTTGCATAAGAGTTGTTGTAGGAATTTCCATAATTATTAGAGGAATTACTAGGATAAGGCCTAGGATTAAAGTTTCCTCTATACGCGTTGTTACCAAAATTATTCCTACCAACAAAATTCACATCCATAGATTCATTATTATTCTCAATCAAAGTAGACAAGGGCATATCATTAGGATTAGAAGAAACACTCTTAGTAGTAAATAATTTCATAAGTTCATCCATCTTTCCACTCAAAACATTAATTTCTTCTATCGCATGCACTTTTTTATTAGTAGATCTTTCAGTGTGCCATTGAGAATAATTAACCATAATATTATCTAGGATTTTAGTAGCTTATCCTAAAGTGATTTCCATAAAAGTGCCTCCGCGGCCGAATCTAAAAGATTTCTAGAAGCAAAATTCAATCCGGCATAAAAAATTTGTATAATCATCCACAAATTCAAACCATGAGTAGGGCAGTTACGTATCATTAATTTCATCCTCTCCCAAGCTTGTGCAACATGTTCATGATCAAGTTGCTTAAAATCCATAATATCGTTTCTAAGAGAGATGATCTTAGCGGGAGGAAAATACTTAGAGATAAAAGCATCTTTGCACTTGTTCCAAGAATCAATACTATTTTTAGGCAAAGATGAAAACCAAGCTTTAGCACGATCTCTAAGCGAAAAAGGAAATAGCTTCAGTTTAACAATATCATTATCAACATCTTTCTTCTTTTGCATATCACACAAATCAATGAAGCTATTTAGATGAGTAGCGACATCTTCACTAGGAAGGCCGGCGAATTGATCTTTCATGACAAGATTCAACAAAGCAGCATTGATTTCACAAGATTCACTATTGGTAAGAGGAGCAATCGGAGTGCTAAGGAAATCATTATTGTTGGTATTGGTAAAGTCACACAATTTGGTATTATCTTGAGCCATCGTGACAAACAAGCAATCCAACACACGAGCAAACAAAAAGCAAGCGAAAAAGAGGCAAACGGAAAAGAGAGGGTGAATAAAACGGCAAGGGTGAAGTGGGGGAGAGGAAAACGAGAGGCAAATGGCAAATAATGTAATGCGGGAGATAAGCGATTTGTAATGGGTACTTGGTATGTTGACTTTTGCGTAGACTCCCCGGCAACGGCGCCACAAATCTTCTTGCTACCTCTTGAGCACTGCGTTGGTTTTTCCTTGAAGAGGAAAGGATGATGCAGCAAAGTAGCGTAAGTATTTCCCTCAGTTTTTGAGAACCAAGGTATCAATCCAGTAGGAGGCTACGCGCGAGTCCCTCGTACCTACACAAAACAAATAACTCCTCGCAACCAACGCGATAAGGGGTTGTCAATCCCTTCACGGTCACTTACGAGAGTAAGATCTGATAGATATGATAGGATAATATTTTTGGTATTTTTGTGATAAAGATGCAAAGTAAAATAAAAGCAAAGGAAATAACTAAGTGTTGGAAGATTAATATGATGAAGATAGACCCGGGGGCCATAGGTTTCACTAGTGGCTTCTCTCAAGAGTGTAAATATTTTACGGTGGGTGAACGAATTACTGTTGAGCAATTGACAGAACTGAGCATAGTTATGAGAATATCTAGGTATGATCATGTATATAGGCATCACGTCCGAGACAAGTAGACCGACTCCTGCCTGCATCTAGTACTATTACTCCACTCATCGACCGCTATCCAGCATGAATCTAGAGTATTAAGTTCATGAAAACAGAGTAACGCCTTAAGCAAGATGACATGATGTAGAGGGATAAATTCATGCAATATGATAAAAAAACCATCTTGTTATCCTCGATGGCAACAATACAATACGTGCCTTGCTGCCCCTACTGTCACTGGGAAAGGACACCGCAAGATTGAACCCAAAGCTAAGCACTTCTCCCATTGCAAGAAAGATCAATCTAGTAGGCCAAACCAAACTGATAATTCGAAGAGACTTGCAAAGATAACCAATCATACATAAAAGAATTCAGAGAAGATTCAAATATTGTTCATAGATAATCTTGATTAGAAACCCACAATTCATCGGTCTCTACAAACACACCGCAAAAAGAAGATTACATCGAATAGATCTCCACGAGAGAGGGGGAGAACATTGTATTGAGATCCAAAAAGAGAGAAGAAGCCATCTAGCTACTAACTATGGACCCGAAGGTCTGAGGTAAACTACTCACACTTCATCGGAGAGGCTATGGTGTTGATGTAGAAGCCCTCCGTGATGGATGCCCCCTCCGGCGGAGCTCCGAAACAGGCCCCAAGATGGGATCTCGTGGGTACAGAAGGTTGTGGCGGTGGAATTAGGTTTTTGGCTCCGTATCTGATCGTTTGGGGGTACGTAGGTATATATAGGAGGAAGGAGTACGTCGGTGGAGCAACAGGGGGCCCACGAGGGTGGAGGGCGCGCCCTGGGGGGTGGGCGCGCCCCCCTACCTCGTGGCCTCCTCCTTTGTTTCTTGACGTAGGGTCCAAGTCTCCTGGATCATAATCTTCCTAAAAATCACGTTCCCGAAGGTTTCATTCCGTTTGGACTCCGTTTGATATTCCTTTTCTGTGAAACTCTGAAATAGGCAAAAAACAGCAATTCTGGGCTGGGCCTCCGGTTAATAGGTTAGTCCCAAAAATAATGTAAAAGTGGATAATAAAGCCCAATAATGTCCAAAACAGTAGATAATATAGCATGGAGCAATCAAAAATTATAGATACGTTGGAGATGTATCATTAAGCAACGCTTTCGCTTTCGGTCTACGAGGGTACCGCTTTCGGTCTACGAGGGTACGTGGACACACTCTCCCCTCTCGTTGCTATGCATCTCCTAGATAGATCTTGCGTGATCGTAGGAATTTTTTTGAAATTGCATGCTACGTTCCCCAACAGTGGTTATCAGAGCTAGGTCTATGTGTAGATGATATGCACGAGTAGAACACAAAGAGTTGTGGGCGATCATAGTCATACTGCTTACCACCAACGTCTTATTTTGATTCGGCGGTATTGTTGGATGAAGCGGCCCGGACCAACCTTACATGACCACGTTCATGAGACCGGTTCCACCGACAGACATGCAACTTGTTTTGCATAAAGGTGGCTGGCGGGTGTCTATTTCTCCAACTTTAGTTGTATCGAATTTAACTACGGTCGGTCCTTGTTGAAGGTTAAAACAACACACTGGACGAAAAATCATTGTGGTTTTGATGCGTAGGTAAGAACGGTTCTTACTAGAAGCCCGTAGCAGCCACGTAAAACTTGCAACAACAAAGTAGAGGACGTCTAACTTGTTTTTGCAGGGCATGTTGTGATGTGATATGGTCAAGACATGATGTGATATACGTTATTTTATGAGGTGATCATGTTTTGTAGAAGTTATCGGCAACTGGCAGGAGCCTTATGGTTGTCGCTTTATTGTATAAAATGCAACCGCCATGTAATTGCTTTACTTTATCACTATGCGTTAGCGATAGTTGTAGAAGCAATAGCTGGCGAGACGACAACAATGCTACGATGGAGATCAAGGTGTCAAGCCGGTGACGATGGAGATCATGACGGTGCTTTGGAGATGGAGATCAAAGGCATAAGATGATGATGGCCATATCATGTCACATATTTTGATTGCATGTGATGTTTATCTATTATGCATCTTATTTTTCTTAGTACGGCGGTAGCATTATAAGATGATCCCTCACTAAAATTTCAAGGTATAAGTGTTCTCCCTGAGTATGCACCGTTCCGACAGTTCATCGTGCCGAGACACCACGTGATGATCGGGTGTGATAAGCTCTACGTTCACATACAACGGGTGCAAGATAGTTTTGCATGTGCGGAATACTCGGGTTAAACTTGACGAGCCTAGCATGTATAGACATGGCCTCGAAACACTAAGACCGAAAGGTTGAACGTGAATCATATAGTAGATATGATCAACATAGAGATGTTCACCATTGAAAACTACTCCATCTCACATGATGATCGGACATGGTTTAGTTGATATGGATCACGTGATCATTTAGATGACTCGAGGGATGTCTATCTAAGTGGGAGTTCTTAAGTAATATGACTAATTGAACTTAATTTATCATGAACTTAGTCCTGATAGTTTTTGCATATCTATGGTGTAGATCAATGGCCCGTGCTACCGTTCCCTTGAATTTTAATGCGTTCCTAGAGAAAGCTAAGTCGAAATATGATGGTAGCAGCTACACGGACTGGGTCCGTAACTTGAGGATTATCCTCATTGCTGCACAGAAGAATTATGTCCTTGATGCACCGGTAGGTGAAAGGCCTGCTGCAGGAGCAGATGCTGATGTTATGAACGTCTGGCAAGCTCGATCTGATGACTACTCGATAGTTCAGTGTGCCATGCTCTACGGCTTAGAATCAGGACTTCAAAGACGTTTTGAACGTCATGGAGCATATGAGATGTTCGAGGAGTTGAAGTTAATATTTCAAGCAAATGCCCGAGTTGAGAGATATGAAGTCTCCAACAAGTTCTATAGCTGCAAGATGGAAGAGAACAGTTCTGTCAGTGAACACATACTCAGAATGTCTGGGTACCATAACCACTTGACTCAGCTAGGAGTTAATCTTCCGGATGATAGTGTTATTGACAGAGTTCTTCAATCACTGCCACCAAGCTAAAAAGGCTTCATGATGAACTATAATATGCAAGGGATGGATAAGACAATTCCCTAGCTCTTCGCCATGCTCAGGGGAACGTAGCGATAATTCAAAAAATTTCCTACGTGTCACCAAGATCAATCTAAGAGATACTAGCAATGAGAGAGAGGGAGTGCATCTTCATACCCTTGAAGATCGCTAAGCGGAAGTGTTGCAAGAACGCGGTTGGTGGAGTCGTACACGCAGCAATTCAGATCGCGGTCGATTCCGATCTAAGCACCGAACAATGGCGCCTCCGCGTTCAACACACGTGCAGCCCGGTGACGTCTCCTGCGCCTTGATCCAGCAAGGAGGAGGGAGAGGTTGGGGAAGAAAAATCCAGCAGCAGCACGATGGCGTGGTGGTGTTGGAGCAGCATGGTTCTCCAACAGGGCTTCGCCAAGCACTACGAAAGACAAGGAGGTGGAGAGGTAGGGCTGCGCCAAGAGAGAGAGACTTTTGTGTATGGCAGCCCCAAAACCCCCACTATATATAGGAGGAGGGGAGGGGGTGCGCCCCCTCTAGGGTTCCCACCCTAGGGGGGCGGCAGACCTAGATGGGATGGAGGGGGCGGCCAAGAGGGGGAGAGAGGAGGGCGCGCCCTAGGGTGGGCCTTGGGCCCATCTGCGCCTACGGTTTTCCCCTTCTCCCCTTTGCTGCGCCTTGCGCCTTGGTGGGAGGCACACCAGCCCACTCAGGGGCTGGTCCCTTCCCACTCTTGGCCCATGAATGCCTCCGGGGCCAGTGGCCCCTCCCGGTGGACCCCCGGAACCCTTCTGGTGGTCCCGGTACATTACCAGCGATGCCCGGAACACTTCCAGTGTCCAAATCCTCACTTCCTATATATCATTCTTTACCTTCAGACCATTCCGGAACTCCTCATGACGTCCGGGATCTCATATGGGACTCCGAATAACATTCGGTAACCACGTACATACGTTACCTATAACCCTAGCATCATCGAACCTTAAGTGTGTAGACCCTGCGGGTTCGGGAACCATGCAGACATGACCGAGACATCTCTCCAGCCAATAACCAACAATGGGATCTGGATACCCATGTTGGCTCCCACATGTTCCATGATGATCTCATTGGATGAACCACG
The DNA here is from genome assembly GCF_018294505.1 of Triticum aestivum. Taxonomy (NCBI): domain Eukaryota; kingdom Viridiplantae; phylum Streptophyta; class Magnoliopsida; order Poales; family Poaceae; genus Triticum; species Triticum aestivum. The sequence goes on along the minus strand of NC_057802.1, from coordinate 477,807,632 downwards.
ATGTCGGGGATTCAATCAACCCCGTATGCAATTCCCTTTGTCTATCAGTATGTTACTTGCCCGAGATTCGATCATCGGTATGCCCATACCTCGTTCAATCTCGTTACCGACAAGTCTCTTTAATCGTTCCGTAACGCATGATCCCGTGACCAACTCCTTAGTCACATTGAGCTCATTATGATGATGCATTACCGAGTGGGCCCAGAGATACCTCTCCGTCATACGGAGTGACAAATCCCGGTCTCGATTTGTGCCAACCCAACAGACACTTTCGGAGATACCTGTAGTGCACCTTTATAGCCACCCAGTTACGTTGTGACGTTTGGTACACCCAAAGCATTCCTACGGTATCCGGGAGTTGCACAATCTCATGGTCTAAGGAAATGATACTTGACATTAGAAAAGCTTTAGCAAACGAACTACACGATCTTGTGCTACGCTTAAGATTGGTTCTTGTCCATCACATCATTCTCCCAATGATGTGATCCCGTTATCAATGACATCCAATGTCCATGGTCAGGAAACCACGACCATCTATTGATCAACGAGCTAGTCAACTAGAGACTTACTAGGGACATATTAAGATCTATGTATTTACACATGTATTATGGTTTCCAGTTAATACAATTATAGCATGAAAAATAGACAATTATCATGAACAAGGAAATATAATGATAACCAATTTATTATTGCCTCTAGGGCATATTTCCAATAGTCTCCCACTTGCACTAGTGTCAATAATCTAGTTACATTGTGATGAATCGAACACCCATAGAGTTCTGGTGTTGATCATATTTTCCTCGTGGAAGAGGTTTAGTCAACGGATCTGCGACATTCAGATCTGTATGCACTTTACAAATATCTATGTCTCCATCTTGAATATATTCACGAATGGAGTTGAAGCGACGCTTGATATGCCTGGTCTTCTTGTGAAACCTGGGCTCCTTGGCAAGGGCAATAGCTCGAGTGTTGTCACAGAAGAGAGTCATTGGGCCCGACGCATTGGGAATAACTCCTAGGTCGGTGATGAACTCCTTCATCCAGACTGCTTCATGTGCTGCCTCCGAGGCTGCTATGTATTCCGCTTCACATGTAGATCCCACCATGACGCTTTGCTTGCAACTGCACCAGCTGACTGCCCCACCATTCAAAATGTACACGTATCCGGTTTGTGACTTGGAGTCATCCAGATCTGTGTCGAAGCTAGCATGGACGTAACCCTTTACGACGAGCTCTTCGTCACCTCCATAAACGAGAAACATATCCTTAGTCCTTTTCAGGTACTTTAGGATATTCTTGACCGCTGTCCGGTGTTCCATGCCGGGATTACTTTGGTACCTGCCTACCAAACTTACGGCAAGGTTCACATCAGGTCTGGTACACAACATGGCATACATAATAGACCCTATGGCCGAGGCATAGGGGATGACACTCATCTTTTCTCTATCTTTTGTCGTGGTCGGGCATTGAGTCGTGCTCCATCTCACACCTTGCAATACAGGCAAGAACCCCTTCTTGGACTCATACATATTGAACTTCTTCAATATCTTGTCAAGGTATGTGCTTTGCGAAAGACCAATGAGGCGTCTCGATCTATCTCTATAGATCCAGATGCCTAATATGTAAGCAGCTTCTCCAAGGTCCTTCACTGAAAAACACTTATTAAAGATTTCCCATCAATAGTATGTCATCCACATATAATATGAGAAATGCTATAGAGCTCCCACTCACTTTCTTGTAAACACAGGCTTCTCCATAAGTCTGTGTAAACCCAAATGCTTTGATCATCTCATCAAAGCGAATGTTCCAACTCCGAGATGCTTGCACCAGCCCATAGATTGAGCGCTGGACCTTGCATACCTTGTCAGCATTCTTAGGATCAACAAAACCTTCTGGCTGCATCATATACAATTCTTCCTTAAGGAAACCATTAAGGAATGCCGTTTTGACATCCATTTGCCATATCTCATAATCATAGAATGCGGCAATTGCTAACATGATTCGGACGGACTTCAGCTTCGCTACGGGTGAGAAGGTCTCATCGCAGTCAACCCCTTGAACTTGTCGATAACCCTTAGCGACAAGCCGAGCCTTATAGATGGTCATATTACCATCCGCGTCAGTCTTCTTCTTAAAGATACATTTATTCTCTATGGCTTGCCGATCAACGGGCAAGTCTGTCAAAGTCCATACTTCGTTTTCATACATGGATCCTATCTCGGATTTCATGGCTTCAAGCCATTTGTTGGAATCCGGGCCTGCCATCGCTTCTTCATAGTTCGAAGGTTCACCATTGTCTAACAACATGATTTCCAAGACAGGGTTACCGTACCACTCTGGTGCGGAACGTGACCTTGTGGACCTACGAAGTTCAGTAGATTGATCCGAAGTTTCATGATCAGCATCATTAACTTCCTCTCTAGTCGGTGCAGGCACCACAGAAACATCTTCCTGAGCTGTGCTACTCTCCGGTTCAAGAGGCAGTACCTCATCAAGTTCTACTTTCCTCCCACTTACTTCTTTCGAGAGAAACTCTTTCTCTAGAAAGGATCCATTCTTGGCAACAAAGATCTTGCCTTCGGATCTAAGGTAGAAGGTATACCCAATAGTTTCCTTAGGGTATCCTATGAAGACGCATTTTTCCACTTGGGTTCGAGCTTTTCAGGTTGAAGTTTCTTGACATAAGCATCGCATCCCCAAACTTTCAGAAACGACAGCTTAGGTTTCTTTCCAAACCATAATTCATACGATGTCGTCCCAACGGATTTCGACGGAGCCCTATTTAAAGTGAATGCGGCAGTCTCTAAAGCATAACCCCAAAATGATAGCGGTAGATCGGTAAGAGTCATCATAGATCACACCATATCCAATAGAATGTGATTACGACGTTCGGACACACCATTTCGCTGAAGTGTTCCAGGCGGCGTGAGTTGTGAAACAATTCCACATTTCCTTAGGTGTGTGCCAAACTCGTGACTCAAGTATTCTCCCCCACGATCTGATCGTAAGATCTTTATTTTCCTGCCACGTTGATTCTCTACCTCACTTTGAAATTCCTTGAACTTTTCAAAGGTCTCAGACTTGTGTTTCATTAAGTAGACATACCCATATCTACTTAAGTCATCATCGAGGGTGAGAACATAACGATAGCCACCGCGAGCCTCAATGCTCATTGGACCGCACACATCAGTATGTATGATTTCCAATAAGTTGGTTGCTCGCTCCATTGTTCCGGAGAACGGAGTCTTGGTCATTTTGCCCATGAGGCATGGTTCGCATGTGTCAAATGATTCATAATCAAGAGACTCCAAAAGTCCATCTGCATGGAGTTTCTTCATGAGATTGACACCAATGTGACCAAGGCGCCAGTGCCACAAGTATGTGGGACTATCATTATCAACCTTACATCTTTTGGCATTCACACTATGAATATGTGTAACATCATGTTCAAGATTAAACAAAAATAAACCATTGACCAGCGGGGCATGACCATAAAACATATCTCTCATATAAATGGAACAACAATTATTCTCGGATTTAAATGAGTAGCCATCTCGCATTAAACGAGATCCAGATACAATGTTCATGCTCAAAGCTGCTACTAAATAACAATTATTGAGGTTTAAAACTAATCCCGTAGGTAGATGTAGAGGTAGCGTCCCGACGGCGATCACATCGACCTTGGAACCATTCTCGACGCGCATCATCACCTCGTCCTTCGCCAGTCTCCGCTTATTTCGCAGCTCTTGTTTTGAGTTACAAATATGAGCAACCGCACCGGTATCAAATACCCAGGAGCTACTACGAGTGCTAGTAAGGTACACATCAATAACATGTATATCATATATACCATTGGTATTGCCGGCCTTCTTATCCGCTAAGTACTTGGGGCAGTTCCGCTTCCAATGACCATTTCCCTTGCAATAAAAGCACTGAGTCTCGGGCTTGGGTCCATTCTTTGGCTTCTTCCCGGCAACTGATTTACCGGGCGCGACAACTCCCTTGCCGTACTTCTTGAAGTTCTTCTTACCCTTGCCTTTCTTGAAACTAGTGGTTTTATTCACCATCAACACTTGATGTTCCTTTTGGATTTCCACCTCCGTTGATTTCAGCATTGAATATAACTCAGGAATGGACTTCTCCATCCCTTGCATATTGTAGTTCATCACAAAGCTCTTGTAGCTAGGTGGAAGCGACTGGAGGATCCTGTCAATGACCGAGTCATCTAGAAGATTAACTCCCAGCTGAGACAAGCGGTAGTGCAACCCAGACATTTTGAGTATGTGCTCGCTGACAGAACTGTTTTCCTCCATCTTACAACTATAGAACTTGTCGGAGACTTCATATCTCTCGACCCGGGTATGAGCTTGGAAAACCATTTTCAGCTCTTGGAACATCTCATATGCTCCGTGTTGCTCAAAACACTTTTGGAGCCCCGGTTCTAAGCTGTAAAGCATGCCACACTGAACCAGGGAGTAATCATCACTACACGACTGCCAGGCGTTCATAACGTCTTGAGTTGCTGGGAAAATGGGTGCTTCACCTAGCGGTGCTTCAAGGACATGTGCCTTCTTGGCAGCTATGTGGATGATCCTCAAGTTACGGACCCAATCCGTATAGTTGCTACCATCGTCTTTTAGCTTGGTTTTCTCTAGGAACGCGTTGAAGTTGAGGGCAACATTAGCATGGGCCATTTGATCTACAAGACATATTGTAAAGATTTTTAGACTATGTTCATGATAATTAAGTTCATCTAATCAAATTATTTAATGAACTCCCACTCAGATAGACATCCCTCTAGTCATCTAAGTGATACATGATCCGAATCGACTAGGCCGTGTCCGATCATCACGTGAGACGGACTAGTCATCAACGGTGAACATATCAATGTTGATCATATCTACTATACGACTCATGTTCGACCTTTCGGCCTCTCATGTTCTGAGGCCATGTCTGTACATGCTAGGCTCATCAAGTCAACCTAAGTGTTTTGCATGTGTAAATCTGGTTTACACCCGTTGTATTCGAATGTTAGAATCTATCACACCCGATCATCACGTGGTGCTTCAAAACAACGAACCTTCGCAACGGTGCACAGTTAGGGGGAACACTTTCTTGAAATTTTAGCAAGGGATCATCTTATTTATGCTATCGTCGTTCTAAGCAAATAAGATGTAAACATGAAAAACATCACATGCAAATTATAAAGTGACATGATATGGCCAATATCATCTTGCGCCTTTTGATCTCCATCTTTGAGGCACAGCATGATCACCTTCGTCACCGGCATGACACCATGATCTCCATCATCATGATCCCCATCATCGCGTCTTCATGAAGTTGTCTCGCCAACTATTACTTCTACTACTATGGCTAACGGTTAGCAATAAAGTAAAGTAATTACATGGCGTTTTCATTAACACACAGGTCATACAATAATTAAGACAACTCCTATGGCTCCTGCCGGTTGTCATACTCATCGACATGCAAGTCGTGATTCCTATTACAAGAACATGATCAATCTCATACATCACATATATCATTCATCACATCCTTTTGGCCATATCACATCACATAGCATACCCTGCAAAAACAAGTTAGACGTTCTCTAATTGTTGTTTGCATGTTTTACGTGGCTGCTATGGGTTTCTAGCAAGAACGTTTCTTACCTACGCAAAAGCCACAACGGTGATATGCCAATTGTTATTTACCCTTCATAAGGACCCTTTTCATCGAATCCGATCCGACTAAAGTGGGAGAGATAGACACCCGCTAGCCACCTTATGCATCAAGTGCATGTCCGTCGGAGGAACATGTCTCACGTAAGTGTACGTGTAAGGTCGGTCCGGGCCCCTTCATCCCACAGTGCCTTCGAATCAAGATAAGACTAGTAAAGGTAAGCAAATTTAACAAATCATCGCCCACAACTACTTTGTGTTCTACTCATGCATAGAATCTACGCATAGACCTGGCTCATGATGCCACTGTTGGGGAACGTAGCGATAATTCAGAAAATTTCCTACGTGTCACCAAGATCAATCTAGGAGATACTAGCAACGAGAGAGAGGGAGTGCAGCTTCATACCCTTGAAGATCGCTAAGCGGAAGCTTTGCAAGAACGCGGTTGGTGGAGTCGTACACGCAGCGATTCAAATCGCGGTCGATTCTGATCTAAGCGCCGAACAACGGCGCCACCGCGTTCAGCACACGTGCAGCCCGGTGACGTCTCTCGCGCCTTGATCCAGCAAGGAGGAGGGAGAGGTTGGGGAAGAAAACTCCAGCAGCAGCACAACGGCGTGGTGGTGTTGGAGCAGCGTGGTTCTCCAGCAAGGCTTCTCCAAGCACTACGAAAGACAAGGAGGTGGAGAGGTAGGGTTGCGCCAAGAGAGAGAGAGACTTTCGTGTATGGCAGCCCCAAAACCCCCACTATATATAGGAGGAGGGAGGGGGTGCGCCCCTCTAGGGCTCCCACCCTAGGGGGTGGCAGCCCTAGATGGGATCGAGGGGGCGACCAAGAGGGGGAGAGAGGGCGCGCCCTAGGGTGGGCCTTAGGCCCATCTGCGCCTAGGGTTTTCCCCTTCTCCCCTTTGCTGTGCCTTGGGCCTTGGTGGGAGGCGCACCAGCCCACTCAGGGGCTGGTTCCTTCCCACTCTTGGCCCATGCATGCCTCCGGGGCTGGTGGCCCCTCCCGATGGACCCCCGGAACCCTTCCGGTGGTCCCAGTACATTACCGGTGATGCCCGGAACACTTCCGGTGTCCAAATCCTCACTTCCTATATATCATTATTTACCTCCGGACCATTCCGGAACTCCTCGTGACATATGGGATCTCATCCGGGACTCCGAACAACATTCAGTAACCACGTACATACTTTCCCTATAACCCTAGCGTCATCGAACCTTAAGTGTGTAGACCCTACGGGTTCGGGAACCATGCAGACATGACCGAGACATCTCTCCAGCATATAACCAACAGCGGGATCTGGATACCCATGTTGGCTCCCACATGTTCCACGACGATCTCATCGGATGAACCATGATGTCGCGGATTAAATCAATCCCGTATGCAATTCCCTTTGTCTATCGGTATGTTACTTGCCCGAGGTTCAATCGTCGGTATGCCCATACCTCATTCAATCTCGTTACCGACAAGTCTCTTTACTCGTTCCGTAACGCATGATCCCGTGACCAACTCCTTAGTCACATTGAGCTCATTATGATGATGCATTACCGAGTGGGCCCAGAGATACCTCTCCGTCATACGGAGTGACAAATCCCAGTCTCGATTCGTGCCAACCCAACAGACACTTTCGGAGATACCTGTAGTGCACCTTTATAGCCACCCAGTTACGTTGTGACGTTTGGTACACCCAAAGCATTCTTACGGTATCCGGGAGTTGCACAATCTCATGGTCTAAGGAAATGATACTTGATATTAGAAAAGCTTTAGCAAACGAACTACACGATCTTGTGCTACGCTTAAGATTGGGTCTTGTCCATCACATCATTCTCCCAATGATCTGATCCCGTTATCAACGACATCCAATGTCCATGATCAGGAAACCACGACCATCTATTGATCAACGAGCTAGTCAACTAGAGACTTACTAGGGACATATTACGATCTATGTATTCACACATGTATTACGGTTTCCGGTTAATACAATTATAGCATGAACAATAGACAATTATCATGAACAAGGAAATATAATAATAACCAATTTATTATTGCCTCTGGGGCATATTTCCAACACAAAGCTGCGGAGGTAGAAATCAAGAAGGAGCATCAAGTGTTGATGGTTAACAAGACCACTAGTTTCAAGAAAAAGGGCAAAGGAAAGAAGGGGGACTTCAAGAAGAATGGCAAGCAAGTTGCCACTCCAGGGAAGAAGCCCAAGTCTGGACCTAAGCCTGAAACTGAGTGCTTCTACTTCAAAGGGACTTGACACTGGAAGCGGAACTGCCCCAAGTATTTGGCGGATAAGAAGGATAGCAAAGTGAACAAAGGTATATTTGATATACATGTTATTGATGTCTGTGTATTTGATACTAGTTCTGTTGATCATATTTGCAACTCGAAACAGGGGCTACGGATTAAATGAAGATTCGCTAAAGACGAGGTGACGATGCACGTCGGGAATGGTTCCAAGGTCGATGTGATCGCCGTCGGCATGCTACCTCTACATCTACCTTCGGGATTAGTTTTAGACCTGAATAACTGTTATTTGGTGCCAGCGTTGAGCATGAACATTATATCTGGATCTTGTTTGATGCGAGACGGTTATTCATTTAAATCAGAGAATAATGGTTGTTCTATTTATATGAGTAATATCTTTTATGGTCATGCACCCTTGTAGAGTGGTCTATTTTTGTAAATCTCCATCGTAGTGATACACATATTCATAATATTGATGCCAAAAGATGCAAAGTTGATAATGATAATGCAACATATTTGTGGCACTGCCGTTTAGGTCATATTGGTGTAAAGCGCATGAAGAAACTCCATGCAGATGGACTTTTGGAATCACTTGATTATGAATCATTTGATGCTTGCGAACCATGCCTCATGGGAAAGATGACTAAGACTTCGTTCTCCGGAACAATGGAGCGAGCTACTGACTTATTGGAAATAATACATACCAATGTATGCGGTCGGATGAGTGTTGAGGCTCGCGGCGGGTATCGTTATTTTCTGACCTTCACAGATGATTTGAGCAGATATGGGTATATCTACTTAATGAAACATAAGTCTGAAACATTTGAAAAGTTCAAAGAATAGTGGTAAATCGGTAAGAGACATCATAGATCACACCATATCTAATAAAGTATGGTTACGATGTTCGGACACACCATTACGCTGTGGTGTTCCAGGTGGCGTGAGTTGCAAAACTATTCCACATTGTTTTAAATGGAGACCAAACTCGTAACTGAAATATTCGCCTCTGCGATCAGATCGTAGAAACAGCTGCATTCACGTTAAATAGGGCACCATCTAAATCCGTTGAGACGACACCGTATGAACTATGGTTTGGCAAGAAACCTAAGCTGTCGTTTCTTAAAGTTTGGGGTTGCGATGCTTATGTGAAAAGGCTTCAGCCTGATAAGCTAGAACCCAAATCAGAAAAGTGCGTCTTCATAGGATACCCAAAAGAAACTGTTGGGTACACCTTCTATCACAGATCTGAAGGCAAGATATTTGTTGCTAAGAATGGATCCTTTCTAGAAAAGGAGTTTCTCTCGAAAGAAGTGAGTGGGAGGAAATTAGAACTTGATGAGGTAGTTGTACCTTCTCTTGAATTGGAAAGTAGTTCATCACAGAAATCAGTTCCAGTGATGCCTACACCAATTAGTGAGGAAGCTAATGATAATGGTCATGAAACTTCAGATCAAGTTACTACCGAACCTCATAGGTCAACCAGAGTACGTTCCGCACCAGAGTGGTACGGTAATCCTGTTCTGGAAGTCATGTTACTAGACCATGACGAACCTACAAACTATGAGGAAGCGATGATGAGCCCAGATTCCGCAAAATGCCTTGAGGCCATGAAATCTGAGATGGGATCCATGTATGAGAACAAAGTATGGACTTTGGTTGACTTGCCCGATGATCGGCAAGCCATAGAAAATAAATGGATCTTCAAGAAGAAGACTGACGCTGATGGTAATGTTACTGTCTATAAAGCTCGACTTGTTGCGAAAGGTTTTCGACAAGTTCAAGGAGTTGACTACAATGAGACCTTCTCACCCATAGCGATGCTTAAGTCTGTCTAAATCATGTTAGCAATTGCCGCATTTTATGATTATGAAATCTGGAAAATAGACGTCAAAACTGCATTCCTTAATGGATTTCTTAAATAAGAGTTGTATATGATGCAACCAGAAGGTTTTGTCAATCCTAAAGGTGCTAACAAAGTGTGCAAGCTCCAGCGATCCATTTATGGACTGGTGCAAGCATCTCGGAATTGGAATATACACTTTGATAGTGTGATCAAAGCATATGGTTTTATACAGACTTTTGGAGAAGCCTGTATTTACAAGAACTAATGTTTATTCAGCCAATCGGTGCCTCCGGCGAGGTCCCCCTGGACACTATAAATAGGGGAGGCCGAAGCCTCACAGAAGGTCGATCTTTTTGGGCAGAAGAGGAGTAGAGATCGATCAGTTCACCTTGTAAGAAACACATTGTAGCTTCATATCATTGCAATACAAAACAAAGCAGGAATAGGGTATTACACCAAGAAGGTGTCCCGAACCTGGGTAGTTCTTTGTATTCACGCATACTTCATCCACCATATTTGTTCATGACTTAGGATTATTGGACGTGTTCAGTCCCTGGCCGAACTCTCGAAGAGTTGTCGCTCACAACTGATATGTAGGTTCTTAGAAAACCGACACTACTAAGGATAAAATGACGGGTTTTAAACATATTGCTTGATCTTATTCTATCTACATCATGTCATCTTGCTTAAATCATTACTCTGTTTGTCACGAACTTAATACTTTGAGATGCATTGCTGGATAGCAGTCTCGGGGGTGGAGTAATAGTAGTAGACGTCAATAAGTTTAACGGTATGCTTGTCCCAGACGTAATGCCTACATATTGATTAAGCCTTGGATGATCATCATAACTATGCGCTATCTTGTCAATTGCGCAATAGTAATTTGTTTACCCATTGATGCTATTTATGAGAGAGATGCCTGTAGTGAACATTATGGCCCCCGGGTCAATTCACCTTTATTACAAAACAAAACTTATAATTCCTCGTTGTTTCTTTTATTTTTTATTTTTACTTATACTTATTATATCTACCACTATCAGATTTGATACTTTCAACGTGAACGAACAAGTGGAGTGATGCCCCTTGCCTTGTTAGGGTGCAAGCATTTGTTTGTGCGTGTTCAGGTACTACTAAAGTTGTCTATGTGCCATTGATGTCTACTACACAACTTGTTCTTGTAGACTCGTGTTGAGCCTCCAAGCGCAGAGTTTTGTAGGACAGTAGCAAATTTCCCTCAAGTGGATGACCTAAGGTTTATCAGTCCGTGGGAGGCGTAGCATGAAGATAGTCTCTCTCAAACAACCCTGCAACCAAATAATAAAAAGTCTCTTGTGTCCCCAACACACCAAATACAATGGTAATTTGTATAGGTGCACTAGTTCGGCAAAGAGATGGTGATACAAGTGTAATATGGTTAGTAGATATTGATTTTTGTAATAGGAACAATAAAAAACAGCAAGGTAGCAATTGATAAAACAGAGCACAAACGGTATTGCAATGCTTGAAAATGAGGCCTAGGGTTCGTACTTTCGCTAGTGCAATCTCTCAATAATGCTAATATAATTGGATCATGTAACCATCCCTCAACATGCAATGAAGAATCACTCCAAAGTTCCTATCTAGTGGAGAACATAAGTCGAAATTATTTGTAGGGTACGAAACCACCTCAAAGCTATTCTTTCTGTTCGATCTATTCAAGAGTTCGTACTAAAATAACACAAAGCTATTCTTTCTGTTCAATCTATCCTAGAGTTTGTACTAAAATAACACCAAAGCAAATTCATATTCATAATACTCAATCCAACTCAAAGTACCTCAAAGAGTGCCCCAAGATTTCAACCGGAGAAACAAAGACAAGAACGTGCATCAACCCCTATGCATAGATTACCCCATGTCACCTTAGGAATCCGTGAGTTGAGTGCCAAAACATATATCAAGTGAATCAATATGATACCCCATTGTCACCACGGGTATTCATAGCAAGACATACATCAAGTGTTCTCAAATCCATAGAAGTATTCAATCCGATAAAACGAAATCTCAAAGGGAAAACTCAATTCATCACAAGATAGAGAGGGGAAAACATCATATGATCCGACTATATTAATAAAGCCCGCGATACATAAAGATCGTGACATCTCAAGAACATGAGAGAGAGAGAGAGATATTAAACACATAGCTATTGGTACAAACCCTCAGCCCCGAGGGTGGACTACTCCCTCCTCATCATGGTGGTCGCCGTGATGATGAAGATGGCCACCGGTGATTCCCCCCTCCGGCAGGGTGCCGGAATGGGGTCTAGATTGGTTTCTCGTGGCTACAGAGGCTTGTGGCAGCGAAACTTCTGATCTAGGGTCTCCGCGAGGGTTTTTGGAATATTTGACGATTTATAGGGCGAAGAGGTGGTGCGGGAGGCCACCGAGGTGGGCACAACCCACCGGGGCGCGCCTGGGGGCCCAGGCGTGCCCTGGTGGGTTGTGCCCCCCTCAAGGCACCCCCTAGGTGCTGCTCTGGCCCATTGGATGTCTTCTGGTCCATAAAAAATCCACAAAAAGTTTCACTGCATTTGGACTCCGTTTGATATTGATTTTCTGCGATGTAAAAAAAACAAGCAAAAAACAGCAACTGGCACTGGACACTATGTCAATAGGTTAGTCCCAAAAATGATATAAAGTTGCTATAAAATGATTGTAAAACATCCAAGAATGATAATATAACAGCATGAATACTTCATAAATTATAGATACGTTGGAGACGTATCAGCATCCCCAAGCCTAATTCCTACTCGTCCTCGAGTAGGTAAATGATAAAAGAAATAATTTATGAAGTGTGAATGCTAGCAAAGTGCATAAGTTTGATCAATGATAATTTAAATCACTTTCCCTAGCATCATAACAGCAACTCTTTCTCATAAAACTCATCATGACAAAGTAGCAACCAATTCACATGTTAAGGTTCAAACAATGAATTCTCATGAAACTCAACAACCTATATTCTTAGTCACCAAACAATTGCAATTCAACTTATTCAACAGAGTCTAAGTAAGAGCTCCACATAATCAACCATCATATAGTCTTCTATGATTGCTAACACTCACCGCATGCACATGAGCAAAACGTTTCAACCGGACACATAGAAAGATAGGGGCTTATAATTTTTCCTCCCAACGTATTCACCTCAAGGGTGATGTCAACAATAATAACTCATGCTACCCATATCCAACTGGATATATGTGCCGAGATCTTTCCTCACCACATGATGCTTGCCAAAACAGAAAAATAAAAAGGAATAGAGAGAAAAACTTTGACTCTTGCATGAAAGTAAATACATAAAAGTAAATGGTAGGCCCTTCGCAGAGGGAAGCAGAGGTTGCCATGCGCTTTTTGTTTGTATGCTCAATCCCTTAGTGCAAAAGAATGTCACGTTATATTGCCCCTTATGATAGCAACCTTTATTATGCAGTCTGTCGCTTTTATTCTTTGCCATCACAAGTTCGTACAGCGCTCAATTTTCTCTCACACTAAATGATCTAACACTTTTATAAGCAATTTTTATTGCCTTATTGCACCGATGACAACTTACTTGAAGGATCTTACTCAATCCTTAGGTAGGTATGGTGGACTCTTGAACATAAGATTTTGGTTTAAGGTTTTTTGGATGCACAAGTAGTATCTCTACTTGGTGCGGAATTTTTTGCTAGCAAATATGGGGGCAAGCACCACATGTTGAAGGATCTATGACAATATAACTTCTATGTGAATATGAACAAACATAATTCATTATGTTGTCTTCCTTGTCCAACGTCAAAAAATTTGGTATATAATATTTTGATGGCGGCTCACAATCACAAAAGATTTCCAAGATAGTGTATTTGCATGTGAAAGTTCTCTTCCTTACAGTAATCATTCAGGAATTGCTTGTATGACCAATATTGTGATTGTCAAGCTTCAAAATATTTCACTTTCTAAACCTAATGTGAAGCTACCACTAGGCATGATATGAACATATAATTTCAACTTCATGATATTCAATTCATTCAACAATTTACTCATAGGATATAAGTGAAGCACAAGAGTAAATGACAAACTACTCCAAAAAGATATAAGTGAAGATCAAGCGAGTAGTTAAGTAAATAGGTAGCTAATTGTGGACTCTCTTTTATTTAAAACCTTTCAGATCTAAGTATCTTATTAAAACAGCAAGCAAAAAAATGACATTTCAAGGATAGCACAACTCATGTGAAGAAGCAAAAACTTAGGCTCAATCGATACTAACCGATAATTGCTAATGAAGAAAGGTGGGATGCCTACCGGGGCATCCCCAAGCTTAGATGGTTGAGACTTCTTGGAATATTAACTTGGGATGCCTTGGGTATCCCCAAGCTTGAGCTTTTGTGTCTCCTTAATTCCTTTTATATCACAGTTTCCCTAAATCTTAAAAACTTCATCCACACAAAACTCAACAAGAACTCGTGAGATAAGTTAGTATAAACCAATGCAAAAACCTTATCATTCTCTACTGTAGCAAATCACAAAAATTATTATTCAACATTGCATAGTAAATGCCTATGCATATTTAATACTCCTATCCTCAAATAGAATCATTAAACAAGCAACCAATGCAAACATAACAACAATCTGCCAAAACAGTACAGTCTGTAAAGAATGCAAGAGTATCAATACTTCTTTAACTCCAAAAATAATGAAAATTTACCATACTGTAGAAAATTTATAAGATCTTACTATGCAAAAAGTTTCAACATTTTATCATATTCTAACTTTTCTAGGGAATTTTTGCAACAACGATAAACTTTCTGTTTTCAAACAGCAACTCGCATACTTGCAAAATACGCATGGTAAAGGCTATCCTTGCCACTTTTATTGAATAAAAGATACAAAACATTATTCTAAATAGCAGCAAGCAAATCCTAACAAGAAAATTACGCTCCAAGCAAAACACATATCATGTGACGAATAAAAATATAGCTCAAAGTAAGGTAACCGATAATGTTCCGGGGCATCCCCAAGCTTAGTTGCTTGGATATTCCTTGAATATTACCTTGGGGTGCCTTGGGCACCCCCAAGCTTAGGGTCTTCTTACTCCTTATTCTCCTCATATCGACATCTCACCCAAAACTTGAAAACTTCAATCACACAAAACTTAACGGAACTTCGTGAGATAGGTTAGTATGATAAAGAGCAAACCATTTCGCTTTGGTACTGTCAAAGACAAGATTCTTAATTGTTTCCACACAAAAAATACTGTAGAATATCATTTCCACAATTTATATTGAGCAATATAAGCCTTAGAAACTAGAAAACAAGCAAACTATGCATTAAAAACAGAATCTGACAAAAACAGAATAGTCTGTAGTAATCTATACTCCAACCATACTTCTACTACTCCAAAAATTCTGAAAACTTAGGACAACGTAGAGAATTTGTATATCTATCACCTGTAAAAAATTCAGATCAAAAGCACGTTCCATTGAATTTTCAAAATTCCTGGACTGAGCGCAAAAGTTTCTGTTTTTGCACAGATTCAAGTCAACTATCATCCACACTATCCCAAAGGCTTTACTTGGCACTTTTTTCAAACAAAAGCAATAAAACATGATTACTACAGTAGCATAATCATGTAAACACATAAAAACAGTAGGTATAAGTATTGGGTTGTCTCCCAACAAGCACTTTTCTTTAATGCCTTTTAGCTAGGCATGATGATTTCAATGATGCTCACATAAAAGTAAGGAATTGAAACATAACAGAAGCATCATGAAACACATGACTAGAACATTTAATCCTAACCCACTTCCTATGCATAGGGATTTTATGAGCAAATAATTTATGGTAGCAAGAATCAATTAGCATAGGAAGGCAGAATAAGCATGACTTCAAAAATTTCAACACAAAGAGAGGAAACTTGATATTATTGCAATTCCTACAAGCATAAGTTCCTACCTCATAATAATTTTCAGTAGCATCATGAATGAATTTTCAACAATATATCCATCGCATAAAGCATTCCTTTCATGATACATAAGCATAGAAATTTTGTTACTCCCCACATAAGCAAATATATTATCATTCATAATAGTGGGAACAAACTCAGCAAAATAACTATCATGTGATACTTGATTGGCATGATCATATTGAGAATTAAAATTATGATGACAAGTTTCACGGTTATCATTATTATTTATATCATACATGTCATCACCATAATCATCATAGATAGCAACTTTGTTCTCATAGTCAATTGAAACCTCTTCCAAAATAGTGGATTCATCAGTAAATAAAGTCATGACCTCTCCAAATCCACTTTCATCAATATTGTGAAAAGATTCAACACCCTCAAAAATATTGGGATCATTACCTAGAGTTGACATTCTTCCAAACCTACATTCATCATTGTAATCATCATAAATAGGAGGCATGCTACCATTATAACAAATTCGCACATCAAAACTTGGGGAATAAAAATATCATCTTCATCAAACATAGCATCCCCAAGCTTATGGCTTTGCATATCACTAGAATCATGGATATTCAAAGAATTCATACTAACAACATTGCAATCATGCTCATCATCTATGCCAAACATTCTATTGAATTCTTCTTCTATCAATTGAGCACAATTTTCCTTTCCATCATTTTCACTAAAGACATTATAAAGATGAACAATATGATGCAACCTCCATTCCATTTTTTTTGTAGTTTTCTTTTTATAAACCCATTAGTGATAAAACAAGAAACTAAAAGATTCAATTGCAAGATCTAAAGATATACCTTCAAGCACTCACCTCCCCGGCAACGGCGCCAGAAAAGAGCTTGATGTCTACTACACTACTTGTTCTTGTAGACTCGTGTTGGGCCTCCAAGCGCAGAGTTTTGTAGGACAGTAGCAAATTTCCCTCTAGTGGATGACCTAAGGTTTATAAATCCGTGGGAGGCGTAGGATGAAGATAGTCTCTCTCAAACAACCCTGCAACCAAATAATAAAAAGTCTCTTGTGTCCCCAACACACCGAATACAATGGTAATTTGTATAGGTGCACTAGTTCGGCGAAGAGATGGTGATACAAGTGTAATATGGATAGTAGATATTGATTTTTGTAATAGGAACAATAAAAAATAGCAAGGTAGCAATTGATAAAACGGAGCACAAACGGTATTGCAATGCTTGAAAATGAGGCCTAGGGTCCGTACTTTCGCTAGTGCAGTCTCTCAACAATGCTAATATAATTGGATCATATAACCATCCCTCAATGTGCAATGAAGAATCACTCCAAAGTTACTATCTACTGGAGAACATAAGTCGAAATTGTTTGTAGGATACGAAACCACCTCAAAGCTATTCTTTCCGTTCGATCTATTCAAGAGTTCGTACTAAAATAACACGAAGCTATTCTTTCTGTTTGATCTATCCTAGAGTTTGTACTAAAATAACACCAAAGCAAATTCAGATTCATAATACTCAATCTAACTCAAAGAACCTCAAAGAGTGCCCCAAGATTTCTACTGGAGAAACAAAGACAAGAACATGCATCAACCCCTATGCATAGATTACCCCAATGTCACCTCGGGAATCCACGAGTTGAGTGCCAAAACATATATCAAGTGAATCAATACGATACCCCATTGTCACCACGGGTATTCATAGCAAGACATACATCAAGTGTTCTCAAATCCATAAAAGTATTCAATCCGATAAAACGAAATCTCAAAGGGAAAACTCAATTCATCACAAGATAGAGAGGGGAAAACATCATATGATCCGACTATATTAATAAAGCCTGTGATACATCAAGATCATGACATCTCAAGAGCACGAGAGAGAGAGAGATTAAACACATAGCTACTGGTACAAACCCTCAGCCCCGAGGGTGGACTACTCCCTCCTCATCATGGTAGCTGCTAGGATGATGAAGATGGGCACCGGTGATGATTCCCCCCTCTAGCAGGGTGCCAGAACAGGGTCTAGATTGGTTTCTCGTGGCTACAGAGGCTTGCGACGGCGGAACTTCTGATCTTGGGTCTCCGCGAGGGTTATTGGAATATTTGACGATTTATAGGGCGGAACTTCTGATCTTGGGTCCCCCCAGGTGCTGCTCTGACCCATTGGATGTCTTCTGGTCCATAAAAAATCCACAAAAAGTTTCGCTGCATTTGGACTTCGTTTGATATTGATTTTCTACGATGTAAAAAACAAGCAAGAAACAACAACTGGCACTTGGCACTATGTCAATAGGTTAGTCCCAAAAAATGGTATAAAGTTGCTATAAAATGATTGTCAAACATCCAAGAATGATAATATAACAGCATGAATACTTTAGAAATTATAGATACGTTGGAGACGTATCCGCCATCTCCTATTGGTTTGATAAATCTTGGTTCTTAACTGTGGGAAATACTATCTGCTACTATACTACATCACCCTTCCTCTTTGGGGAGTCCGAACACTATCACAAGTAGCAGAGCCCTTCTTTAGCGGCAAGAAAGCCAATTTCCGGAGAAAAATCCCCTAAAATTTTCATCCCGGTCAGAGTTACGGATCTTCGGCTATAAAAGAAATGGTGAAAGGACAGCAACAAACGTGAAACAGAGAGATCCAATCTCGGAGGGGCTCTTGCCCCTCCAGGCGCCATGGAGGCCAAGTACCAGAGGGGAGAACCTCTCCCCATCTAGGGGGAGGCCATGGAGGAGCAAGCCGGAGTGGATCCTCTCTTCTATTCTCTTCCGGTGGCACCAGAGTGCTGCTGAGGGAATCATCACTGCAGTGATCGTCTTCATCAACGTCGTTATCTTCGTCTCCTTCCTCAAATCTTTTAAGTGGACCACTCTCTCGCAATCCGCTTTAATCCCCTACATGAAGATGGATACATACAAGCTTGGAGGGGGGACCAATATATTAATGATATGGTTGGGTTTTACCTTAATAAACTTGTTAGTACTTGCGGATGCTTGCTAATAGTTCCAAACATAAGTGCATAGAATTCCAAGTAAGGGATGACATGCTAGCAGAGGCCTCTCCCACATGAAAACTTGTCACTGGTCTAATAACTTAGCCAATTGCCTAGGGACAATTCCGCACACCATACCACAATTATTCCACACTCACTATTTGTATTATATTCTAATATATTCTATCTTTACTTAGGCATCACCTACTTTTATGTTTATGATATTCAAAGCTATCCCTTTATACCCACTTTGTAGTTTTATTTCTCGTTTCTAGATAAAAGCAAACGCTTGGTGTACGTAGGGTTGCATCAGTGGCACATAGCACCTAAGAATATTGATCTTACATTTAGCTCGTTGTGGGTTCGACACTCCATACTTACCACTTCCATCTCTATAAAGTTCTACGATGATTCCTTGCACTTGGGGATTATCATCTCTCTATATATTATGTCCCATCGAACCAAATAGTTGTCCATTATGCTTGATTACCTGTTTTTATAGTTTTCTTTGTGAGCATCACACATTTAGTTATTTATTTATTTTTATTATTTTTCTTGTGTATATAGGTGGTTTGGAGCATCCTAGTACCAAGAACGATGAAAGGACCAAGGGACGGTTCAATACGAAGGACTTACAGTACCAGACTTGTGTTTCAGAGGGCGTAAAAAGTGATTTTTCCAAAGTGCTCCAAATCAATATCTAAGACCAGAAATCGAGGCGTTGCTCTTGCGAATCCAACGAGCCCAAAACGTCAAAATTATAGCCCCTATGAAGAAATGGCGGCCAAAACACCGTATTTATGGTCGTATGACGTGCAAACAGTTCTAAAAGTTGCCCTTTCAAACGTGATTCTTCACTGATTTCATCCCCATTTGTTCCCATGATATCCTTGGGCAATAAGGGTTGGGGAGAGGATAAGGCTCATCTAGTGCCCTTGGATGCATCCCATCAACGAAGCAGACCGGCGTCCTATATATATACCTTCATACCCTAGCCTCCGCCTTCTCATCTCCATCATCTTATTCATCAAAAACACATCCAAGTTCATCTCAATTGATGCTCCATCCATCACCATAGAAGAGGGACAAGATCAAGGGAAGAAGAGGAGGTTCCACCACTACGAGCACCGGTGCCGTGTCGGCGGCGCCGCCATCATCACCACCATCGCCGATGCCGCCATCACCATCTCCCTTCACCGGCTCGATGCCGGCTTGTAACTTGACCCTCTCCCTTATGTCTGAGTAGTTGTATTTGTTCACGGGGATACAGATGAACTCTGTAATGAGTAGAATGATTATTTCCGCGTGATCTAATATGTTTATGTTTATGTTCATGTTCAAGTTAGCATTCTTAACGAGTGTTGAAAGGAGGCCTCGCTCGCATTATCACCATGATTGTCCATGGAGGAACTATTGTCGTTGTACGGGTTAGGATGTTGAGGTAATTTGAGGTGATGGTAAAATCTTCAATTTATAGTCTTTGCAATTGATAGGGAGTATAGGTAAACCCATATCTGACTGCGTCCACGGGGAAACCCTTAATTGACCGTATGTGATAACCGACATGGGGAAGCTATGGTTAGTGACGTATGTGGCATGAAGTCTACATTTGAGTAGAGCATGTTCTGTACCAGAAACCGCCTACTTGTGCATATGAAGGATGGATAGATGATACAATAGAGGGTACTTGCTCCGCACTACTTGCGTGGGTCATATTTGTGGTAATAGCTTCGGAACTCTCGAGAACACTTTACTGCTCAAGCACCGTCCTACTAACTTAGTATATTTTTATTCTTGTTTTTACCTTCTTATTCGTAGTGTATTAAACACCCTTTTTATCCAGTTTCCCTAACAACTTATAGAGTAGACTATTTCCAAACTCCGTTTTGGGTGTGTATGTAACTGCATTAAGTGATAGCATAGTTGCGGGATTTGTGATGGCTTCCTTTCCGCTCCCTGCGGGTTTGAAACTCTACTGATCACAAAAGTGCTACAACAGCCCTGCTCACTTGCAGGTCATCAACATGCGAAGGAACAGATCCGGAACTGCCGCCCATGTCCACCCACGACCGTTGTAGCGCGATGCGGAGGGCTAGCTCATCCTCGGCGATGGCCGCCTCGCGGAAGAAAGCTTCCCGGTCATTGAGTGGCTGCTGGTGCTCGGCATGGTGGATGGAGATAGGATTGGACCAGATTGGAGAAAGGGAGGAGAAGAGACGGGGCGGAGCGAAGTGAAGTGGAGTTTAGGGTTTACTCCGGGTGGGGTTTTGTGGGGACGAAGGGGGTCAGAGGTGGGTTGGGCTGACATGGCGGATGCGCCCGCCTCATATTCGTCCTACATTCGGGCTGGGTATGAGGGGTGCCAGACAACCCAGACGTTGGAGGCCGGTTTGAGACGCCTGGGTGGGACAATTTTTTTACTGGCTAGTGACCGGTCCGCCCATCCGAGTGTTTGAGACCGGTTTGAGGCGCACGCCTGTAGATGCTCTAAGAACATGTCCAACATATGTTGTAAAATAGGGCTGATGCCACACAAACAATTCCATAGGGCATTTAGACCCAAAAACATGCTCAAGGAGAGGATGTATATGCATAAAGTGATGCAAAAAAAATTGGGCAGCCACATATTTTGGCTCAACATTTGCATATTTGTAGCACTCCAACTGGCTGCTGCAAGCAAAATACAAACGCAGCCGCGTACGTAGCCGAACTGCCAAAGGCAAACTTCCCACCGCCCCGATGCATGAGAGCTATGTCTTGCATTAAGCAAGATGAAAGAACCTTTCGCTGAAGCCTCCGCAGTAACGGGCTGGCCTAGGATCGATCCCAGGTGGCTACGGTGCTAGCTGGTGCTTCTAGCAAATGTGTCAGAGTCTAGTTCACATTAAGATAGGAGACGCGACAAACTTGAGGGAAAACACCCGGGTTTTTTCTGTTTTCTCCATTTTTTCTTTTTCCTTTTTCTTTTTGTTTTTTGGTTGGTTTTCTTATTTCTTATCCGGGTTTTTTGGTCATTATACTTTGTTTTTTTTCTTGTTTTTTCTTTTGGTTTCTCTTTGTTTCTTTCATTATTTTTATCCGTTTTTCTTTCCTTCTCCTTTTTCTTTAGTTTTTTGTTTTCTTTGTTTGTTTTCCATA
>NC_057802.1:477778712-477785247 GCF_018294505.1 Triticum aestivum | reverse complement strand
TTTTTGTATACGTCAAGAACATTGTTCTAATACACATGTAACATTTTTTAAAATACAAGATTAAAAAAATTATTACATGGTCAATTTTTTCTATACACATTTAACATTTTATTAATTCTCGATTAAAAAAATTTCAATACAAGTTTAACATTTTTTTAATACATGGTCCACATTTTTTACATGCATTTAACATTTTCCAAAGTTTTTATCAATAGTTTTTTAAATACTTGTTCAATATTTTATAAATGCTTGACTAACATTTTCATATACATGATCAAAAAGTTTCATATTTTTTTAATACATGGTCTCATTTTTTCTATACATATTTAACATTTTTATATACTTGTAATATATTCAGAATATTTGAAAATATAAACAAAAAATAAAACATAAAACATAAAACGTAAAAGAAACAGAAAAGGGGGGCTGTAGCCTCCCGGGCAGCTTAGCCGGCCCATCTGGAGCGGCAGTTTCGGGCCCTGCTCCGTGCTGGCGCCGTCACCATGAGCCGATACGGCCGACGCCGGCCATCCTTGCCGCCCGCCGGATTTTTCCTCGGCCCCCCTTTTTTTCCGTTCCTCCTCCGTCCGTCCCCGCGTGCGCTCGCCATGGCCACAGCTGCTCCGCGCGGCGCCGCGTCACCGTACGGCCTCGTCGAACCTCCACCTGCGCTCCTCTCTCTCTCTCTCTCTCTCTCTCTCTCTCTCTCTCTCTCTCTCTCTCTCTCTCTCTCCTTGTTGTACGCTCACCTTCGCCCGAGCCAAAACGGGGCCTTCCGTCCATGGCCGCGGCCGTGGGCGAGTCGGATCGACGACGGGAGGCGCGGAAGCGTGCGGGACTCAAGTGTGTGTGTGTGGAACATGTGCGCGAGGTGAGCGCAAGGCCCAGGCGGGCACGCATAGAACCGGCCTGAGCTCCTGCGCCATGCCGCCATGGACATGGCCATGGCAGTCGTGGCTAGATTCGAACGGGGTGAGCGGTTGGATCACGTATTCGAGGAGGGAAGTAGGTGCACCTGACGCTGTAGACGAGCTCGGACGGGTTGAATAAACTACTCAGCAAAAAAATGGACAGACAGCTATTAAATCACATAGCTTCCAGAAGGTCAGCGGTCGATCGCCACGCCAAGATCCCCTGCCGTATATATGCGGACACGCGGTGAGCTGAGGTCAACTCGAAGGAATATACGTATTTGTATGAAGGTGGCTATTAGTAGGAATTACGGATGGGCCGGCAGTTTGAATGCTCATTACTCCCTCTATAAAGAAATATAAGAGCATTTAGATTATTACTTAATGATCTAAACACTCTTATATTTGTTTACAGATGGAGTACATACTAATAAATTAGGGACTACTACATCCCAATGGATCCACATATAATTCGATAGTACTACTCCAGTATCATAATGCTGGTACGACTTTTTTATCTCTATTTCCTTGCTGCCCAAGCTTGTGACTCGCATGTTCTTCTTTAATTTTCTATGCGCTCCGCGATCGATCGTGTCATTATTCACGACGCCGCACATGTCAAGTAGCAACAGCTACCAGCTAGCAAGCGACATATATACAGAACATATAAGTAGAAGGTAATTCAAAGCCATAGCGAGAACCTAATTAAGAGGCCGATCGGAGCCATGGGAGGGAGGGGGAGGGAGCAAGGCGGGGAGAGGGACGACGTCAACGGCGGGGGAGAGGACGGAGCTGACGACGGACATGAGAGGAGGCCCGCGGCGGCGCGCGTGCCGCTCTACCGGATGTTCGCCTTCGCGGACAGGACGGACGCGGCGCTCATGGCGGTGGGCGCGGCCACGGCGGTGGCCAACGGGATGGCGCAGCCGCTCATGACCTTCATCTTCGGCGACGTCATCGACGCCTTCGGCTCCGCCGCCTCGTCGCGGGACGTCCTGCACAGGGTCACCAAGGTGCGTGCGTGTGTATGTATGCGCGACCGTACTTTTCATGTTCGTATCATACGACAACCGTAGAGCGAGCGAGGAGGCGTAGGAGAACTGAAAGTCCTGAGAAGGTTTGATTCCATTCAACAGCTTCAAAGTTGCGAGTTCTAGTAATATTTCAGTTAGATGCGCCAGTGTTGTGAGATGGTGTATTGATGGTTTGGTGGTAGTCACAAATTCTGAGATTTTGTATGGCCAGACGTTGGGATGATCCCGAGCTCAAAGTTTGGTTAAAAAAATATCAGATTTTTTTTAATTTTGTCGAATGAGCTCAGGATGAACAATAAATCAAAAAAAATCTGAACTTTTTTTATCAGATTTTGACAAATGTTTTGTATGCTTGACAAATTTCATCATGAAATGACATTCACGGAGTCATGGCTGAAAAAATCAGCACTCCAAAATACTTTCAAAATAGCATTTCTGGAGCATCGTTTTTTTTTTGCCACGACTTCCGTGAATGTTCTTGATAAATTTTGCATACATAGAAAACATTTGTCAAAGTTTAACAAAAAAATATCGAATTTTTTTATTTCTTTTATTTATTTTACTGTTCATCGAGGAGCATCTTAGCTCGCAAGCAGATAATACTCCACGTACAGCCAATTAGGAGCGCTATTAGTTCTTTTTCAATAATGGTACCTTAGGACTTGCGTGCAAGAGAGTGGGCTAGTCTATTCATTTGTGACCATTGACTTTTTTGCTTTGCTATATATTCAAATTCGGGCTCCTGGCTCCTGCAGTAACATCCCTCACCCTGGAATTTCAAAATCTAAAAATGGAAGTATGTACCGGATAAAGATCTACCACTCTACACTTCTTAAAGAACCGTGCAAACTTTTGGATGTATACTGATGTAGTGTGGTACAAGAAGCAATACAAGAGAATAAATGGTGCATGTCAGCCTTTTGTTATCTTGTCATGAAAGAGAAAGAGAGTGTGCAGAGGAGATGGTGCATCTACGCGGACGTGGAGTTTTGACGTGGAGTTTCTACACCCAGGAGCATGCTCCTGGTGTGAACAGTAATATAAAAAAAAACAATAATTTTAAACTTTTTTGTGGCATACTTTCACAAATGTTAGTTGTGCATGCAAAATTTCATCACAAAATCACATTGGTGTAAGGCGTGATAAAAAAGACAAAATCGATGCTCTGAAAATGTTACTTACAAAAGCATTTTGGAGCTTTGATTTTGCTTTTTTTTGGCACGACTTGCATCAATGTGATTTCGTGATGAAATTTTGCAAGCACGACAAACATTTACGAAAGTATGTCCCAAATTTTTATTTTTATTTTGATATTATTGTTCACACCAGGAGCATTTGCTCCTGGGTGTAGAAAGGTACTTTCGCATCTATGCTTTGTATTCTCTCTCTCCCCATAAGGGCATTACCAACGGCAACCCACAAATTTTCTCTCACATCTGTCCACGGACAGGGGGACCAGTCCACGGACACAGGTGTGGGAGAACGTCATCCAACCGTAGCCGCATACATTCGGCCTTCCTCATTCTTTTAAATCCGTACGATCAAATAGCCGCACACATAGAGTTCAGACGTTCAAATAGCCGCATGCAACACTAGTTCAAATTTTAAAAAGTTCAAACATTACATCCCAACATTGTTGTCCCCTTTAACCGCCCACTGATGCTCAATCAGATCTTCCCTCAGTTGCTCGTGAGTTGGCCGATGCCGAATTTGTTGATGCATTTGAATAAACTCTTCAAATGTGACCGGATTCTGGTCCGAAAGTTTGATAGGATCACCCATGTTCTCAAATTCTAGAGCTGTGGCAGCACTGTCACACTCATTCTCGACGATCATGTTGTGCATGATCACACAACATGTCATCACCTCCCATAAGGTCCCCGGATCCCATTGTTTAGTAGGTCCAAGAACAATTATAAAACGGGCCTGGAAAACTCCAAATGCCCTCTCAACATCCTTTCTAACTGCTTCTTGTCTTTGGGCAAAGTGAGCCTTTTTCTGGCCAACTGGGTTAGATATGGTGCTGATCCCGTCAACCAGATACCGTCAACCAGATAGTAGCACATGTTGTACTCATGTCCATTGACAGTATATAGTGGCAAGGAGAAGTTTTTCCTTCAGTCAGCCTCGCAAACAATAGTGATCGCTGCAGCACATTGATGTCATTGTGAGACCCAGGCATGCCAAAGAAAGCATGTCAAATCCAAAGATCATGTGATGCAACTGCTTCAAGAATGATGGTGGGCTTCTTAACATGACCCTGATATTTCCCTTGTAAAGCCTTCGGGCAGCTCTTCCATTTCCAGTACATGTAGTCAAGATATCCAAGCAAACTTGGCCACCCTCTTGCTTCTGAGATTGCCAAGAGCCTCTCGGTGTATGCCACAGTTGGTCCTCTCAGGTACTAAGGTCCGAACACCTCGACCACAATAGTTGCAAACCTGATCATGGCATCTCCGCATGTGCCCTCAAACATCCGTAGGTACTCGTCCCATGAATCAGCGGTCGTGCCATATGCAAGCATCCGTAGTGCGACCGTGCACTTCTGGTAACCAGAGAAGTCAGTCGTTCCCACGGCGTCCTTCCTCAAGATGAAGTAGTCATCATATGACCGGACTCCATGGTACAAACTATCGAAAACAGTCTTGCGCATCCAAAAACGCCGACGAAAATGGTCAGCGAAGAGTGCATCCGAGGCAAAGTAGTCGGCAGTGTCAAATGGTCGTGCGCACTGTTGCGGTTGAGCACTCGATGACCATTGACCGAGCCCTTGAAATTGAGAACATGCTCCTCCGCATGCTCCGCGTCTTTAAGGACCACTTGCATCATTGCCGTCTCATCTGAGTACTCCTTCTCGTCGGACGACTCAACATAGTGCTCATATATGTACTCCAAATCGAAATACATTGCTAGAAAGAAGAAGGGAATACTGTTTTTAGCTCTGGCATATCATCAAACAGTTGTCGAGCATGGTGAGTATAGCAATAGCGGATGGTACCTGACGGGGTAGTCGGAGGACACGGGTTGAATGGTGACGGAGGAGAAGCGGGTTGGAGCCCGACCGGAACGCTAGAGGTGATGGAGACATATAATTTCGTTAGGGGTGTGGTGTGGCGTAGTGGCTGGGGTGTGCAGCGGCGGCGAATGCAAGAGAGAAAGAAGGAAGGAGAGAAATAGGGAGGATGGAGGCACGGGGTCCGTGAAGGGTTTTGGGTGGGCCGGGGGTGTCGGAGTCCTGCGTGTCTGGTGTCCCGACTCCCGCAAAGCTCCCCCACGCAAGTCTCCGGTTTGCGGGAGAAAGTACGTTCGGACCGCGCCGCGGACCGATACAGGCCCGCATTGGATGGCTTCCGCGGTCCAAACAACGCGGTCCGGACGGATGCGGGCAGTTTGTGGTCCGCCTTGGAGATGCCCTAACAAAAGCAACCTTTATATTTCTAAGTGATATTTTAAATCAGTCATATATTTAAAGCCAATTATATGTTTTACATTTCTTTATATATTTGAATTGCCGGAGACAAGATAAATTTTGGATACATTTCAAAGTTGTTTAATTTTCACTATTTCAGTTTCACATTGATAGTTGTGATTGTGAAATCTCACTTTTATATTCCAGTCTCACATTAACTAAAAATATACTCATAAATAAATAAAATAAATTTTATTGAATTGTATTGTTAAAATTGTACTGAAATTGAAATATGTGCATGTTACTGAAATGTATGTGGTACTGAAAGTGATCTCGTATTTAAAAAAATGGTCTGGTAATTGAAATTCATCTGGTATTGAAATTCATATGCTAACAAAGTGATCTGGTACTGAAGCATATGGTAGTGAAATGCATCTTGTAACAAAGTGATCTGGTATTGGAATACATCTCGTATCAAAAGCAGCTCGCACTGAAATTTATCATCTGTATTTCACTTTTATGTCATTGAAATGGACGTGATACTAAATCTTATTGAAATGTATATTAAAATTGTGCTGAAATTGAAATATGTGTATGTTATTGAAATGGATGTGGTATTGAAAATGGTCCAGTAATTGAAATTAATCTAGTATTTGAATTCATATGTTTAAAAAATGATTTGGTAGTGAAGCATCCGGTATTGAAATGCATCTGCTAACAAAGTGATATGGTATTAAAATGCACCTCATTACTGAAATATATGATATTTTTTGAAATTTATAGGGACCTTATTATTGGAATATATTATATATAATTGAAAAGTATCCGGTAGCAAAGTGATTTAGTAATTGAAATGCATCTGGTAACTAGGTTATTGAAATGTATGACATCAAGTGAACCCAACAAAAATAACAAATAGAATATTACTTTCTGAGGCCAATACTTGTAGAAGACACAAATTACAAATACTTAGCTTTAGTTTCTCTTCCCAACCAATCTTCATTTCTTTATCATAGTTGGGATAGTGTTCTTTGTCATTTTATCTAATTTCTAATCCACTATTTCTTGTTTTCAGGTGATCATTAACTTTGTTTATCTTGGTATTGGAGCAGGACTTGCTTCAACACTTCGTGAGTGCCTTTTGTATGCAATAAAATTTAAAAATATGTGTGTTGAAAAAT
>NC_057802.1:477775786-477778471 GCF_018294505.1 Triticum aestivum | reverse complement strand
CACACAAATATGCCTGAAAAAAATCCTTGGCCCAGTGAAAGCTTCCAAATCATTCCTAAATGTCCAGACCACCGTAAGGTCGGCCTAAATATGGAGTACATACAGGGTGATCCGGACATGCACTCCATCTGAGCTCCAAACCACCCATGACCCCGCTTGTAGCCACTTTCACCTCTCTTTTCTTTCTCTCCTATCCATCCTCATCGAAGAGGACATCATGCTGCCCGTATCCCTCGCCTCGCCCCTCCCATCCTTCCCCTCGGTGGCCTCGTCCAAATTGCAGAGCGGACCCACCATACGGATGCAACCGAAGCATATGGGATGGGTTTGTTGTCGGCCGTGTGATCAAACTATGATCCAACAATCGTGAATGGTGTCGATGCGCGAAGAATTATCAACCAACTATTTTCAACTGTTTCCTTTTATTGAAACCTTATGGAGTAGTTTAAGGCTTTTTTGGTTCTATGCTTTGGATTGCCATACTGTTGTCATACATTTTTGCAAAGTTTGCCTAAGGTTAGTTTAACAAAATAAGAGCCATAAGTTGGCAAGTCTTAGAAAATCTTGTCACACTTTTTGTGTGTATGTAACATGGGGCCCTAGTGTGGTTTGTTTAAAGTGTGGCTTGAACCAAACACCATCCCGAGTTGATCAAATTTGCCTAACCTTAGGTGTGGCAACCATTGACAAATTTAGTCTCAAACCAAGCAGTCTCTAGTGTGCTACTCACTCCATTCACAAATATAAGATGTTCTATCTTTTTCTGATTTGAATGTACATAAACACATTTTAGTGTGTCTGTTCACTCATTTCAATCCATAGTACCCCTTCATCCCATAATATAAGAGTGTTTTTGACACTACACTAGTGTAAAAAAGCGCTCTTATATTACAGGACAGAGAGAGTAGCATATGTTGAAATATCTAAAACACTTTATTTTCTCCGGGCAATGATACGCGCCGATGCGTCGGCCCAAATTTGGGCCGATCGCTGCCCAGCCACCCGATTCGGACGCGTTCAGCCGTTCGATTGGGTCTCCTTCCCCATGTCTTCTTCTTCCCCCACGCTGGCACCTCCATGGACGAGCACACAACTGGCCTCGAAGCACGACCCCACGCGCTCGCCCGTCGCCGCACTAGCCGTCGGCCTCGCCGTCATCTCATGTCTTTCTCGCCGGATCCACGCATGCAATGCCTTTCGCCCGTGGTTGCAGCTTCCTCGTTGGGTGGCAGCTCCGGTAGGATGCTCACATCTCCGCTAGTGCCAGTCGTCGGTCGCAGCATCCCGGGCAAGGAGCTCACGAAAAGTTACTCTCCTTTGGGTTTATTGGTGGCAACAAAAATGTCAGCCAGTAGTAGCAAAAAATTGTGCTGGTTCCAGCAAAAAAAAAAAGCTCGTTGGTGCCGCCACCAGTTGTAGCTTTTGTGATTGCCGGTTGCAGCAAAAACAACTTCTGATCGAGCTCGGGGCTTCTCTGCAAAAAATCGAACGGTTGTAGCTGTTCTAAACGCTAGTTGCAGCCCTACCGGTGACCGGTTGCAGCTTCTATGGATGCTGGTTGCAGCTTTCTCGACCACAGTCGTAGCAAAAAGCGCCATTGTCACGGGACATGGTTCCAGCTTCTACGCCCCTCATTCCAGCATTACCAGAACACAGTTCCAGCATCGCCAGAACACAGTTCTAGCATTGTGCCCTTGCAGCTCCTCCGTCCACCGGTTGCAGCTCCCGGCATGGTCGGGTCTGGCGAGGCAGGCAGAGCTCCGGTGGCGCGGATCTGGCCGAGGGCGGCCGGACCAGCTGATTCCCGTGGCGGCGGCGCCCTGGGAAGCCTCCAGACAGCGACAGTTGACCATGACGGCGGGGTCCCTGAGAAAAAGGAGAGAGAGATGAGCGATGGGAGAAGAGAAAGGAGGGAAAAGGAGAGGGGGAGACGCGCTGCGTGCGAGCCCTTTGACCGCGTGGTGTGTGCTTGGACAAGGCGCGGACCGAGCATTCAGCTGGCACGCCGAGCCCAAACATTTTCCTTTTACTTTTGAGGGAATATCCAAAAATCTTACATTCGTGAATGGACTGAGTAATTGTTTAGCAGTTAGGACCAGAGGGGCTTTATAGTGCATTTACCAATGTATTAAAATCGTATTTACCGATCACGTGACATATGTGATAAGCAATCCAACAATTCAAAAAAAAAATCGTATTTACCGTATTAACGGAATCGCGAGCCTCTCAAGGGAGGGCCAGGCCGCCCGCAACGACGCCGGCACCACCGCTGGGGGAGGCACTGCTCCGGTGCTGAGGGAGAAGCACAGCGGCCGGTAGCTCGGTTCGAGCTCCCCGAGCACGCGCGCACGTCGACCTCCACGCCCGGTCCACCGAGCCAGCCGCCCGCCCTCCGCACGCTCGGCGCAGCGAGCGGACGCACGTCCCGGAGCCCCGAGCGCTCCAGCAGCCGCACCATGAACCGGAGCTCGCCGCGCCCGGGCGGCTGCTAGCGCGGGCTCTTGTGCCGTGCGTGCTTGAGCTTGTCATGTAGGCTGCTGCTACCTGCTAATGGTGTGCTGCTGCTGATGCGTGCCTGATGCTGCTGCATGAGCGCGTGAGCTGTGTGCTGCTGCATGCGAGGGTGGTGGCGCTCGTCGCTGGACGGAGAGCGTTGCCGTCCTGCCACCGCGTGCGTGCGTTCTG
>NC_057802.1:477672866-477775476 GCF_018294505.1 Triticum aestivum | reverse complement strand
AATTTGAGGTTTGTGGTTGTTGATGCTCTGACTCCCTGGCTGCTTGTTCATGAAAAAACAAATGTTGCAATACTGTTGTCCAGAGTAAATTTTATTTTTGAGAAAACGCAGATGCTTTGTGTCTCAAACTCTCAATGTACTGATATGAATGAGAGTTCAGAATACAAGCCTAAGAGTTAGATCATCTAGAGTAACTTTAAGGGTACCTTCATTTGATTGATCAGTTTGATGTTTTGATAGAGGTATCATGCTGGACAATTACTGGAGAAAGACAGGCAGCACGAATCAGAGCTATGTATCTCAAGGCGATTCTCAGACAGGACATTGCTTTTTTTGACAAGGAAATGAGCACTGGACAAGTTGTTGAGAGGATGTCTGGGGACACATTCCTCATTCAAGATGCCATTGGAGAAAAGGTAGGCTGTTTTATCACAAGGAGTGCTTGTGACACATCATTCAAAGCATTGTTAGATGCTATAATCTTACAGCCAATATGCATAAGCTTGTATGTAAAAAGGCTCTTGTCATTCATTTTGTCACTGTAGATGACCGATCTCTTTGACCAATGTGGGAAAGTGTGTGTATTTCCTCACGTTGAAGGTGGTATAATGATTTTACATTCTTTTATGTGCTAACCTAACAGTATGTTCACGAACTAGAAGCTAGCTCTTTAGAAAAGATTGGTAGCTTAAAGTCATAGAGAAAATAAATTGTCGTATTTTTTTACTCAAAATGAACCTACGATATGAGTCTGGGCCCAGCTCTGTTATACGGACAACACATAATTTTGCACCTGTCTTCAGTCGACAAGTAATGGGTGCACACTGCATTCACATGGATCCATATTAATAATAACCAACGAAATACCAGTTTGATAGACTTGCAGAGATGAAGACCCACTCAGTTAATTGGATATATAACATGAACTTGGTACCAGAGCTTAGTCCATTAACCTTCTGTATAAGTATCTAATAATAACTAGGATTCCATTTTATTTTAACACTTTGCTATACATACATTTTCTCATAGGTTGGCAAGATCATACAGCTCCTTTCTACCTTTTTTGGAGGCTTCGTTGTTGCATTTGTGAGAGGATGGCTCTTGACACTTGTTATGCTCTCAAGCATCCCTCCAGTAGCCGTGGCTGGTGCTATTGTGTCAAGGATGATGACAACGTTGTCCACTAAAATGCAAGCAAAATATGGTGATGCTGGAGACATTGTTCAGCAAACTATTGGGACCATTCGAACGGTAAGTGCTAGTGGATACATGGTCTACTTCGTTTGGTGCCCATGACCATGCGAGTCAAAGTTTTACACATTTGGCCCCTATAAGGTGTGATGACAAAATTTTGGGAAGGTTCCATTTTTGGCGGGCTTTCTAAGCCATTTTTAGCCAAAGTTAGAACAACTCATGTGGCCAATTTGGACGCCAATATTTTGTGGAAGTCAATGTTTGCCTTCTGTTTTCCTGTTCTTTGATTTGTGGCCCAAACCAAATAGAAATTATGCTTTATTTTTGTTACTGATTCTTGCGGTCACTATTCTCTTCTTATGCTTATGCTTTGAAGGTTGTCTCATTCAATGGTGAGAAGCAAGCTATAACAACATATAACAAGTTCATAAGAAAAGCATATGAGTCTGCTCGTCGAGAAGGTGCTGTCAGTGGCCTTGGAGTGGGTTCAATAATGGCAATCTTGTTTTGCAGCTATGGGTTGGCAGTTTGGTATGGATCTAAATTGATAGTCGACCGAGGATATAATGGTGGCATAGTTATTACTATTATAATGTCCGTCATGGTTGGCGCAATGTAAGTTCCGTACATTAGTCCTTACCACTTTAATATTCTGAGTACATACTTAAAATTTGTTTCAGATGTTGTTGAAGGGCGGAGATTATAGCTAGGGGTGCATTTTTTTAGAGGAAAAAGCAGGACTCTGCTGCATGCATTTTATTGTTTTTCAAAATAATGTATACAGAAAATTAGTTCCAAAAGATAAAAGAAAAGAACTACACAATACACCAACAACAAATATCCTGGGGAGCAAGCTATCAAAAGAGTTGACCCAGGCCTCAAAATCAATATACTTCTTTCTGTGAGCTCTGAAGATCCATTTGAGCTCCTCTTTGAATCTAGGGGTGCAATGTTGAGAGCATTATTGGTGGGCTTTAGATTTTTGAATGAACTTTCTTGACTACTGGGTCATTTTATTCTTGAATTATATGTGGTTAAGAATGACTTCGAAGAACATTATATCTGATAAGTGGCAATTTAGACATAGTTAGATTAATAGATGATTAATGTGCCACGTTTCCCCATGGACGTGCCTCTCCGTGTGTCATGTGGGCATATGACATATGATGCTAGAAGGTCACGGCTGCTGCACCAGACCAGCCCACAGTTCTCCGAAGGATGTGACATCGTGCTTACTAATTTGTTTCTGATAAGGATGTGGGATCCGTAAAGCAGCAGTCAAACTTTCAAACATAGTATGTCAAATAGGGTCTTCCATGTCTGTTTTCGAGATCTTCTGGTTTCTGACTCGAGTTGCGTCGCTTCTGCAGGTCCTTAGGTCAGGCAGCACCATCAATAACAGCTTTTGCACAAGGTCAAGGAGCAGCATATAGAATGTTCAAGACAATTGAAAGACAACCATGTATTGATGTATATAACACCACAGGTATCATATTGGAAGACATCAAGGGTGATGTTGAACTGAAGGATGTCTACTTCAGCTATCCTACCAGGCCTGAACATTTGGTATTTGATGGATTCTCCTTACGGGTACCAAGTGGAACTACAATGGCACTAGTTGGAGTGAGCGGTAGTGGAAAGTCAACTGTGGTCAGTTTGGTGGAGAGATTCTACGATCCACAGTCTGGGGAAGTCTTGATAGATGGAGTTGACATTAGAAGAATGACTCTTGGGTGGATAAGAGGAAAAATCGGTCTCGTCAGCCAAGAACCAGTGTTGTTCTCGAGTACGATCAGGGAAAATATTTCCTATGGGAAGGATGGTCTTAATCTCGAAGAGATCAGAAGAGCAATCGAGCTTGCAAATGCAGCAAACTTCATTGATAAACTGCCAAATGTACAGTGCGAAATTAAGATGTACATGATGTTAATTCTGTTGCTAACTCACTCATGGTTAATTAAAAGTATGTATATTTTGTGAAACATTGCAGGGTCTTGAGACAATGGTTGGGGAACGTGGGATTCAGCTGTCTGGAGGGCAGAAGCAAAGAATAGCAATTGCTAGAGCGATTATAAAAAACCCTAGGATATTGCTACTTGATGAAGCAACCAGCGCGCTGGATATGGAATCTGAGAGGATAGTTCAAGAAGCTTTGGATAGGGTAATGTTAGAAAGGACTACAATTATTGTTGCGCATCGCCTAAGCACAGTAAAGAACGCTGATGTCATATCCGTCCTACAACACGGGAAGATTGTGGAACAAGGTATGTCATATGAGAATTGACAACTTCTGTATCGGGCGTACATACTTCGTTTCAAAATAGATGTCCTGACTTGCTACTTGATCTGTGAATTTGGAGCAGGTTCACATGTACAACTGGTGAACAAACCTGAAGGTGCATACTCTCAGCTGATTCATCTGCAAGAGACTCTGCAGGTAGCAGAAGCCCCTAACGTCGATCCTGATGCAATAATGGAAAACAGTTTTGGCTCTAGGTCGTTCACAAGGAAACCAAGAAGCCAAGGCAGCTCCTTTAGGAGATCAAACAGTAAAGGCTCCTCTTTTGGGCACAGTGGTACACATCCTTACCCTGCTCCATGTGATCCCATGGAATTCAACAATGATCAAGACCTAGAGGAGAGTACAGATAAAATATCTAGTGACAGGAAGAAAGCTCCAATCGGCCGACTCTTTTATCTGAACAAACCAGAGGCTCTTGTTCTTGCTCTTGGTTCGATTGCTGCTGCAATGCATGGGGCCATTTTGCCTGTATATGGCATATTGATTTCAAGTGCAATAAAGACGTTTTATGAGCCGCCAGCGGAACTACTCAAGGACTCGAGGTTCTGGGCAAGCATGTTTGCCATGCTGGGTGCTTGTGCACTTGTTCTGATTCCAATAGAGTACTTCTTGTTTGGATTAGCAGGTGGGAAGCTTGTGGAGCGCATACGGTCGCTGACATTCCGAAGTGTCATGCACCAGGACATCAACTGGTTTGATAAACCTGAACACTCTAGGTCTGTGTTTAGTCTTTTTCTCATCATGATGTGTTGTCACAAATCTTCCTTTTGCCCTAACAGTTAGTATACAGATTTTTTTAAGAACATTTATGTATGCTAACTAGCTTGAGCAGTCTTCTTACAATTTTTATCAATACTAAGATCAATCCATCTGGCATTTTCAAAGAAAAAATTGTGAAGAGTTATACTTGTCAACTAGTGCAATATTCTACAGATTTACTTAGATAAGTTTCAACTTTTGTTCTAGTGGAGCAATAGGTGCAAGGCTATCGACTGATGCTCTGAACGTGAAGCGGCTTGTTGGAGAAAATTTAGCACTTAATGTCCAGACTATATCGACCATCATAGTAGGTTTCACAATAGCTATGGTGGCAAACTGGAAGCTGGCATTGATTATCACAGTGGTGGTTCCATTGGTGGGTTTCCAAGCCTATGCTCAAATGAAGTTCCTGAAAGGTCTCAATAAAAACGCAAAGGTGCATGCTGTGAATTAGCAATTACTATTATTCAATTTTTCCTCAAAAAAAAAACCAACAAAATGACCAATGTTCATACACGTATTCGTCAGATGGAGAGTTGTTTTGTCTAATAGTTTGGTGGGATGCAGTTAAAGTACGAGGAAGCAAGTCAAGTAGCAACCGACGCCGTTGGAGGAATCAGAACTGTGGCGTCATTTTGCGCAGAGCAGAAGGTGATGGATGCCTATGAAAAGAAATGTGAATCTCCAACAAGGCAGGGAGTGAGGGAAGGTGTTGTTGGTGGCTTGGGATTTGGGTTTTCATTCCTTGTGTTCTACCTTACTTATGCTCTCTGCTTCTACGTCGGTGCAAAGTTTGTTCGTGAAGGAACAGCAACATTTCCTGAAGTGTTTCGGGTACGAGCACATTATTCTTATTCAGAACTTGAGTGTTGATTGTTCTAACCTCGTATTTTTGTTAACTAATCCACCGATTCTCAGGTCTTCTTCGTATTAGTTTTGGCGGCTACTGGGATCTCACGAACAAGCGCAGTAGGTGCAGATAGCACCAAGGCTAGTGAATCGGCCATCTCCGTGTTCGAAATTCTTGACCGTAAGTCCAAGATAGATTCCAGCAGCGAGGAAGGCATGGTGGTTGCAAATCTCAGGGGTGACATTGAGTTCCAGAATGTGTGCTTCAGTTACCCCTTACGCCCAAATGTTCAAATATTCACTGATCTGTCCTTGAGCATTCCTTCTGGAAAGGTTACTTTCTTTCTAACTTTTTTTTGACAACCTTCTTTCTATGTTAACTAATAAGTATGCTAGCTAGTACGAAGGTTAATCTGGTGACACTATCTTTACAGACGGCTGCCCTTGTTGGAGAGAGTGGAAGTGGCAAGTCCACTGCCATTGCGCTGCTCGAGAGGTTCTACGACCCGAGTTCAGGCAGGATCCTTTTGGACGGCGTGGAGCTTCCGACCCTCAAAGTCAGCTGGCTTCGGCTGCAGATCGGTCTCGTGGCGCAGGAGCCGGTGCTGTTCAACGACACCATCCGCGCCAACATAGCCTACGGGAAGCAAGGGGAGGCTTCCGAGGAAGAGATCGTCGCCGCTGCCGAAGCGGCCAATGCACACCAGTTCATCTCTGGGCTGCCTGACGGGTACAACACCGTCGTTGGCGAGAGGGGGATCCAGCTGTCCGGCGGGCAGAAGCAGCGGGTGGCCATCGCGAGGGCCGTTGTCAAGGACCCCAAGGTGCTCCTGCTGGACGAGGCGACGAGCGCTCTGGACGCGGAGTCAGAGCGCGTGGTGCAGGAGGCGCTGGACCGGGTGATGGTTGGGAGGACGACCGTGGTGGTGGCGCATCGCCTGTCGACTGTGAGAGGCGCCGACATTATCAGCGTGGTGAAAAACGGGATGATAGTGGAGAAAGGAAGGCATGAGGAACTGATGCGGATCAAGGATGGAACCTACGCTTCCCTTGTCGAGCTTAGCTCCACTTCAAGATAAGACATCCATCTTTCTCCACCAGAAAATTCCATGGAATGAAATGCCAGCAGTGTA
The DNA here is from genome assembly GCF_018294505.1 of Triticum aestivum. Classification (NCBI taxonomy): domain Eukaryota; kingdom Viridiplantae; phylum Streptophyta; class Magnoliopsida; order Poales; family Poaceae; genus Triticum; species Triticum aestivum. Next base: position 477,769,239 of record NC_057802.1, on the reverse strand, counting down.
TTTGAGTTTATAGGCCAGTTAATGTGGGTGTAGGATCTTTCCTTTCATTTTAGTAGATGGGTATCTGCAGACAAACAGAGGCAATCAGACAAACTGTATGAAAATAATTATTGATTGCGATTCAAGCGAGGACGCGGATGAAGCTTTTCCAAAACGCAGCGATAAGAAGAAATTATTTGCCAAATCATCGAATAACAACACGAGTTAGAACTCTGGGCAACCCATTCCCTTGGAAATGAAAGCTTGTGGCTATTTTCATATGTTCAGTTTCTTGGGCTGCCTGTAGGTTGCTGGACCTTTATGGAAGTTGAGAAATGTTTGATATGTTGCTTTGCTTTGCTCGGTGTTCAAATTTCTGGCCTTTTTTGCAACACTGAAACCCGCTCTCTAGGCAGCGGGATAAGGAGCTGCTAGGGGGCATGATCAATGCCCCATTGCAGCTGGACGCCGCCACCTTTGCTTCCTCCAAGCCTACGTTATTCCTTTTCTTTTTAGCATGTTTGTGTTGTTGCTCCGGGAGACTATTTATTTTCCTTCCCACACTTGAACTTGTTTGGATGTTTATGGTCTGCTTTATATACAAAGCGAGTTTCCGCTTGTTTCAAGAGGTAAGGATTCATTCGGTCTGACAAAGTTACAAGTGAAGGTAAAAATCTGAACGAAATAAGTCAGGATTTCGGTTGCAAGCTGGAACAGTACAAAGTTCGGGACAGGTCTTCCTTCCGGGACCTGGACAGTTTCAAAAAGAAGTCAGGATTTTTCGTTCAACTGGATGAAGTTGTGACAAGTAGCAGAAGCTTTACTTGGAAAATTCTGGATATATACTAGATTTACAGATGTCGATTAATAGCATCAACAACAGATTTGCAGACATTGACAAAGTTATAAGTCAGCTCTATTGCCAACTTGTTCTCCAAATGAATCCTCTCAGATCAAATTACTGATCATGATTACAATAGGATTGTCTGATCTAAGAGAAGCAACATACAAATCCTGGTAAGCCAAATCAACCGTATGGTAATGTGAACATAGTGGACAGTAATTAAGTACAGCAAGCTCAAAAGCTGCAGTTACATCACAAAAGGCCATGTACCACATTTACAAATCTGGCATATGAACAAAATATTGAAGAGCATGTCACAGGTACAACGACACTAGCTAAAATAGAAGCCTACCAAATGTAATGCTGAAAATTCAAACTATGTTGATTTTCGTCAGAAAACTACCAGTGGAGCTGCAAAGATCCCTGTGGGATACAAAAATGTACCCTTAACAAGTTAAACTGGTATAAGCATCATATTTCATAGGTCATGCACCAGAACCTAGCTGCCCAATCTCAACCAGGAGTCTGCATTCCCAACCGAACTTACATTCATATACCTGTTTCAAAATAGACGCGGAGTGTCGTCTCCAAGCTCCAAACATATAAGTTGCCAAGTTGGCATATAAAAATATGTGAACTTTATCCCACTTCAATACTTTGGTACATTTAACAGATAAATGCGTCTACAGAACATTATCTTGCTGGGCATGCAAAGCAAGTATCCTCAAATCAGAGATACGCATATAACATTCGTAAGTCAGGAAATAAAATAATTAATTAGAGAAACAGAAAAATCACATCTACCCAACTCGCCTGCGCAAGACAGAGTTATCTTATCAGGGTGTACTGCGAAACTATTATCTCCGTAAGTGCAATATTTTTTTTTTGCAGGAACATAAGTACAATACTAACCACATGTATCTACCACATGACGGCACAATAATGTTAGGAATGATGTTAGCATTCAGCTCTTGAGCCTAGCCATTTCCAATGATGAGATGGGGACCTGCCATCTTCAGTAATGAGGTGGAGGAATATAATTGGAGGTATCATTACTCATAACACCACTGTTTACAGCTGTTTTCACATGATTTGCTTATAACCATATTGATGTACTTAAATACTGCTACTTGCAGCTTTGCAGATGTTCTCAACATGGTTAAGCGATTAGCACAAAAGCTATTTTAAGTGATAAGCTTATAAAAACACAAGCACTACATATCTATCCATGTTAATATGGAACGCAACCATTTTTTTCTGTGCACAAGCACTGCTTTGAGTTCATCATGGTCAACTAAACGCTGGAGTAGGCAAACCAAGATGTTGATCGAACAAGATACAATGCATTGCATGATTTTACGGTTAGCAGCCCACTACATATCCACTCATAACAGGCCAAATATTAACAGACAATTAGATACACAGAAGATAAAAACACCGAGAAACATCCCCTTGTTCAATTTGCTACGGCTTGAGATATACACTTGGATAAGAACGTTCAAGGACCAAATACAAATCGAACAGTACTTAAGAAAGTTATAAGAACAAAACCGATCCATAGTATAAATAAAGACACCTAAAATCACTAATAATATACAGGTGCATACATCATATCTGTGGAAAATATGAACTAAAAGAATAAATATGACAAAGACGATGTAGAACAGTAGAATTACAGGTGCCACCGCCTCACCGGTCCTTTAGCTCACCCGAATCAATCGACGAATCTATGATTTGCCGCCGGCCGCGGGGCGGCCGCTGTCGTAGTCGACGATCTCGTCGTCGGTCATGGACCGGGAGTGCTGGACAATGGAGCGGCCGATGGAGTTGATCCAGTCCTCCTTCTCCTTGTCGGAGTCGGCGACGAAGTACATGGTCTCGCCCGGGGTGGAGAGCTCGAAGGCGAACTTGCGGTTGAGCACGTCCTCGGCGCCCTTGACGGTGAGGCAGGAGGCGACGGCGATGACGCCGCGGGGCACGGAGGCGCGCGTGACGGTCGAGTCCTTGAACCAGAAGAGCTTCCCCTGCTTGAGCACGAACCACCGCCGCCGCCACGTCTTGATGTACTCGCCCTGCTTGTCCAGCCACCCGCCGCGCTCCGGCTCGCGCCAGAACTCGACGCCGTCCGTGGCGTCCGCGGGCGGGGCGCCGGTGCCCATCACCGCTCGCCACAGGCTCGCCGCCATGAGATGCGGAGGGATTTGGGGATCGGGCCGGGCGGATCGGGAGAGTTCGTTCGGTTGGTTTTTTCCCCCTGGTTTTGACGGGACGGGACGGGCGGGGGGGGGGGGGGGGGGGGGGGGGGCGGCGGCCTGTGTACCGAACTGATTTGTATCGGTGTATCTGCGTTGCTCACGTGGATAGAAACAACTTAAAAGGCAACTCATAAGAAAAAAACTTAAAGTCATCGGCTCATCGCAGAGAGAGTCCAGGTTTTCTTTTTCTCGCCTGACAGCGTCTCCAACGCGTACCCTTAAACACCCACGGCCGTCGCAACCGTGCGATGTCCGAATATGTTTTGCCTTCCAAAGCGGATCTACATGGGTCCGCTAACGGGTTTGAACACTTTCTTTTTTTGCAAATTCGAGACGAAATGGGGTGGTCGATCGTCCGGTATAGGGTTTAGGGTTTTTTCTTCCTTCCAATTTTTAGTTGAATGGTCAAAATATTGATTGATTTTGTGTAAATTATGTCTGAACTTTAATAAAATCCGACTTGTTTGATAAATTTCGTTCGGTTTGTTAAACTTGTTTTGAAATGTATGTGGATAGCATTGGATGACCCCCTCCCACATCCATATCCGCGGACTGCCCCCTCCCTCGGTTCGCGAACAGTTACGGTGTTCGGTTTGCGAGTCAGCGTTGGAGATACCCTTATCCGCCCTTTCTATCGAAGGCGTTAACTCGTCTACGGGGAGTATTTTTTACATCTACTGGGAGTTGTTATTGGAAAAAAAATCTTGAGAAAAACTTCCAATATTTATCAAACATGCTGACAACATAAAAGAACACAAGAAGCGATGAGCCAAAGACGCATCGTCATCGTTGACCCTTCCTCATCGAAGTCGGACAAACCTAGACAGTTGAGAAGTCGTCATGCTAAGGTCCTAGGACCAGTGCACTAGATCGAAAGGATCCAACATCGACGAACGAAGACTGGATCAAGTGGATACACACATCAATCCCACATGATCTGTCGAAAACATACATCCACATGCACTCCGACGACGCTAGATGCACCTGAAAGTATAATCATGCCCTTAATCATATTTTAATATTGATGACAATATACTTACGTTGATTAAGTGTGTGTGTGTATATATATATATATATATATATATATATATATATATATATGATATTAATTCCCTTGGCATCATTGCGTGATCGTGGACCCGTCAAACAAGATATGACTCAAGCGTGAGGGGACTAGCATAGCCTTTTTATTTAAATCTTAAGTTATATCATCTCGTACTATTAATAAAACGATTAAAAGGAGAGGGGTTCATTTAAATTTGCTCATCATCTTTGCCACATTCATCCTACTTTTTCACATCTCTACATAACACAAAAATTACTTGGTAAAATTTCTTGTGAATTTATTTTCGAGAATACATCAATGACGTATCATATTCTTATAGGAGAAGATAGAGAGTTATTATTACAAGAAACCGTCAACAAATGCGAAATCCACAGCAACACACCGACACCAACACACTACACATAGCCTACTCTCCCACAAAAGGATCTAAACCTCCTGCTCCAAACCCTTCGCGCAGCGTGTCCACCATGTGAAAAATTTCATCCCATGTGGTCCCTGCAGGAGCGGCGAGTGGGAGGACAATGGAGTTGATCCACTCCTCCTTCTGCTTCTCGGAGCCGGCGGCGAAGTAAATGGTCTCGCCCGGGGTGGAGAGCTCGAAGGCGAACTTGCGGTCGAGCACGCCCTCGGCGCCCTTGACGGCGAGGCAGGAGGCGAGGAAGATGACGCCGCGGGGCACGGACGCGTGGTCGACGGCCGAGTCCTTGAACCAGAAGAGCATCCCCTGCTTGAGCACGAACCACCGCCGCCGCCACGTCTTGGTGTGCTCCCCCTGCTGGTCCAGCCACCCCGCGCACTCGGGCTGGTGCCAGAACTCGATGTAGTCCAGGAAGTCCGCGTCCGCGGCCGGTGCGCCGGCGCCCATCGCCTCTCGCCACAGGCTCGCCGCCATGAGACGTGGAGGGATTTGGGGATCCGGTCGGGCGAGTCGGGAGATTTTCTGGGGACAGTTCGTTCGTTCGGTTGGGTTTCCCCCCTGGGCCCTGCTTTTAACGGAACGGGCCGGGCTGGAGTCGGACTGTGTGCTGTACTACCGAGCTGGTTTGTATCGGTATCGGTATAGATGCGTTGCTCACATGGATAGCAACAATCCCTCAAAATAAAACGGAGTTGGATAGCAACAATTTGAATCATCGCAGAGAGAGAGAGAGAGAGTCGGACGTCTCTCCTCGTTCGCCTTACCTCTCGAAGGCATTTGTCAACTTTCAATATTTTTCATTAAACAAAGATGGACATGGCTAGGGAGTGCTGTTGCGCTCGTTTGTTGTTTTGAACGCATTGCCATATATAGTAAGTGCATGTCGTTATGTCCAGCTGTGTACTGCGGAAAAGGAAATTGTTTGGTCATATCCCATAGCGCACGTGACTACCGATTGAATCAGCCTAGATCCTTTCCCATGTGCATTTATTTGGGGTTTAAAAAGTTGTAAAAGTCATAACTTTTGATTCAAGCATCAAAATCCAATTCCGTTTTCACAGTCAGGTTTCTGACGACGAGTTCTTCAAAACTAGATCTCATATGAGTTGGTTTCGTCAATTTTTTTTAGGGTAACTTTGGGTGCAATGGAGTCAACTATAGTGCTATTGGGGAGCAACTTCTTCTTTTTAGCCTAGTTGGACTTCTTTTTGGCCTAGTTGGACTAACTATTAGGTTGGTTTGCATAAAAACAAGAAAAATCACACAAAACATAAGGCATCTTTAGTGTACATACAAAGCAACTTCACTGCACTATGTATATTTGTGAGTTTTGCTAACATTATTCCAACTTGTGTATCATGGCTGCTCAATTGCCTATTGTTGAGTTGCAAACGGTTGATGTTCAATTGCCTATAAATGCTATAAATTGCCTATAATTGATGCCTAGTTGCCTGCTACTGGTAATTAGCTGCCTATAATTGTTGCTCAGTTGCCTAATTTTGTTAAAATAGTTGCCTCGAATATTATGAAGTTATTTATCATTGTTTTTCTAAGTTGCCTACAGACACTCTGAAGTGGCCAAGATTCATCATCATGTTGCCTACCATAACTAGCAATATATAGCAGACACAAGAGCATCATCGGTAGACTACATCATAGTATTGTAGGCAATTTAGAAACACCGACATACGAGCATGAACAATAGGCAACTTAGAAGTACCGATGAGGAAGTTAGGAGAATGTTAGACAAAATTAATTAGGACACACAATGTAGTGACGTTGCCTGCTTTTAGCACTAGAGTTGCCTCTTGTGGAAAGAAAGTTGCTCATAAAGGTGATGTGATATTATCTACCTCGATTTGGTGGTTGTTCTGTATTATTAGTTAGTTGCTTATTGTTGCTAATTAATTATTTTTAGGAGTGGAGTTGCTTCTGTTTAGCATTAAAGTTGCCTCATCTAGCATCAAAGTTACTTTTAAAACTAAGTAGCATTAGCAACTTAGATCCAAAGTCGCCTATGTATGAAACTAAGTTGTATGCAACTAAGGATGATGTTAAGCTACTAGCTAGTCATGGTAGCCCCCTTAGGATACTATTAGACTACCTTGAAAACTAAGTTGCCTACAATACTATAAAGTTGCTTACGAATGATGCTCAGTTGCCTACTGTTGGGGATCGTAGCAGAAATTTAAAATTTTCTACGCATCACCAAGATCAATCTATGGAGTCATCTAGCAACGAGAGCGATGAGTGCATCTACATACCCTTGTAGATCGCGAGCGGAAGCGTCCAAGAGAACGGGGTTGATGGAGTCGTACTCGTCGTGATCCAAATCACCGATGATCCTAGCGCCGAACGGACGGCACCTCCGCGTTCAACACACGTACGGTTGGGAGAGACGTCTCCTCCTTCTTGATCCAGCAAGGGGGAAGGAGAGGTTGATGGAGATCCAGCAGCACGACGGCGTGGTGGTGGAAGCAGCGGGGATCTCGGCAGGGCTTCGCCAAGCTCAGCGAGAGGGAGAGGTGTTACGGGGGGAGAGGGAGGCGCCAGGGGCTTAGGTGCGCAGCCCTCCCTCCCCCTCCCCTTTATATAGGGGCCCTGGGGGCGCCGGCCCCTAGAGATCCCATCTCAAGGGGGGGGGCGGCGGCCAAGGGGGGACTTGCCCCCCAAGTCAGGTGGGGCGCCCCCCACCCCCAGGGTTTCCAACCCTAGGCGCAGGGGGAGGCTCATGGGGGGGCGCACCAGCCCACCAGGGGCTGGTTCCCTTCCCACTTCAGCCCATGGGGCCCTCCGGGATAGGTGGCCCCACCCGATGGACCCCCGGGACCCTTCCGGTGGTCCCGGTACAATACCGGTGACCCCGAAACTTTCCCGGTGGCCGAAACTGGACTTCCTATATACAAATCTTCACCTCCGGACCATTCCGGAACTCCTCGTGATGTCCGGGATCCCATCCGGGACCCCAAACAAATTTCGGGTTACCGCATACTAATATCTCTACAACCCTAGCGTCACCGAACCTTAAGTGTGTAGACCCTACGGGTTCGGGAGACACGCAGACATGACCGAGAACACTCTCCGGTCAATAACCAACAGCGGGATCTGGATACCCATGTTGGCTCCCACATGCTCCTCGATGATCTCATCGGATGAACCACGATGTGGAGGATTCAAGTAATCCCGTATACAATTCCCTTTGTCAATCGGTACGTTACTTGCCCGAGATTCGATCGTCGGTATCCCAATACCTCGTTCAATCTCGTTACTGGCAAGTCACTTTACTCGTTCCGTAATGCATGATCCCGTGACTAACTACTTAGTCACATTGAGATCATTATGATGATGCAATACCGAGTGGGCCCAGAGATACCTCTCCGTCATACGGAGTGACAAATCCCAGTCTCGATCCGAGCCAACCCAACAGACACTTTCGGAGATACCTATAGTGCACCTTTATAGCCACCCAGTTACGTTGTGACGTTTGGCACACCCAAAGCATTCCTACGGTATCCGGGAGTTGCACGATCTCATGGTCTAAGGAAATGATACTTGACATTAGAAAAGCCTCAGCAAACGAACTACACGATCTAGTGCTATGCTTAGGATTGGGTCTTGTCCATCACATCATTCTCCTAATGATGTGATCCCGTTATCAATGACATCCAATGTCCATGGTCAGGAAACCGTAACCATCTATTGATCAACGAGCTAGTCAACTAGAGGCTCACTAGGGACATGTTATGGTCTATGTGTTCACACATGTATTACGATTTCCGGATAACACAATTATAGCATGAACAATAGACAATTATCATGAACAAGGAAATATAATAATAACCATTTTTATTATTGCCTCTAGGGCATATTTCCAACAGTCTCCCACTTGCACTAGAGTCAATAATCTAGTTACATTGTGATGAATCGTACACCCATAGAGTTCTGGTGTTGATCATGTTTTGCCCGTGGAAGAGGTTTAGTCAACGGATCTGCGACATTCAAATCCGTATGTACTTTACAAATATCTATGTCTCCATTTTGAACATTTTCACGAATAGAGTTGAAGCGACGCTTGAGGTGCCTGGTCTTCTTGTGAAACCTGGGCTCCTTGGCAAGGGCAATAGCTCCAGTGTTGTCACAGAAGAGAGTCATTGGCCCCGATGCATTGGGAATAACTCCTAGGTCGGCAATGAACTCCTTCATCCAGATTGCTTCATGTGCTGCCTCCGAGGCTGCCATGTACTCCGCTTCACATGTAGATCCCGCCACGACGCTTTGCTTGCAACTGCACCAGCTGACTGCCCCACCATTCAAAATATACACGTATCCGGTTTGTGACTTAGAGTCATCCAGATCTGTGTCGAAGCTAGCATCGACGTAACCCTTTACGACGAGCTCTTCGTCACCTCCATAAACGAGAAACATATCCTTAGTCCTTTTCAGGTACTTCAGGATGTTCTTGACCGCTGTCCAGTGTTCCATGCCGGCATTACTTTGGTACATTCCTACCAAACTCACGGGAAGGTTTACATCAGGTCTGGTACACAGCATGGCATACATAATAGACCCTATGGCCGAGGCATAGGGGACGACACTCATCTTTTCTCTATCTTCTGCCGTGGTCGGGCATTGAGCCGTGCTCAATCTCACACCTTGCAATACAGGCAAGAACCCCTTCTTGGATTGATCCATATTGAATTTCTTCAATATCTTGTCAAGGTATGTGCTTTGTGAAAGACCTATGAGGCGTCTCGATCTATCTCTATAGATCTTGATGCCTAATATGTAAGCAGCTTCTCCAGGGTCCTTCATTGAAAAACACTTATTCAAGTAGGCCTTTATACTTTCCAAGAATTCTATATCATTTCCCATCAACAGTATGTCATCCACATATAATATGAGAAATGCTACAGAGCTCCCACTCACTTTCTTGTAAACACAGGCTTCTCCATAAGTCTGTGTAAACCCAAACGCTTTGATCATCTCATCAAAGCGAATGTTCCAACTCTGAGATGCCTGCACCAGCCCATAAATTGAGCGCTGGAGCTTGCATACTTTGTCAGCATTCTTAGGATCGACAAAACCTTCCGGCTGCATCATATAGAATTCTTCCTTAAGGAAGCCGTTAAGGAATGCCGTCCATTTGCCATATTTCATAGTCGTAGAATGCGGCAATTGCTAACATGATTCGGACGGACTTCAGCTTCGCTACGGGTGAGAAGGTCTCATCGTAGTCAACTCCTTGAACTTGTCGATAACCCTTAGCGACAAGTCGAGCTTTATAGATGGTAACATTTCCATCCGCGTCCGTCTTCTTCTTAAAGATCCATTTATTTTCTATCGCTCGCCGATCATCGGGCAAGTCTGTCAAAGCCCACACTTTGTTTTCATACATGGATCCTATCTCGGATTGCATGGCTTCAAGCATTTGTTGGAATCTGGACCCGCCATTGCTTCTTCATAGTTCGAAGGTTCACCGTTGTCCAACAACATGATTTCCAGGACAGGGTTGTCGTACCACTCTGGTGCGGAACGTGTCCTTGTGGACCTACGAAGTTCAGTGGTAACTTGATCATGATCGTCATCATTAACTTCCTCTCTAGTCGGTGCAGGCACCACAAAAACATTTTCTTGTGCTGCGCTACTTTCTGGTTCGAGAGGGGTCATCTCATCAAGTTCCACTTTCCTCCCACTTACTTCTTTCGAGAGAAACTCTTTCTCCAGAAGGACCCGTTCTTGGCAACGAAGATCTTGCCTTCGGATCTGAGGTAGAAGGTATACCCAATGGTTTCCTTAGGGTATCCTATGAAGACGCATTTTTCCGACTTGGGTTCGAGCTTTTCAGGTTGAAGTTTCTTGACATAAGCATCGCATCCCCAAACTTTAAGAAACGACAGCTTAGGTTTCTTTCCAAACCATAATTCATACGGCGTCGTCTCACCAGATTTCGACGGGGCCCTATTTAAAGTGAATGCGGCAGTCTCTAAAGCATAACCCCAGAATGATAGTGGTAGATCGGTAAGAGACATCATAGATCGCACCATATCCAATAGAGTGCGATTACGACGTTCGGACACACCATTACGCTGAGGTGTTCCAGGCGGCGTGAGTTGTGAAACAATTCCACATTTCCTTAAGTGTGTGCCAAATTCGTGACTCAAATATTCCCCTCCACGATCTGATCGTAAGAACTTTATTTTCCTGTCACGTTGATTCTCAACCTCACTCTGAAATTCCTTGAACTTTTCAAAGGTCTCAGACTTGTGTTTCATTAAGTAGACATACCCATATCTACTCAAGTCATCAGTGAGGGTGAGAACATAACGATAGCCACCGCGAGCCTCAACGCTCATTGGACCACACACATCAGTATGTATGATTTCCAATAAGTTGGTTGCTCGCTCCATTGTTCCGGAGAACGGAGTCTTGGTCATTTTGCCCATGAGGCATGGTTCGCACGTGTCAAATGATTCATAATCAAGAGACTCCAAAAGTCCATCTGCATGGAGTTTCTTCATGCGTTTGACACCAATGTGACCAAGGCGGCAGTGCCACAAGTATGTGGGACTATCATTATCAACCTTACATTTCTTGGCATTCACACTATGAATATGTGTAACGTCACGTTCGAGATTCATTAAGAATAAACCATTGACCAGCGGGGCATGACCACAAAACATATCTCTCATATAAATAGAACAACCATTATTCTCGGATTTAAATGGGTAGCCACCTCGCATTAAACGAGATCCAGATACAATGTTCATGCTCAAAGCTGGCACTAAATAACAATTATTGAGGTTTAAAACTAATCCCGTAGGTAAATGTAGAGGTAGCGTGCCGACGGCGATCACATCGACCTTGGAACCATTCCCGACGCGCATCGTCACCTCGTCCTTCGCCAGTCTCCGCTTATTCCGCAGCTCCTGCTTTGAGTTACAAATATGAGCAACCGCACCGGTATCAAATACCCAGGAGCTACTACGAGCGCTGGTTAGGTACACATCAATAACATGTATATCACATATACCTTTGGTATTGCCGGCCTTCTTATCCGCTAAGTATTTGGGGCAGTTCCGCTTCCAGTGACCGTTTCCCTTGCAATAAAAGCACTCAGTCTCAGTCTTAGGTCCATTCTTTGTCTTCTTCCCGGCAGCTTGCTTACCGGGCGCGGCAACTCCCTTGCCGTCTTTCTTGAAATTCTTCTTACCCTTGCCTTTCTTGAACTTAGTGGTTTTATTCACCATCAACACTTGATGTTCCTTTTTGATCTCCACCTCCGCTGATTTCAGCATTGAATATACCTCAGGAATGGTCTTTTCCATCCCCTGCATATTGAAGTTCATCACAAAGCTCTTGTAGCTAGGTGGGAGCGACTGAAGGATTCTGTCAACGACCGCGTCATCCGGGAGATTAACTCCCAGCTGAGACAAGCGGTTGTGCAACCCAGACATTTTGAGTATGTGTTCGCTGACGGAACTATTCTCCTCCATCTTACAACTGTAGAACTTGTCGGAGACTTCATATCTCTCGACCCGGGCATGAGCTTGGAAAACCATTTTCAGCTCTTGGAACATCTCATATGCTCCGTGCTGCTCAAAACGCTTTTGGAGCCCCGGTTCTAAGCTGTAAAGCATGCCGCACTGAACCAGGGAGTAATCATCACTACGCGACTGCCAGGCGTTCAGAACGTCTTGAGTTGCTGGGAAAACAGGTGCATCACCTAGCGGTGCTTCAAGGACATATGCTTTCTTGGCAGCTATGAGGATAATCCTCAGGTTACGGACCCAGTCCGTGTAGTTGCTACCATCGTCTTTCAGCTTGGTTTTCTCTAGGAACGCGTTGAAGTTGAGGGCAACATTAGCGTGGGCCATTTGATCTACAAGACTGTTGGGGAACGTAGCAGAAATTCAAAATTTTCTACGCATCACCAAGATCAATCTATGGAGTAATCTAGCAACGAGGGGAAGGGGAGTGCATCTACATACCCTTGTAGATCGCGAGCGGAAGCGTTCAAGAGAACGGGGTTGATGGAGTCGTACTCGTCGTGATCCAAATCACCGATGATCCTAGCGCCGAACGGACGGCACCTCCGCGTTCAACACACGTACGGAGCGGGGACGTCTCCTCCTTCTTGATCCAGCAAGGGGGAAGGAGAGGTTGATGGAGATCCAGCAGCACGACGGCGTGGTGGTGGAAGTAGCGGGATTCCAACAGGGCTTCGCCAAGCGCTGCGGGAGGAGGGAGATGTGTCACGGGAGGGAGAGGGAGGCGCCAGGGCTTAGGTGTTGCTGCCCTCCCTTCCCCCCACTATATATAGGGCCAAGGGAGAGGAGGGGGCGCAGCCTTGGCCCTTCCTCCAAGGAAGGGTCCGGCCAGGGAGGAGTCCTTCCCCCCCCCCCCAAGGCACCTCGGAGGTGCCTTCCCCCTTTAGGACTCTCCCTTTTTCTTATCTCTTGGCGCATGGGCCTCTTGGGGCTGGTGCCCTTGGCCCATATAGGCCAAGGCGCACCCCCTACAGCCCATGTGGCCCCCCGTGGCTGGTGGACCCCCGGACCCCTTTCGGCACTCCCGGTACAATACCGATAAAGTGCGAAACTTTTCCGGCGACCAAAATAAGACTTCCCATATATAAATCTTTACCTCCGGACCATTCCGGAACTCCTCGTGACGTCCGGGATCTCATCCGGGACTCCGAACAACTTTCGAATTACCGCATACTAATATCTCTATAACCCTAGCGTCACCGAACCTTAAGTGTGTAGACCCTACGGGTTCGGGAGACAGGCAGACATGACCGAGACGACTCTCCCGTCAATAACCAACAGCGGGATCTGGATACCCATGTTGGCTCCCACATGCTCCTCGATGATCTCATCGGATGAACCATGATGTCGAGGATTCAATCAATCCCGTATACAATTCCCTTTGTCTATCGGTATGTTACTTGCCCGAGATTCGATCGTCGGTATCCCTATACCTTGTTCAATCTCGTTACCGGCAAGTCTCTTTACTCGTTCCGTAACTCACATCATCCCGTGACCAACTCCTTGGTCACATTGTGCACATTATGATGATGTCCTACCGAGTGGGCCCAGAGATACCTCTCCGTTTACACGGAGTGACAAATCCCAGTCTCGATTCGTGCCAACCCAACAGACACTTTCGGAGATACCTGTAGTGCACCTTTATAGCCACCCAGTTACGTTGTGACGTTTGGTACACCCAAAGCATTCCTACGGTATCCGGGAGTTGCACAATCTCATGGTCTAAGGAAATGATACTTGACATTAGAAAAGCTCTGAGCAAACGAACTACACGATCTTGTGCTAGGCTTAGGATTGGGTCTTGTCCATCACATCATTCTCCTAATGATGTGATCCCGTTATCAACGACATCCAATGTCCATGGTCAGGAAACCGTAACCATCTATTGATCAACGAGCTAGTCTCCTAGAGGCTTACTAGGGACATGGTGTTGTCTATGTATCCACACATGCATCTGAGTTTCCTATCAATACAATTCTAGCATGGATAATAAACGATTATCATGAACAAGGAAATATAATAATAACCTATTTATTATTGCCTCTAGGGCATATTTCCAACAAAGACATATTGTAAAGATTTTTAGACTAAGTTCATGATAATAAAGTTCATCTAATCAGATTATTAACGAACTCCCACTCAGACAGACATCCCTCTAGTCATCTAAGTGTTACATGATCCGAGTCAACTAGGTCGTGTCCGATCATCACGTGAGACAGACTAGTCATCATCGGTGAACATCTTCATGTTGATCGTATCTGCTATACGACTCATGTTCGACATTTCGGTCTCTTGTGTTCCGAGGCCATGTCTGTACATGCTAGGCTTGTCAAGTCAACCTAAGTGTATTGCGTGTGTAAATCTGGCTTACACCCGTTGTATGCGAACATTAGAACCTATCACACCCGATCATCACGTGGTTCTTCGGAACAACGAACCTTCGCAACGGTGCACAGTTCGGGGGAACACTTTCTTGAAATTTTAGCGAGGGATCATCTTATTTATGCTACCGTCGTTCTAAGCAAATAAGATGTAAAACATGATAAACATCACATGCAATCAAATAGTGACATGATATGGCCAATATCATTTTGCTCCTTTTGATCTCCATCTTCGGGGCGCCATGTTCATCATCGTCACCGGCATGACACCATGATCTCCATCATCGTGTCTTCATGAAGTTGTCTCGCCAATTATTACTTCTACTACTATGGCTAACGGTTAGCAATAAAGTAAAGTAATTACATGACGTTTCAGTTGACACGCAGGTCATAAATAAATTAAGACAACTCCTAGGCTCCTGCCGGTTGTCATACTCATCGACATGCAAGTCGTGATTCCTATTACAAGAACATGATCAATCTCATACATCACATATATCATTCATCACATCCTTCTGGCCATATCACATCACGTGACACTTGCTGCAAAAACAAGTTAGATGTCCTCTAATTGTTGTTGCAAACTTTTACGTGGCTGCTATAGGTTTCTAGCAAGAACGATTCTTACCTACGCCAAAACCACAACGTGATATGCCAATTTCTATTTACCCTTCATAAGGACCCTTTTCATCGAATCCGATCCGACTAAAGTGGGAGAGACAGACACCCGCTAACCATCTTATGCAACTAGTGCATGTCAGTCGGTGGAACCTGTCTCACGTAAGCGTACGTGTAAGGTCGGTCCGGGCCGCTTCATCCCACGATGCCGCCGAATCAAGATAAGACTAGTAACGGCAAGTAAATTGACAAAATCAACGCCCACAACAACTTGTGTTCTACTCGTGCATAGAAACTACGCATAGACCTAGCTCATGATGCCACTGTTGGGGATCGTAGCAGAAATTTAAAATTTTCTACGCATCACCAAGATCAATCTATGGAGTCATCTAGCAACGAGAGAGATGAGTGCATCTACATACCCTTGTAGATTGCGAGCGGAAGCGTTCAAGAGAATGGGGTTGATGGAGTCGTACTCGTCGTGATCCAAATCACCAATGATCCTAGCGCCGAACGGACGGCACCTCCGTGTTCAACACACGTACGGTTGGGAGAGACGTCTCCTCCTTCTTGATCCAGCAAGGGGGAAGGAGAGGTTAATGGAGATCCAGCAGCACGACGGCGTGGTGGTGGAAGCAGCGGGGATCTCGGCAGGGCTTCGCCAAGCTCAGCGAGAGGGAGAGGTGTTACGGGGGGAGAGGGAGGCGCCAGGGGCTTAGGTGCGCAGCCCTCCCTCCCTCCCTTTATATAGGGGCCCTGGGGGGGCGCCGGCCCCCGGAGATCCCATCTCAAGGGGGCGGCGGCCAAGGGGGGACTTGCCCCCCAAGTCAGGTGGGGCGCCCCCCACCCCCAGGGTTTCCAACCCTAGGCACAGGGGGAGGCCCATGGGGGGGCGCACCAGCCCACCAGGGGCTGGTTCCCTTCCCACTTCAGCCCATGGGGCCCTCCGGGATAGGTGGCCCCACCCGGTGGACCCCCGGGACCCTTCCGGTGGTCCCGGTACAATACCGGTGACCCCGAAACTTTCCCGGTGGCCGAAACTGGACTTCCTATATACAAATCTTCACCTCCGGACCATTCTGGAACTCCTCGTGATGTCCGGGATCTCATCCGGGACCCCGAACAAATTTCGGGTTACCGCATACTAATATCTCTACAACCCTAGCGTCACCGAACCTTAAGTGTGTAGACCCTACGGGTTCGGGAGATATGCAGACATGACCGAGAACACTCTCCGGTCAATAACCAACAGCGGGATCTGGATACCCATGTTGGCTCCCACATGCTCCTCGATGATCTCATCGGATGAACCACGATGTCGAGGATTCAAGTAATCCCGTATAGAATTCCCTTTGTCAATCGGTACGTTACTTGCCCGAGATTCGATCGTCGGTATCCCAATACCTCGTTCAATATCGTTACTGGCAAGTCACTTTACTCGTTCCGTAATGCATGATCCCGTGACTAACTACTTAGTCACATTGAGATCATTATGATGATGCAATACCGAGTGGGCCCAGAGATACCTCTCCGTCATACGGAGTGACAAATCCCAGTCTCGATCCGAGCCAACCCAACAGACACTTTCGGAGATACCTATAGTGCACCTTTATAGCCACCTAGTTACGTTGTGACGTTTGGCACACCCAAAGCATTCCTACGGTATCCGGGAGTTGCACGATCTCATGGTCTAAGGAAATGATACTTGACATTAGAAAAGCCTCAGCAAACGAACTACACGATCTAGTGCTATGCTTAGGATTGGGTCTTGTCCATCACATCATTCTCCTAATGATGTGATCCCGTTATCAATGACATCCAATGTCCATGGTCAGGAAACCGTAACCATCTATTGATCAACGAGCTAGTCAACTAGAGGCTCACTAGGGACATGTTATGGTCTATGTGTTCACACATGTATTACGATTTCCGGATAACACAATTATAGAATGAACAATAGACAATTATCATGAACAAGGAAATATAATAATAACCATTTTTATTATTGCCTCTAGGGCATATTTCCAACACCTACATACGATGAAAATTTGTCCCACATGGTTTTTTATGTTGTCTACGATATACTTGATAGGTAAATTTACTAGTACACATGATACAAGGATGTTGCTTCTGTTTAGTACTAAAATTGCCTCAACTAGAATCAAAGTTGCTTTTAAAAAAATTCATCAAAACATATACATATGAGATCTAGTTTTGAAGATCTCGTCGCGAGAAACCTAGTAGTGAAAATAGATTTCCATTTTGACACTCGGTTCAAAAGTTATAGCTTTTTAAAAAAATGAGACGGAATAATGTGAGATGACATCAGCACATGCATGTAGGTAATCCTTAGTGACCATCCACCATCTGACAATGTCAGGTACATCACGAGGAGGAAGGAGGCCGTTTTCTTAACAGTTTTGTCGCGTAGCAAGTGCGCAAGCATCGGACAGCTCGCGTGTGCGCACGGCTCCGTCAGATAGTGCAGCTGCGCATTTAATCACGAGGAGGAAGGAGGCCGTTTTCTTAACAGTTTTGTCGCGTAGCAGGTGCGCAAGCATCGAACAGCTCGCGTGTGCGCTCGGCTCCGTCAGATAGCGCAGCCATGCATTTAAGTATTTGGGAACAATATGTCCGTGCGTTGCTGCAAGAGAGTAACGAAAAATTCTTTGCACACTCCTTAACAACTCGTCTGTGTTGCCCCTTCTCCCTTTCGCCACCGTCATCGATGGTGGTCACATTTCTATCCACAACGAACTTGATCAATTTGTTTTATTGGATCCCAGAAATCCTAAATTAAGTACAAGATTGCATCATCCCTGCTTGAATGTTTTTGGTTAACAACTACTCCCTCTGTAAACAAATATAAGAGTGTTTTGATCACTACTTTAGTAATCTAAATGCTCTCATATTTCTTTATGGAGGGAGTAATAGGGTACTACTTATGCTACTTGGCATCCAAAATTATAGGACCAAAAAACATGCACTATTCATGTTAGATCAATTCATTCATTATCAGATGATTCAAATTACTGTGTGCTTAAAACAACATAAGTAGGCTGACCTGAAGTATTTGCCGTAAATTATCTTTTGGGGGCATTCGTACAGTGGGCGTCAACAAATACATGATAGCTTTTTACCCCCAAAAAGTTGTCAAAATATATCAACATGTGATCTAGTTTCAAAGGTGTCGACAAATATTTTATGTGAAAACAGTTTTGAATCGAACTGAAAGCTTGAGCTACAAAACATTTTGAATTTGACATTTCATAGAATCTTTGCTGATATCATCAATTTTGTTTTATATACATGCATGTCTAAAAATGCATAAGAATAACACGTGCATGTAAGTCTCTCAGCCGCACTCGCATGCATGCATTCATTCGGTTTTGTTGCTAATCATCCGAACCTTTCCACATATCACATTCCTTCAACGTCAAGTGTTCGGTAAAAAATTACCCCACAATAAAAAGTGTCCACTAAAAAATTAACAAAATGTGCAGCAACTGAGATGTACTTTTCCTACTATTTATGCGGCAAGAATTATATGGTGCACATTAATCACGAGGATCAAAAGGACAAACAACAAAACTTCCTTAGGCAAGGTAATTCCTATTTGTCCTATTATTTCTACCAATTAAAGTAATAATATGCATTCGGTAATAACAAGGGTGGGACGGTTGTATATTGTACATGACTATGCTTGTCCACACTTCCTTAGACAAGCAACACCTTCTTCCTGATACTCTTGCTTTGTGATCCAGAATTCCGGCGCATCCTGTTTGTTCGAGACATACAAAGTCAGCAATATATATCAGCAGACCCAAACATGATAACAAGCCCATGTTTTCTTTTTTATGCTAAGCTGTGGTTCAATATATTCCCTCTTGTTAGTAGCTTCCATATTTGAATGCACCACCACGATAGGTTAGCGAAAAGCAAAACAGTGAACAAGCATATCTTACTCTTTTTCTTTTCGCGAAACGCAAGAGCTTGCGTATCATTGCGTTGATAGATAGAGAACGGAAAAACAGAATACAATTATACGGCTACAGCCCACGTACACGAAGTGGGCGAGGAAGCAACCGTGAACAGAACGGCTAGAGGGTTGGTCAGCCCTCAACATCACGTAAGAGAATTACATCGGAAGGATTCAAAACAAGCATCACAAGGGAAATGTGACCCGCATCAAAAGTGTTACCCAGTCTCTCAAAAGTGCTCACAAGGGTACGGTGTGCGTGAGACGCTACAGCTGTACTGTCTTCAATAAGGGGGTTGGTAAGTTAGCCTCCATGGCTTCCACCCTCCCAACCGGTTTTCACAATTTTCTTCCTAAAAACCTCACACACCCGAGCCCCAACATGGTTAGTTGATAAGTTCGCTTCCATGACCTCCACATTCCCCCTCTCATCCTCTCCAGCCTGTAGCTCTTCTCCACCATCCACCGATCCTATCTTTTCTCTCCTCTCCTAGTACATAGGGTTGCAAACGAATTGAGTTCAAGCGTATTTGACTAAGCTCAGCTCAACTCACACTAAAGTTGGAGAGAGCTCAGACTAAGTCGAGTTAAGGAAGTGTGGACAACAGCCGCTGGCCTCTCGGTCTGTGTCGCCCGCGCCACCCGCACGGTTTGTTCGGTCGCGGCACCTGTTTCAATTGGGCGTTGACTCAAGCCACTGCCTTCTAGATCGGCTTCCAAAAAAAGCAACAAAAAAACAGGCACTGTCTCCATCGTCAGGCTATGTCGCCATCCCTCTATGCCCGGTGATTTTTTATGGTACTAATTACACCGAATTCGTTGCCTTATGCGCATTCATATGTGTGGCATCTGTCTATGGGGCTTTTATTCTGGCGTGGTCCTTTGCCCGCCCTGGCCAGCTCCTCTTGTGGCTCCTACCCCGTCAACGCCACCGGCTCCTGCTGCGGATGCTTCTCAGGCTGCCAAGGATGCAACTAAGGTTGTTGATGATGCTGCGGTTCATGCTTATGACCAGTAGGTCTTGGCATATGAGGAGGCTCTTCCCACTTATATGATGTTATGTCTGCTTACACTCATTGGTTTAATGATGATGCTCATGTTGCGGTTGTTCTTACTTCCAGTTTTCTGCCTCAGTTTGCCTCTGAGTTTATGGGCCTTACTACCGTCTTTGAGATGTGGACCTGTCTTCGCTAGCGCTATCAGCCCTCTAGTGATGCCTTATACCTGTCTGTGGTCCGCCAGGAGCATGCTCTTCACCAGGGTGACTCCGATGTTGATGATTTCTACGCAGCGAGTAGTTTGGCTATTTGGCATCAGCCTGACTCTCTTCGCACAGCTAGTTGTGGTACTTGCCAGTGTTGCCAGGCTCTGTTCACCAGGGTAACAAGGTGCACATATCTTCTGGAACCATGCTTCCACTCTGACACCCTCAGCCATCGCCTTGACGGAGCAGGATTGTGACTTGTCCCTTCTAGCAGCGTCCATCTTCCTTGACCTTTTTAGTGGAGGATATCTCTTTCCTCACTTTTCCCGACACGGCTATCACTCCTATTGAGCCCTTGTTCACGCATCCAACTGCTCCTACTTATTCGACTACTGCAAATCCGACGCCGCCATCTCCTATGGTTTCCTCATCTCGCTTGACACAGGATTCTGCCCTTTCATGCCCAGTGGCTTCACCGTCCGTGTCCCCATCACCTGAGTCTATCCCGGTGATTCCTCCTAGTATTCTTCCCTCTTTTTCTCACTATTATATTCATCATCCGCATGTTGTGGATGAGTCTACTGCTGAGCCATCTACCTCTGATGTGCCATCCTCCTTGTCTCAGCCTACTTATGGCTTACGTCATCGCCCGCTTCTACCTATTGACCGCTATGGTTTTTATAGTGCTAGCATGTTGTTCTTGAGTCGACTTCTTATGGCGATGTTGTTCATCCCGAATGGCGGCTTGCTATGGCAAAGGAGATTGCTTCTCTTGAGCGCACCGGCACGTGGGATCTTGTTTCTTTTCCTCGTGTTCATCCCATCACTTGTAAGTGGGTCTAAAAGGTTAAGACTCACTCCGATGGTTCTCCTAAGCGCTATAAAGCTCGTCTTGTGGCTCGAGGCTTTCAGCAAGAGCATGGTCATCATTACGGTGAGACTTTTTCTCCTGTGGCCCATATGACCCTTGTCTGCACACTTCTTGTTGTGGCATCTGCTCGCCATTGGCCCGTATCTCAACTTGATGTTAAGAATGACTTTCTTAATGGTGAGTTGTGTGAGGAGGTTTACATGCCAGACACCACCTGGATATTCTGTTCCTGGTGGCATCGCATGCCGTCTTTATCACTCTCTCTATGGCCTTAAGAAAGCCCCGCGTGCCTGGTTTGAGAGTTTCGCCTCTGTGGTTACTGTCGATGGATTTTTTGGGAGCGTTGATGATCCTATGTTGTTTGCCCACCTTTCTCCTCGTGGTCGGACTCTTTTATATGTCGATGACATAATGATCACTAGCAACGACTCTGAGTACATTGCACGGCCGAGCTGCTGAAGAAGAAGCAAAACGAAGCTAGCCATACGATGATCCTGGAGCTGCAGGGGCTTGCTCGGGCCAAAAAGGAGGCGCGGGGCACCCTTAAGACCAAGATCAAAGCACCGAATTGCGGATCGGATGGATCGACAGAAGGCGCAGGAGCTAGAGATCAAGGGCCTGAAGGAGGCCGCCAAGAAGGCCAACACTGAGTGAGGTTGGTGCGGGACAAGCTCCAGGAAGCCCAACTGGTCGTGTCATGTAAGTGTTAAAGACTTCCCAAATTTGATGTTTTGGTTTTCTATCTCTGCTCGGCTCTTTTGCTTAGTAACCATTACTTAGCCTTGTACCTAGATCTAGAGGAGGCGGCGAGGCAAGCATCACTGCACTTTCAACACCTTCTGATCTCAACCTCAATGAGGACATCGTCGTGACGCTGCCGGATTGCCTGTGAAGGATCAACCAGATGTACAAAAGCATCGATTCATTCTATTTTGGAATGACTAGGACTAGGTTACTAGACAACATCAGCTTGAGGTTGTCTAGGGCCGATCGGGCCTTCATTGATCTAGACGAATTTGTATGACTTCTTGAGGAGTCGATACAGCGGCAAAGCCTTCTCACTGAGCCGGGAGATGAAAAGACCCAAGGTGGCAACGCAGCGGGTTAGCTTTTGGACCTCCTTTAGGTTCCCGGGCTTGCCGAGTTTGGAGATCGCGCTATCTTGTCGGGGTTGGACTCAATGTCATGCTAAGAAACGATGAAGCCGAGCAGTTTTCCCGAGGGCCCCGAACACACATTTGTCCGTGTTTAGCTTCATTTTGAATCGGCGCGGGTTAGCAACCGTCTACGCTAGATCTGCTAGGAGGTCATCCTGTTTCTTTGTGTTGACCATGACGTCGTAAACGTAGGCCTAGACATTGATGCTGATTTGGTCGTGGAGGCATTTCTGCATGGTGCGCTGATATGTTGTGACAACATTCTTGAGCCAGAAGGGCATCATGATGTAACAGAAAGCTCCAGAAGGGGTGATGAAGGAGGTCATCTCCTGATCCGATCCCTTCATCCTGATCTGGTGATAGCGAGTAGGATGCAGGGGAGCGGGAAAGGATCTTTGGGGCAGGCTTTGTCAAGACCGATGTAGTCAATGCACATGCGCCAAGTGTAGTTCTTCTCCACGGATGAACCCAGCCGCCAGAAGCCGGGCTAGCTCTTCTTCGATAGCCTTACATCATTCTTCATCGAATTGGCGTAGGGATTGCTTCACGGTCTGCATGCCCTTCATGACGTTTAGGGAGTGCTCGGCGATGTACGCTGGTATACCAGGCATGTCATGCGAAGATGTCCCAGTTCTCACGAAAATCTACAAGCGCGCTTTCCTATGCACTACAGGGTCGATGATGATCTCAGCGCTCGTCATGGTGTCGATCAGGTGCACCTTCAATTTCTTGGTGTCCTGGCCCGGCTAGAAAGCGAAGGCCGGCTTGGCCTTCTAGCTTAGAGAATAGCCCTATGGATCCATCATTTTCGGCTTTCGACACACTCGACGACGACGAGCTCAGATTTAGCTAGGTCAACATTGGCCACCTCGCAATCATGCAAGTGTTTGAAGTCGTCGATGACCATGGTTATCTTATTAGGACGGAACATACCTTGAGTTTTAAGTACACGTAACATGGGATCGCCATGAACTTTGTGTACGCATGGCAACTGAGAAGAGCATGATAAGCGCCCTTGAAGGGACGACCTCGATAGAAAGTGTTTCAACTCGGAACTTTCCGAGGGTGCTGGAAATAACATCCAAGGAGATCTGACCCAAGGTTGGGCATAATTCTCGTGCACAATGTCATGGAAAGCAGTGGAGTTTGGCCAAAGGCGTAAGAGCGAGATGCCCATCTTCTCCATCGTCTCGGCGTAGAGTATGTTTATGACGATGCCACCATCCATCAAGACTTTGGACAACTAGTAGCCCCCAATAATCGGGTCGAGAACCAAGGCGGATCGCCCTAGGTGGGGAATATAGTCTGGGTGAACGGCCCTGTCAAAAGAGATCACTGAGTCGGACCTGTCAAGCCACTGGGGCATGTCGGTGCCTACGCCTTCTGAAAGTTTGAATCATATTAGCTTAGGCTTCCTTTATTCTCTCTTTTCTTGACCTCACGCAATGCGATCTTCCGGGCCCGCTTGGACTCGAGGACACGGAAGACCACGTTCACATTCTTTACATTCTCGGGGAATGTTTAGTTCTCATCACAGCAGTCCTAGATTCAATCCTAACCTACTACCTGTCGGTCTTCCTCATTCCCAAAAATGTTCTCAAAACAATAGATGCAATTCGACGTGCCTTCTTTTGGACGACAGAGGACATTTGTTCTGGTGCACGTCCGACTGGTTCCCAAGCCGGTCATAGACCACGCGAGGGCGACGGTCGGCTTCTGCCTGAAGCAATGCAAGCCTCAAGGCCTCCACGTGATCCTCAAGGCCAAATCGTCAGCCTGGCGCGATCAATTTGGTGGCTTGGAATGTGACTAGGACATGAATATCAAACCATGTTGGTGTCGATGCGCATCTGAGAGGTGGTTACCAACTAGTTGCACGATTGACTAGTCACGCCATGTTCCGCAATCATCGCCTTGATCATGGCTTAGCGCAATTGAACTGCTTAGCCGTCGGTTGATCTGGCTTGAGTTGGATGTCGTGGGCCAGAGCCAGTCACCGGCTTCGATTGAGCTCTATGGTGGTTACCCACCTATCATGTCTAGCTGCAAGGGAGTCGCGCTCCTTCTGAAGGTGGAGCTGTGCCTGCGCAAGGGCCTTGTGTTGAGCTTCCAAGGCCTTCGCGGTCACATCCTCGCCGGGATTGGCGTATGCAAAGCTAGTTGATCGGATGTCGCCGCCTCGAGGTTGGCCTCATCCTCAACGTCAACGTTGTTGCCGGTGCTGGCGGCCGCGGCTCAGTTGTCCATTGCTTGCAGCGGTATTGGTGTTGCTAAGGATCAGCGTATGCAAAGCTAGTTGCTCGGCTGCCGCCGCCTCAGGGTCGGCCTCGTCCTCAACGTCGACGTTGTTGTCGGTGCTGGCGGTCTGGCTCCGTTGCCGGTTGCAGCATTTTGGTGTTGGCCATGAGGACCTTTGCCATAGGGCAGTTGTCCGTGCTCGCGTCCCCCATCGGACTTGGATTCATTCCAGATGGGGACAAGCGATTCCACCATTGCGACGAGCTAGGAAGCCTACTCAGCCTAGTGGATTGTTGCTTGTTGCTGGAGATCCCAGGGGTTGCTGGATGCTCGCTCCTCTACTCGGCGAAGCGACGGGTTTTGAAGACAGGTTCCGATGGGCTGAACAGTAATGAATTCCAGGCTCCCAAAGGTTGGAACCTCGCCCTCAGATAGGATGGTTGTGAGCGCGAGGCACCAAAAGTAAAAGTTTGGCTCGGAACGTAGACACTGGCGATAACATGGTAGACGCTGGCGATAACACGGGATCCCAGATGGATTTGATCTTTGGCCCATGCTTGGCGCGCCAACTGTCGGTTCATTATACCGGTACTAATCTCAATGGGGTGTCACACGTAGCAGGAAGACCAGACGGGATTCGCACAAGGCAATTACCCAGGTTCAAGCCCTCACGGTGGAGGTAAAACCCTACTACTACTATGATTATATTTATGGCGGTGAGCCTCATGCGAGAGCTTGAATATAGTGTACAATGGAGATCGCTAGGATCACATAGGTGTGTGTGAGATTAGATGATCTATAGTATAACCCTAGCCTTGCCTTATATAGGGGACAAGGCCTGGGGTTTACAGGATGTCCGGCTCGATTACGCACGGGTAGGATCCTCCGAGATACCCGAGATGCTTTGCTTTGATCGCCAAGCTGATGGTCCGCTGGGTAGTGGCCTGGGTCGTACCATGGCTGATGGGCTGACTCCCGTCCTGCCAATGTGCGCCCCCCCCCCCCCTTTCCATGGCACTGTCACATGCTTTCTTTGGAAGTTAAGTGAAGACTTAAACCCGGGCTGAATATTTAGTAGTTCAAAATTCAAATTTGGCCAGGACTTCCTGGGCAATACTTCCGGCAGTAAGTCAGCTACTTAGGCTCTGCTGTGCTGAACTTATTTTATATTCTGCTACGAAAATATAGCCACAAAACGAGAAAATAAGCAAAAGCTGGTTGGAAAAGCTGGACTATCATAAACTAACACACTGTGAGCATAGCCTTAGACTATATTGCAAGCTTAAGATTTGTGGATTTGGCACCCCCTAAACAGTCATTTCTCATATTAAAACTAGATAGTATTGGCGCTGCATCATGATAATTTTCTCCTCTTGGTTTTCTGTCTAACTTCGCTGCTCTCGGATAAACATCAAAAATATGTGTCATTTTGTATTTAGAATTTGCCGGTACAAACCACTTTAAATTTAAGAGGTGAACTAAACTACAATACTTCAGGCAAGTAAAGCTAAAAATTTCTAAAAGTTATTACCTTCATAATTCCAGCAAGTACTGCACCTCCTAGATAGACCATATGCTTTCTCCGTGGAGGATCCTCTATACGCAGACGTAATTTCTGTACATACTCAAGAACAGACAGGTTATGAAAGGAGAGCGGGAACAAACATTATTACTGAATATAAAATGTGGTGTTCTGGTATGCGTACAGATTCTCCTTTGACTGTTACCAATTTTAATAAGCTAATGCGATCAGATTGCCTGTATTTGCAAAACCTAAGCTATATTCTCATTGATGGAAAGGTGAGGCAACAAGACTTGATAGATAAGGGCTGAATGAGTTGTACTGCTCATTAGAGTTTGCCAGCTTAAAAGAAAAATGGTACAAATTGGAAATGTAGTTGTACAAATTAATAATATCAACTGTGTAGTCCATCAGAGAAGAATTAAACAAAATTACCTTAAGTCCATCCTTGTTTCCCTTCAAAACCACGTCAAGGTAGCGATCAAGAATTTCCTTCTCCAGCCTTCAGAAAGGTGGCAGTTTGTTAGTCATACGAAACCTAGATCCTTGTATAGATTAGCGCAAAAGAAAAACAATGACTGATCAACAGGGAGAAAGAACCAGAACAACAGCAAACAGCCAAGAAGGGAGAAAAAAACAGTGTGGTGTGTAAGTGATGATATTGGAAACAGGTGACTCAGAATGTAGTAGTAAACATTACAAAATGCAAGAAATGAACTACAGAATTAACATCTTACCGACTTGGCAGACCAGGATACATGGTACTTCCTCCACTAAGGACGATATGTTGGTAAAGCTGCAAATATTATTGAACGTCGAATTAAAAAAAAAGCCAGCATGCAGTGATCTATCTAGGGAAGTAGACACTCTAAATGTATGAAGACTAAAACTTCAATATGTTCTCAGGTTCTTCTTTAGTTAATATATATCAAACTGAAAATTCAGTAACATTTGTTCCCTTACAAGGCATTAGCAGAATTCAAATTAAGAAAAAAAGGAAGTGGGTATATGCTAGTCTAAGGGAATAACGTACATACATAAAGCTTATAAAACTCAAGATGCAATGTCAGACACTCGATTAAGTCTCCACCAATAGCAAGTGCACCTCATGATGCATTTTCTATGAGTATATTTACATAGATAATCACAAGTAATGCATATCTCTAGATAGATGTAGTCCGGAAGAACTGCAGTTGTACAATATAATCAATCAGTTATTCGTATACTTGTTCCATCTAAATACTTCAAGCAATAAAAATAACAGAAAGAATGGACAGGCAAAATTTACTATATTGTACTGGGACTACTGTAAGGTTTGTATACCGTCATGCGGTTGTCAATGTCCATTTCCTGAATGCAATGGAATGCCATATCTGCCAACCCATCACCTTCAACATCTATGAGTTCCTGTTCAGCAAATATTTTTACCAAGATTACCACACTGTTGATACTTAATATTTTTGCAGAGAACTGCATAGCTATCTATCACTGGAAGACTTTCGGCAAGAATGGAAGGAAAACAAACTTACAGGAGTAAAAAGAGCCTCAGGAGCCTGAAACCGTTCAGTGCCCACCTTAATTACTCTTCCATCTGGAAGCTGATCACAAAGAATTTAGCTCAAATAAAAATACAACAATAAAACAAAGTAGGATAATATACTTACAGTGTAACTTTTAACAAGAATTGTGGTTTCAAGTCCTAGCTGGTATTCACGTTTGTAGTCATAGCTGTACATCTTTTTATGTCATGCCTATGACATATAACAGCAATCTGTAGCCAAGAAATAAGAACAACGAAACAACTCACCTTATATAGCATAGCTTCTCTTTTATTTCTCTTACTGTCTCAAAATCAGCAGATTTATTCATAGCATACCTTTTGAAATAGAACAATAAAGAGGATGAGGAAAATACAAGAAAGCTGAAGACTGCATCATCACAGCAACTTTAACATCTTAAGATGGTAACTGGTAAGGGAATACCCTCTTCTTGAGAGTAGATCAACAAGATAGGATGTGATATGCCTTCCAGCTACATTCATTCTTTTCGTTAGATGTGGATAAGAATATCCATCAACCACGGGCACCTGCGTGTGTAAATAAAACAACAGCAACAAAATGAAAGCTACGGACAGAAAGTAACTAGTAAAAACAAGGACAATTAGGAAATTCATAAGGGCTGTGAATCTGTGATCTCTACAAAGAAACAAGGAACCTTAAATGAAACAGGGGCTGTGAATCAAAATGAAAGCAACAAACAGCAACAAAATGAAAGCCCACACAAAAATTAGTGAAACAAATTGACATGCGTGATTGCTGAGGTGACATGATTGCATGGATAGATGAGTGCACAAATTGTAACTTATGACCACATGCATGACTTGATGACGTGGCATAGTTGCATGAAGAGGAAAAATAGGTAGTGGGTTGCAACTATTTAAGAATAGAGGATAAGGTTTATAAATTTAGATAATCTTATTCAAAATCATAAGACTTGCATGCAATTTTCATGAGATTTTCTCCATTTTGTTCTCATTTATCTTCCCTCTATCTTCAATATCTATGACTGAACACCATGACTTTTCTTAATCCATGTTTGAAACCAAAATACAAATTTTAAATGGAGGAGTTTTAAGTAGTGATTTTAGTGTAGTTTTCTCACAGGACCTCCAAAAAGTCAGGTATATCCTGATCCCAAAATTAGAAAGGTAACTCCTTTGGTTGGCTCAATACAATTACAGGTACATCGGCAGACATTATACAAATGTGCTAGATAGTCAGATAGTATTTCTATAACTATCACACAGAATGCTAGAGATAGAATCTGTTCATACCACATGGGTGACACCATCACCAGAATCTATGACAAGTCCAGTCAGCAAGCCTGGGAAGTAAACATACGTGTAAAATGAGTACTAGTACAATTTTGTGTGCATTTCTATGTCCTTGATTCTGTTTAAAGAGGTAAAGTAAGTACCTTGAGCATATAGCGAAAGAACTGCTTGGATCTGGATGAAGACCCCAGAAAAGTTGTATTTCTCAAACATTGTCTCGATCTGTTGATCGTGGGGTTCAATTTACTAGTCATTATGTAGAAGCTCAATTTGCAATATAAAATAGCCTGAGAAATTAAAATAACCTACCATTTGCTCACGGTTTTTCACAGGATTGAGTGGCGGATCTGTCAGTAAAATTTTACACTCGGATGGATCAACCTATATGAAAGAAGAGAAATGTAATGCTTTACATGGATCTAGGATTATAATCAAAGGTATTGAGAAAGTATCTTCTAAAAGGATTCACACCACAAGCAAAGTAAAGAATATCAATATGCATACCTTCAGCTCGCTATAAAATGCATGATCCCATATATGGCCCATATCATCCCAATTTTGAACAATCCCATTTGTGACAGGATATGATACATCAAGCTGATGTCTCAAATCAGCGCAAGCAGCTCCAACCACAATATCCTGTGTTGAACATAAACACAAATTACGAGGTGTACTCAACATTAAGAGACAAAATAAATGATGGAATCCAAACTGTCAATTCTTGCTCCTGGAGTGACTCCTCATAGCGAAGCAATGGCCTTCCAACGACACAAGGAAAGACAGATGTAGGGAAGTTTTCTCCCGCAAAGCCGCACTTTACATACTGCAACGTAGGTGCCAAATTAGAACAGCAAAACCACCCGACCATAACAGAGAGTATTTCACGTTTCTCTGTCATGGAAAAGATAATCAAAATCAAGAAACAGGCAACAGGTCAGCTAGAGGTTTCACGAACACAATTTACAATTTGAATATTATTTGTGCTTACTAAAAAATCTATAATAGCTCAGTGAAACCAAAGATGTGCCTACTGATTTCCACATAACAATTTAGCGCCCTATTATGTCATATCTGTTCAAAGCAGAAAAGGCTGTTCTGAACCTAAAGATAAAATTGACATGGCAGATCCAAATGCAACTCGGAAAGCAATCCCAGCAGAAATACGATAAACAAAGGGGGCAGAACGTTCTCGAACATTTCTATTCCCCTACAGTTCTCGTTCTCAACTCGGCACCAACTCCGCACTCCACAGCGATGACTCGATACAGATTTGGAATACCCTCAGCTGATTCCGTCCGAACCTGGCTACCCTACTCCCCAAGCCTAACCATGATTCATCCGCCTCGATCAATCACCGGCAGCCCGGTGGGATTTTGTACGAAGTATTCTACAAACAAGCCGGTGGGGAGAGGCAGATCTACGGTGAGCATGCTCGGGGGGGGGGGGGGGGATGGAGTCTTACCCCGGTGCCGTTGTCGCACACCACCACCTTGTTGCTCTCCATTCGAGCCGTCCTCCCTCGCCAACCTCCGGAGGGTGTGTTCGGCTTTTGGTTGAGGCCTCTCGATTGGTGAATATTATTTTTTTCGAAAATGATCCAACACTCATACCAATGTTAGATCGTGGAGCAAGATAAAGGCTTCTCAGGGCATGTGATCTCTGAACCGTCGGATAGGCTATCCAAACGAATCCAGGCCGTTAGATTTTTAGACCGTCGGATTGATCGAGTATGATGTGACAACCAATAAATACTGTCTTTTGTCAGCGATGAGGCGCCTAGCGCCTTCAGTCGTCATAGTGTTGTACCAACCGTCTTGATACACCTCCTCCGCACATCGACACCCTACTGCCAAAGCTCTTGCCTCCCCTTTTCCCAGGCGGCCTCATGTGCTACACGGGCCACCTGGTACCTGGCTTCCTCCTCTGTCATCTTCTTCTTTAATGCAACTTGCCTGACTTTCTCAGCCGGCGATGGGGACTTCCACAGAGTAAGATTGTACTGGCCCCAAAACCAATCCAAAGTTGGGGGCTCCGGCGCAACCTCGTCTGGTGGCGCGTAGGGGTCCTCCTCGTCGCTGCTCTGCGCCTTGACGTCCTCGCGGGGCTGCGCCTCCTCCTCGTCGCGTGGGCAGACCGGGGGCGCCATGGCAGAGTTTGGTGAGAGAGGAGGGCGAGCGAGGAGGGAATGTAGATGAGAATGCAAGCGGGACGACGTGGACGGGTCCCATTGTTAAATTGTGGAGCAAAATGAAGGCATCTCGGGGCATGTGATCTTTGGACCATCGGATTAGCTGTCCAAACAAATCCAGGCCGTTGGATCTTTAAATGAAACGATCATGTCCGTTGGATTGAGTATGATGTGACAACCAATGAATAGTGCCCTTTGTCAGCAATGAGGCGCCTAGCGCCTTCGGCCGTCATGGCGTTGTACCGGCCGTCTTCGTACACCTCCTCTGCATGTCGACGCGCCCACCGCCAAAGCTCATGCCTCCCCTTTTCCCAGGTGGCCTCATGTGCTTCACGGGCCGCCCGGTACCTGGCTTCCTCCTCCACCATCTCCTTTAATGCAACTTGCCTGGCTTTCTCAGCCGGCAACGAGGACTTCTAGAGCAGGGATTGTACTGGCCCCAAAATCAAAATCAAAAGTTGGGGGCTCCAGAGCAACCTCGTCTGGTGGCGCGTAGGGGTCCTCCTCGTCGCTGCTCTGCGCCTTGACATCCTCGCGGGGCGACGCCTCCTCCTTGTCTCGTGGGCAGACCGGCGGTGCCATGACAGAGTTTGGTGAGAGAGAGAGGGCGAGCGGGGAGAGAATGTAGATGAGAATGCAGGCGGGAAGACGTGGGCGGGTAGTATTTATTGACGCCCGGAATCTAGATCGGCGGGATACACGCGTCGGTCACCAGAATTTAGTGGTACCGTAGCTTGAATTACACACTATTCTCGGAGCAAAAGTCGTGCGGAATTAATCACTGACAGTTCCCAAAACATAACTGCATCTGATTCATATCCCGCGCCTCTCACCTTCCAAACCTCGAGGCGCGAAACAGATTGCCAATCATGTGGGGCTCGGTTTCTTCCCAAATATTTACATTTTCTTTCCAAAGTAATGCATGAATGCTTATTTGTGTTACTATGATCCCTCAAAAAAATTGTGTTACTAAGACATTATTGTAAAATGTAATACATAAACGGTTTTTTCAACCCATAATGGTTTGCTGTTGCATGTACATGTTGTTCAAATATGAATTACGGTCATATAAACTAACTTACTGTCATAAAAAGGTCAAATGACCCCTAAAAATTTCCAAACTTTAACATGAAAGTTGTATTCGTGTATGTGGACGGTTGAAAAAATTTCAAGACCATAAGAGGAAGCGGTCATCGGTTCGTCATCAAACATGCATTTGTTCCCTCTCGGAACCACCAATCTTCTTATGGGATGCTCGGATTGGTGAGAGGTGTGTGTTAAAACTTCTGTCAAACAAACCCTTTTTTACCACGGCATCTTGCTCATGCCATGACATCAAGCAAGATTTCATATATTTCTGAAAAAAAATATTTTTTGGAATTTAAAATCCATGACACTCAATGTTTGTGTCCAAACTGTGACACCAATATGCTTGAAAAATTCTTCCAATTTACTACATAGGGCATTTACTTGCACACAAGGACATAAATATAATTTTCCAACCCATTTTGGTTTGCTGTTGCATGCACATGTGGTTCAAATTTGAATTACGGTCATTGTATGGCTAGAAACTCACTTTAGTGTCTTAAAAATGTCAAATGAACCTTGAATTTTTTCGAATTTTAACATGATAGTTGTATTAGTGCATGTTAATAATAGAAAAAAATCAAGGCCATACTAGGAAGCAACCGGCGGTTCGTCATCAAATATGGATTGTTCCTCTCAAAACCACGAGCCTTCTCGTGAGATGCTCGGATTTGTGAAAGGTGTGTGTCAAAATTTTTGGGCCTATTTTTTTACCACGGCATCTTGGTGCCATGCCATGACATCAAGTAAGGTTTCATGTATTTTTGCTCATTTTTTTGGAATTTAAAAGTCATGGTACTCAATGTTTGTGTTCAAGCCGTGACACCAATATATTTTAAAAAAATCCTTCAAAATTACTGCACAGGGCATTTACTTACACACAAGGACACAAATATGATTTTGCAACTCATGATGGTTTGTTGTTGCATGTACATGTAGTTCAAGTTTAAATTACGACCATTAATAGCTAGAAATTAATTTTGTGTCTTAAAAAGGTAAAATTACCCCTGAAATTTTTAAAAATTTAACATGAAAGTTGTATTTGTGCATGTTAACGGTAGGAAAAATTTCAAGGCCATAAGAGGAAGCGACTGTTGGTTCGTCATCAAACATGCATTTGTTCCCTCTCAGAACCACGAGTCTTCTCGTGAGATGCTTGGATTTGTGAGAGGTGTATGACAAAACTTTCGTCAATCAGGCCCATTGTTTACCATGGCATCTTGGTGGCATGCCATGACATCGAGCAACGTTTCATGTATTTCTGAACATTTTTGAATTTTTTGAAATTTAAAAGTCATGGCACTCAATGTTTGTGTCCAAGCTGTAACACCAGTATGTTTGAAAAATCCTTCTAATTTATTGCACAGGGCATTTACTTGCACACTGCTAACCCACAAGTATAGGGGGTCGCAATAGTTTTCAAGGGTAGAGTATTCAACCCAAATTTATTGATTCGACACAAGGGGAGCCAAAGAATATTTGTAAGTATTAGCAGTTAAGTTGTCAATTCAACCACACCTGAAGACTAAATATCTGTAGCAAAGTAATCAGTAGTACAGTAGTATGGTAATTTTGATAGTGATAGCAATTGTGACAGTAGTAGCAGCAATACTAACTTAGCAAAGATCAATATGTGAAAAACTCATAGGCATTGGATCGGTGATGGATAATTATGTTGGATGAAATTCATCATGTAACAGTTATAACCTAGGGCGATACAGAACTAGCTCCAATTCATACATGTAATGTAGGCATGTATTCCGTATAGTCAAACGTGCTTATGATAAGAACTTTCATGACATCTTTTGTCCTACCCTCCCGTGGCAGCGGGGTCCATAAAGAAACCAAGGGATATTAATGCCTCTTTTTAATACAGAACTGAAACAAAGCATTAACACATAGCGAATACATGAACTCCTCAAACTACAGTAATCACCGGAAAAAATCTCAATTATTGTTACCTTAGGGTATGCTGATCATAACACGTAGCAGGTGCATACAACTTGCAAGATCGGATCAAGAACACAAATATATTCATGAAAACATAAAGGGTTCAGATCTGAACTCATGGCACTCGGGCCCTAGTGACAAGCATTAAGCACAACAAAGTCATAGCAACGTCAATCTCAGAACATAGGTGGATACTAGCGATCAAGCCCTAACAAACTAACTCGATTACATGATAAATCTCATCCAACCCATCACCGTCCAGCAAGCCTAAGAATGAATTACTCACTCCTGGTGGTGAGCATCATGAAATTGGTGATGGAGGATGGTTGATGATGACGATGACGGAAGATCCCCCTCTCCGGAGCCCAGAACGGACTCCAGATCTGGTCTCCCGATGAAGAACAGGAGGTGGCGGCGGCTCCGTATCGTAAAACGCGATGAAACTTCCTCTCATATTTTTTTCTCGAGAAATAGGAATCTATAGTGCTGAGATTAGAGTCAGCGGAGCCATGAAAGGATCGAGAAGAAGTGTCTAAAGGGGGGTGAATAGACTCTTAGTAAGAAAAGTTGCAGTTTTTAAATTCTTTATGTTGAAGTGGAGTTTTAGCACAAGTTCAAACATTCACAATACATATCAAGCAAGCATGGCAAGAGTATATGAGCAGCGGAAAGTAAATCATGCAAGTTGCAAGAATGTAAAGGGATGGGATTGGAGTGTGCAAACGCAATTTGGAGACTCGGAGAATTTTTATCCGTGGTTCCGATAGGTGGTGCTATCGTACATCCACGTTGATGGAGACTTCAACCCACGAAGGGTAACGGTTGCGCGAGTCCACAGAGGGCTCCACCCACGAAGGGTCCACGAAGAAGCAACCTTGTCTATCCCACCATGGCCGTCGCCCATGAAGGACTTGCCTCACTAGGGTAGATCTTCACGAAGTAGGCGATCTTCTTGCCCATACAAACTCCTTGGTTCAACTCCACAATCTTGACGGAGGCTCCCAAGCGACACCTAACCAATCTAGGAGACATCACTCTCCAAGAGGTAATAAATGGTGTGTTGATGATGAACTCCTTGCTCTTGTGCTTCAAATGATAGTCTCCCCAACACTCAACTCTCTCTCATAGGATTGGATTTGGTGGAAAGGTGATTTGAGTGGAAAGCAACTTGGGAAGGCTAGAGATCAAGATTTATGTGGTTGGAATGGAATATCTTGACCTCAACACAAGTGTAGGTGGTTCTCTCTCAGAAAATGTATGTTGGAAGTGTAGGCATGTTCCGATGGCTCTCTCCAAGAATGAAGAGTGGGTGGAGGGGTATATATAGCCTCCACACAAAATCTAACCGTTACACACAATTTACCAAACTCGGTGGGACCGAATCAGAAAACTCGGTCGGACCGATTTAGTTCATAATGTGACCGTTTGGGTTTTCGGTGGGACCGACAAGATCAACTCGGTGGGACCGATGTGCTAGGGTTAGGGTAAAGCCTTATCTCGGTTGGACCGATTACACAAACTCGGCGGGACCGATTTGGGTAATAAGCACCACAGAGAGTTGGCCAAACAAACTCGGTGGTACCGATTTCATATCTCGGTGAGACCGAAATTAATGCAATAGGCAACAGAGAGTTTGCAAGCCCATCTCGGTGAGACCGAGATCCCATCGGTGAGACCAAATTGATTAGGGTTTCTGGTAGTGGCTATGTCAAGAGAACTCGGTGGCGCCGAATAGAAGATTTTCGGTGGGGACGAGTTTGACTGTTGGTTTGGGACATATGTGGATGTGAGAAAGTGGTTGAGGGCTTTGGAGCATATCACTAAGCACTTTGAGCAAGCAAGCCATTAAGCAACACCTCATCCCCTCTTAATAGTATTGGCTTTCCTATAGACTCAATGTGATCTTGGATCACTAAAATAGAAGATGTAGAGTCTTGAGCTTTGAGCTTGAGCCAATCCTTTGTCCTTATCATCTTGAAGGGGTTCCACATCCTCTAGTCCATGCCACTCCATTGTTGAACTTATCTGAAACATACTAGACGAAAGCATTAGTCCAACAAGAGATATGTTGTCATTCATTACCAAAATCACCCAGGGAGCACTTGTGCTTTCAATCTCCCCCTTGTTGGTAATTGATGGCAACATACATCAAAGCTTTAGATAAAGATATAGAGAATAACAAGTAAAGCTTTGGAAAGACATGTAACATGCATAAGCTCCCCCTATATGTATGCAATCATGTAGATATGGAATATAGGAGCATGTGAATGCATAATCATGACAAAGTAAGCAATGTGTTGCATGTATCTTGGCTATATGCATCAGAGCGAATGATGTAAGTATAGGAAATGTACCTTCATGCTCATGAGTCCTTCTTGCAAACAGTATGTACATCAGCAAGAAATCCTCATGCACATGAGTGTGATGCATATACTTACCTTGTGGTTTTGAGTTGGCTTAGAAAGGGATGAACCTGAGTAAACAAGGTTAGATAACACAGATACATCTACTAGCCAGAGCAAACATAAGAAACCACAAGAGTACCAAGACTGGGATGACATGTAGAGAGTGAGTACTGAGTACTCTATTGGATATAGACATGTCCCCAAAGGTAAAGATATGCAATGAATTCAAAGATTTCCTTACCTTAGATGTCTTACTCCCCCTGAATCTTTTAAGAGATACTGGGAGAAGATAGGGAACATAAAATCAGAGCAAAGAAAAAAACTTAGCAAATGCAAACAACCAAATATGAACATGTCTTTCCCCTCTTAAAGACATGTGACTTCTCTCCTCTTGAACACCAAGCATCCGGGGCCTTTGATTCTCCCTGTTGAAGAACTCTCTCCCCCTGAGTATTCTCTCCCCCTATTGAAGAAATGATTAAGCTTTGATGTGATCTCTCTCTCCCCCTTTGACATCAATTTCCAAGAAGGGCTCTTCTGGAGTTTTGTTACAAATGGGTTTGGTCCTTGAGTCACAGAGCAAAGTAGCATGTTGAATATGATGCTGGTAGAGGACAAGAATCATTGAGTGAAGCTGGAGCAAAAAGAATGTAGGAACAAGTGACAAGTTGTCTTTTCTGCAGTGAAATCGGTGGCACCAAGTTGTGTGCTTCGGTTGCACCGAAAAGAATTCGGTTGGGCCGAAGGCAACAGACCGGTGTGACCGAGTTCATCACAGTGAAAACACTTGTTACCTCAGCTCACTAGGCAAATAAGATCTCACAAGGATTTGCAAGGAATTAACTGAAGGATTTGCAATGAATTGGATGCAGGAAATCCAGTACAGAAAGAAACAAAAAAGAAATCTAGATGAATTTTTTTTGAAAGGGGAAACAAATATGCATGAGACAAATGCAAGAGCATAGAGAAACACAAGAGAACTTCATCTAGAATTGGTCGGCGAAAAAGTCACCTATGTTAGAGTATATTGACTTAGGAGTCAAGTGAGGGCACTTGATCATAGGTCATACTCATCGTTTAAGCTCAAAATGGGGTTACCATTTTTCGTTTAAGCATCTTGATGTATTCACATCTGGTTGAGTTGCTTTGACCCATGTCTTGGGGTAAAGCTTCTCTAAGATGGAATAACATACCTTGGGTGGTGGTGTTGATCATGTAGTTGAACTTGTGTGGGATGCTCAAGGTTGATGTAGCTCATAAGAGTTGGGAGCACCACTTGGAATTTGAGTTCAGCTACCTACATGGGTTAGTTTTGCAAGGAATAACACTTGAGTATCCAAAATGACAATCATAAGACTTAATATAGAAATTGTCAAAGGATATGTTTGAAGAGTTTCATGCTTCCTTGTCTTCAACCACCATTGTGTAGAGACTTGGTGATGTAGAGATTGCTCAAGATGTGAGTAAGTTGCAATCTCATAGATTTAGAATCATCCAAGTACCTACAAAGGGTTAGATAGCATGCAAGGGTGCAAGTATATATCCAAGACATATGAATAGCAACATGAAAGACATATCAAGGATTAGTCATAGGCTCATGCCTTGCATGTATCCACATGGAGTTCCTACTCCAAGTTTGAAGCATCAATGATGTTCAATTCTCCTCTCAAACGGCAAAATACTTTTTCATCAAGGGGTTTGGTGAATATATCCGCCAATTGCTTATCGGTACGAACATGCTTAAGATCAATATCACCTTTTGCAACATGATCTTGAATGAAATGATGACGAACTTCAATATTCTTAGTTCGAGAATGTTGCACGGGATTATGAGCAATCTTAATAGCACTCTCATTGTCACAAAGCAATGGAACATGTTTCACATTGATCCCATAATCTTTAAGAGTTTGGGTCATCCAAAGTAATTGAGCACAACATGAATCAGCGGCAATGTATTCCGCTTCGGCGGTGAATAGGGATACTGAGTTTTGTTTCTTGGAGGACCAAGACACAAGAGATCTACCAAGAAATTGACAAGTACCCGAAGTGGACTTTCTATCAACCTTGTCTCCGACACAGTTCGAATCGGAGTAGCCAACAAGATCAAAAGAAGACCTCTTAGGATACCAAATGCCAAAATTTGGTGTATGTATTAAGTATCTCACTATCCTTTTCACAGCCTTAAGATGACATTCTTTGGGGGCCGCTTGATATCGTGCACACATGCACACACTTAGCATAATATCGGGACGAGAGGCACATAGATATAACAATGAACCGATCATAGAGCGGTAAACTTTTTGATCAACCGGTTCACCGTCCTTAGTCAAATCAAGATGTCCACTCGTAGGCATGGGTGTATTCATACCTTTGCATTCTTGCATATTGAACTTCTTGAATAAGTCCTTGGTGTACTTTGTTTGAGAGACAAAGGTACCTTCCTTATTTGCTTGATTTGCAAACCAAGAAAGAATTTGAGTTCACTCATCATAGACATCTCAAACTTCTCCGACATTAGCTTTCCAAACTTCTCACTAAAATGAGGGTTAGTCGAACCAAATATAATATCATCAACATAAATTTGGCACACAAATAGTTCTCCATTAACCCTTTTAGTAAAAAGAGTAGAATCTATTTTTCCAATTTCAAAGCCTTTTTCAATAAGGAACTTGGTCAAGCATTTATACCACGCTCTAGGAGCTTGTTTAAGACCATAAAGAGCTTTGTGAAGTTTGTAAACATGATTAGGTTTCTTAGGATTGACAAAGCCGGGAGGTTGCTTAACATAAACTTCCTCCTCAATTTCACCATTTAGAAAAGCACTTTTAATGTCCATTTGGTATAAGGTGATATCATGGTGATTAGCATAGGCAAGTAAGATGCGAATGGACTCAAGTCTAGCAACGGGGGCATATGTCTCACCATAGTCCATACCTTCGACTTGAGTGTAGCCTTGGGCGACGAGACGTGCTTTGTTGCGAACTACTTGTCCATCTTCATCTTGCTTGTTGCGAAACACCCATTTGGTACCAATGATGTTGTGGTTGTTGTCGGGCTTCTCGACCAATGTCCACACTTGGTTTCTCTCAAAGTTGTGTAGCTCTTCATGCATGGCGTTTATCCAATCCGGATCTTCCAACGCTTCTTCAACCTTCATAGGTTCAATGCTAGAGATGAATGAATAATGTTCACAAAAGTTAGCCAAACGAGTTTTAGAGCGAGTGATTCTCCCGGTTTGGATATCATTGTAGATTTGCTCGACGGGATGGTCTTTGGCGACTCTTGCTCGAACTCGTGGGAGCTTTTGCTTGGTCGGGGTGGAACATCTCTTCATCATCTTGTCCTTCTTCTTGGCCTTCTTCATTGTTGACGTCGTCGTTTTCTTGTCGTGGTGGAGAAGGAGGTTGTTGATGTTCATCTTGGTGTGATTCCTCGTTTTCTTCATCTTGGTGTGTCCCACTTGTGGATGCTTCCATATCAACTCTTGGTTCACCTTGTCGTGAGGTGGAAGCTTCCACTTGGACGGACGAGGTACTCTCCTTCACCTCCGTTGGACGGATCTTGCCAATAGACAAGTCTTGGATTGCTTCCGAAGGGTCTTTGTCTCCTACATCAATTGGCAATTGCTCTACTTGCGAGCCGTTAGATTCATCAAACTTCACATCTACCGTCTCTTCAACCTTTCGGGTGAAATTGTTGTAGACACGGTAAGTGTGAGAGTTTGAGCCATAACCAAGTAGGAAACCGTCGTGAGATTTAGTAGCAAATTTGGAATGACGATGCTTATCAAGAATGTAGCACTTTGAGCCGAATACTCGAAAGTATCCAACTTGGGGTTTGTTACCGGTGAGGAGCTCGTATGCCGTCTTGCCGAGTAGCTTGTGAAGATACAAGCGATTTGTTGCATGACAAGCTGTCTCAACCGCTTCCGCCCAAAAGTGTTTTGGAGTCTTGTACTCATCAAGCATCGTTCTTGCCATCTCAATAAGAGTTCGGTTCTTCCTCTCAACAACTCCATTTTGTTGAGGCGTGTACGTAGCCGAGAACTCGTGTGAAATCCCTTCTTCGTCAAGAAAGGTATCCACATTTGCGTTCTTGAACTCCGTTCCGTTGTCGCTCCGAACCTTCTTGATCTTCACTTCAAATTGATTTTGGGCCTTCCTAGCGAAGTTTTTGAAGATCTTTTGGACCTGCGATTTATCATCAAGAAAGAACACCCACGTAAATCTTGAAAAATCATCGACTATGACTAGACCAAATGAGTTACCACCGAGACTCTTGTAGGCATTGGGACCAAAGAGATCCATGTGAAGTAGCTCGAGCGGTCTTCTCGTGGTCATGATGTTCTTCACGGGGTGACTTCCTCCAACTTGTTTTCCTGCTTGACAAGCACTACAAAGTCTATCCTTGTCAAATATAACATCTTTTACTCCAAGGATATGATCACCTTTAATAAGCTTATCAAGATTTCGCATGCCCACATGACCTAGCCTTCTATGCCACAACCAGCCTTTAGAAGATTTAGCAATTAAGCAAGTTCTAGGTTGAGCCTTTTTAGTGAAATCAACAATGTAAAGATCACCTCTACGTATACCGGTAAAGACCATTTTATGATTGTCTCTTCGAAACATTTGGCAATCTATTTCA
Source organism: Triticum aestivum (assembly GCF_018294505.1). Classification (NCBI taxonomy): domain Eukaryota; kingdom Viridiplantae; phylum Streptophyta; class Magnoliopsida; order Poales; family Poaceae; genus Triticum; species Triticum aestivum. The sequence continues at coordinate 477,728,051 of NC_057802.1, read as the reverse complement.
GTAAATAGGACATTGAAACCGAAATCAGCAAGTCTAGATACTGAAAGTAAATTGTACCCAAGAGATTCAACGAGCATGACATTTTGTATGGAGCTATCATGTGAGATGGCCACCTTACCGAGGCCAACCACCTTACCCTTTGAGTTATCACCAAAAGTGACATACTTTTGAGGGCCGTCGTTTTCAGCAAGCTCACGAAACATATCCTTGTCTCCGGTCATATGATCGGTACATCCACTATCAAGAACCCATTCCTTTCCTCCAGCCATGTAGCCGCGAAGATTAGCCATAAGACCAAAGTGTCTCATCGCATCATCAAGATCATAGTCACTATCATCATCCTCATCATAGTATCCATGTTCAACATCGTCATGTGATGGATCAATTCCTAGAGAGAGTGATTCATTAGATAAATGATCATGACAATAATCATCTTTATGAAATCTAATGGCTTCGGAGATGATGTTGCTAATGATTCCAACATCTCCTTTGGCACGCATGAGATCACGAAGCTCAAACAAGCAATCATCAAACTTAGGATCACTAGTACTCATCCTATTCAAGGCAATAGACTTATGAAGAATTTCATCTAAATTTTGCAAGGAATAATTTGGAAATCTTTCCTCAAGAAATCTCCATATGGTGTAGGCATAATCAAGAGTAGGCAAGCATCTAATCAAGTTTCTAGGCAAACCTCTAGTGATAAGATCGATAATTCTAAGATTGCGAATCATGTAAAGATCCTCATCGGGTGTGGGATGCAAAGGATCAACAATGCGAGCATAAGGAGTAGTAATGTACTTGGTCAAATGATATTCATTGAAAATCTCAAGCATCTCATTTTTCCACTCATGAAAGTACTCTCCATCAAGTATAGGCACTCTATGTCTAAGACTCCCCAACATAGACTCATCCATCTTCATCCAATGGTGATTAAACCAAAGCAATGGAGACCAAAGCTCTGATACCAATTGAAAGGATCGAGAAGAAGTGTCTAGAGGGGGGTGAATAGACTCTTAGTAAGAAAAGTTACAGTTTTTAAATTCTTTATGTTGAAGTGGAGTTTTAGCACAAGTTCAAACATTCACAATACATATCAAGCAAGCATGACAAGAGTATATGAGCAGCGGAAAGTAAATCATGCAAGTTGCAAGAATGTAAAGGGAAGGGATTGGAGTGTGCAAACGCAATTTGGAGACTCGGAGATTTTTTATCCGTGGTTCTAATAGGTGGTGCTATCATACATCCATGTTGATGGAGACTTCAACCCACGAAGGGTAACGGTTGCGCGAGTCCACGGAGGGTTCCACCCACGAAGGGTCCACGAAGAAGCAACCTTGTCTATCCCACCATGGTCGTCGCCCACGAAGGACTTGCCTCACTGGGGTAGATCTTCACGAAGTAGGCGATCTCCTTGCCCGTACAAACTCCTTGGTTCAACTCCACAATCTTGACGGAGGCTCCCAAGTGACACCTAACCAATCTAGGAGACACCACTCCCCAAGAGGTAATAAATGGTGTGTTGATGATGAACTCCTTGCTCTTGTGCTTCAAATGATAGTCTCCCCAACACTCAACTCTCTCTCATAGGATTGGATTTGGTGGAAAGATGATTTGGGTGGAAAGCAACTTGGGGAAGGCTAGAGATCAAGATTTATGTGGTTGGAATGGAATATCTTGACCTCAACACAAGTGTAGGTGGTTCTCTCTCAGAAAATGTATGTTGGAAGTGTAGGCATGTTCTGATGGCTCTATCCACGAATGAAGAGTGGGTGGAGGGGTATATATAGCCTCCACACAAAATCTAACCATTACATACAATTTACCAAACTCGGTGGGACCGAATCACAAAACTCGGCCGGACCGATTTAGTTCATAATGTGACCGTTAGGGTTTTCGGTGGGACCGACAAGATAAACTCGGTGGGACCGATGTGCTAGGGTTAGGGTAAAGCCTTATCTCGGTTGGACCGATTACACAAACTCGGTGGGACCGATTTGGGTAAAAAGCACAACAGAGAGTTGGCCAAACAAACTCGGTGGTACCGACTTCATATCTCGGTGAGACCGAAATTAATGCAATAGGCAACAGAGAGTTTGCAAGCCCATCTCGGTGAGACCGAGATCCCATCGGTGAGACCGAATTGATTAGGGTTTCTGGTAGTGGCTATGTCAAGAGAACTCGGTGGCGCCGGATAGAAGATTTTTGGTGGGCCGAGTTTGACTTTTGGCTTGGAACATATGTGGATGTGAGAAAGTGGTTGAGGGCTTTGGAGCATATCACTAAGCACTTTGAGCAAGCAAGCCATTAAGCAACACCTCATCCCCTCTTAATAGTATTGGCTTTCCTATAGACTCAATGTGATCTTGGATCACTAAAATAGAAAATGTAGAGTCTTGAGCTTTGAGCTTGAGCCAATCCTTTGTCCTTATCATCTTGAAGGGGTTCCACATCCTCTAGTCCATGCCACTCCATTGTTGAACTTATCTGAAACATACTAGATGAAAGCATTAGTCCAACAAGAGATATGTTGTCATTAATTACCAAAATCACCCAGGGAGCACTTGTGCTTTCAAGCCACCTGGGCCCCACAAGCCACCAGGGCGCGCCCTGGTGCCTCGTGGGCACCTGGTGGGCCCCTCCAGTGGGTCTTTGCTCCAGTATTTTTTATATGTTCAATAAAAACTCCAAAAAGTTTCGTCCAATTCCGAGAACTTTTATTTCTGCACAAAAACAACACTTTGGTAGTTCTGCTGAAAACAACGTCAGTCCGGGTTAGTTTTATTCAAATCATGCAAATTAGAGTCCAAAACAAGAGCAAAAGTGTTTGGAAAAGTAGATACGACGGAGATGTATCACACATGAAAGATCGAGGATGTCACCTAGAGGGGGGGGGGGGTGAATAGGCGCTTTTAAATAATTACGGTTTAGACTTGAACAAATGCGGAATAAACCTAGCGGTTAATTTGTCAAGCACAAAACCTACAACAACTAGGCTCGCCTATGTGCACCAACAACTTATGCTAAGCAAGATAAACAACTATGTGATAGCAAGATATATAACATGAAACACTATGGCTATCACAAAGTAAAGTGCATAAGTAAAGGGCTCAGGTAAGAGATAACCGAGGCACGCGGAGACGATGATGTATCCCTAAGTTCACACCCTTGCTGATGCTAGTCTCCGTTTGGAGCGGTGTGGAGGCACAATGCTCCCCAAGAAGCCACTAGGGCCACCATAATCTCCTCACACCCTCGCACAATGCAAGACGTCGTGATTCCACTAAGGGACGCTTGAGGGCGGTCACCGAACCCGTACAAATGGCAACCCATGGGGGCGGTCACCGAACCCGTACACTTTGGCAACCCTCGGGGGCAGTCACCGGTACCCGTCAAATTGCTCGGGGCGGTCTCCACAACATAATTGGAGACCCCGATGCTTGCTCGGAGCTTTACACCACAACGATTGAGCTCCAAACACCACCAACCGTCTAGGACGCCCAAGTACCCAAGAGGAACAAGCTCAAGGGTACCAAGCACCCAAGAGTAATAAGCTTCTCAACTTGTAACTTCCACGTATCACCGTGGAGAACTCAAACCGATGCACCAAATGCAAGCAAGGGCACACGGAGTGCCCAAGTCCTTCTCTCTCAAATCCCACCAAAGCAACTAGTGCTAGGGAGGAAAATGAGAGGAAGAATGAAGAATAGAACACGAAGAACTCCAAGATCTAGATCCAAAGGGTACCCCTCACATAGAGGAGAAAGTGATTGGTGAAAACGTAGATCTAGATCTCCTCTCTCTTTGCCCACCCCAAACTAGCAAGAATCCATGGAGGGATTGGGAGATAGCAAGCTCTAAGAAGGGCAACAATGGGGGAAGAACACGAGCTAAAGTGATAAGGTTCATTGGGGAAGAAGACCCCCTTTTATAGGGACCCCCGAATCCAACCGTTATGCACTCAGGTCGTGCACAAGCGATACTACCGCTTAGCATGGTCAAAACAGCCCAACAAGAGAGAAAAACACAAGTTGTAGTTCTACCAGAGAGGTAGTACCGCCCGGAGAGGTAGTACCGCTCGGGTGTAGAGGTAGTACCACCCAGAGAGGTAGTACCGCTCATGGGGAGAGGTAGTACCACTTACCGCTTATAAGAGGTACTACAGCGAAACCCGACACGAACAAAACGCATCCCCAGAAGCAGCGGTACTACGCGCGGCACAGGGTCGTGGTACCGCCGCTTACAAGCGGTACTACTGCTCTAGAGGGCAGTACTACCTCTTGAGGCTTTTAGGAACACAATAGAGAAAACAGAGGATGCAATAAAGCCTAATCTGCCACAACTTCTACAAATGAACTCCGAATTGAGCAAACTCAAGCTTGTTGGATAGATGATGACGAGAAGCATCCAAACAACGACTAGTTATCAAGAAGAGGCAGGGGAGGTATGCTTTAGATACAGAGGAATGAAACCTCCAACCGAGAAGAACCGGCATAACCTCCAACATCGAAAACATCATAGAAGATGCATGTGAACTCCGTTTTCGATGAACTCGAGCTTGTCATGAAGATGACCATAAGCTCTAAAACTCAAAAAGAGAAACCAAACAAGAACCAAGAAAGATGATGCAAGGATGCAATTGTTTGAGCTCTCTACGAATGATACGATCAAGCTACTCACTTGAGAGCCCCCCTTGATACTACGGCAATCGATCCTATAACCCGGTCTCCCACAACTACCATGAGACCGGTAAATAGAAAACCTATCAAGGGCAAACCTTTTCCTTGCACATAGTCCACTTTAGCTAGATGATGATGATCTTGACTTCCTCAAGTTGGACCACCTTTCTTGATTGCGTTGGCACGATGAAGACTAGTAGATTGCTCCCCCATACTCCACTATGGGTGAGTCACTCTTCGACACATCTTCACAAGTCCATTGCCACCACAATGGAAGGCAAGCTTCAAGCATATGATCTCTTCATGATGATCCACTTGAACTTGCACACCGCAACCTAACCCCACAAAGAACTCTCACGAATACCATGGGTTAGTACACAAAGTGTAATGGATAATGCTTACCGTGTCATGGATCACTTGATCCCTCTCGGTACATCTTCTATGCTTTGTGTGTTGATCAACTTGATTCACTCTTGACTTAGTCTTGATCAACCTTGTATCATGTCTTATGGACAAACCCTTCAAATATGAGATGCAAATGATTCACTCTTGACTTAGTCTTGATCAACCTTGTACATGTCTTATGGACAATGCTTAAGGAATTATGCATCACCTTGCAATGCAACAACCAATAATGCATGCGTATGAGATGCAAATGCTTAGGAACAAAACCAAAGCAAGAAGAAATAACTCTCTAAACTTCTCCATACAACTCTCTGAAACTTCTCCCCCATTGGCATCGATTGCCAAAATGGGTGAAAAGCTCAGAAGGCCAATATAAAATGTGTTCCTCCATAAATTGTGTATTTCTCAAAAAGAGTGGAATGCAATACACATATCCAAATATAAATACTTGGAGGAAGACAAACTATATTGAGGAACCAAAGATTGTAAAAGGATGATATGCCACAACGACATAACAACGAGAGAAACAAGCAATCAAGCAATCAAAAGGTACCCATTGAAACAAGCACTCAAAAGATACCAATTGAACCAACTAAACCAGAGATCCTACAAGCCACAAGAATAAAAGATATTATGATAAGAGCAAAGAAGTGTTCTATAGAAACTAGAGAAGCTCCCCGTGATTTGTGCATTATTTAGTTTTATATTTGGATACAACGAGCACAAAATAGGATCGTCACTCCACCAAAATCAATAGAACCTCATGACAAGTGCAAGATAGCAAATAAGAAACTAAGCCTAGCACTTTCAACAAGCACAAGGCTGAGAGAGCAACGGAGTGTTCTAAAGGCGCTAGTGAAGCTCCCCATGATTTGTGCACTACTTAGAATATTTGCATTAGGATACCAAGTGCACAAAATAGGATCATCACTCCCCCAAAATCGATAGAAACTCACAACAAGTGCAAGTGAGCTAAGAAAAGAGACAAGGCATAGCTCTTGCAACAAGCACATGGTTGAGCAACATGTAAAAGAGGCAACTTACGAATGGGCTCAACCAAAAGGATGTGTGTGAGTCATGGAAAAGCACTTGATAAGACTAATATATGGATGAGCATTAAGCATCAACATAGTCTTAAAGAATGAGATACAAGGTGCAAGACATGTCCTTCCCACACACACACGCTCAACTAGCAAATGGGTTCACAAGCTATCTAAAAAGAAACTTAAAAACCAAAGCTTGTGACGACCCATGGTGAAGATAGAAATTGATGGCTTTGTCAAGAGGAGGGATACCAAACGGAATTGAAAGCCTCGTCAAGACAAGGAAGATAAAAAGAATGTTCACCACAAGAGAGTGCATCAAGGTGCAACGATATAATACCTGCACTCAAGATAAATCCTTTCATGAAACCACCAAGGAGGAAGGTGGGTGTGAAAGAATAAGGATATCAACTAGAGACGTAACTTCTCTCATGTGTATAAGATTCTAGGTAGATCAAAAGATATCAATCCACAAAGAAGCATGCACACACGAAATAGTTACACAAAGGAAAGAACAAGATATCCACAACAAGACATAAATATACTAATAAGATATTTGCTTGAAAGCATAGCACATGGCTAGATATGGTTTCATAGTATATAAATGAACTCCTACCACACATCCATCAAAGACATCACAACTAGGAACAAGAGATCATCGTTGGGATGCTTTGAGAAAGGAAACAAGTATCACAAGATAAAATGAATATCATGCCAAGATGCAACCTACACAAGGTTGAATGCAAGAGAGGAATGCATGAATAGATACTTGTTACCGAGATAGCATTGGAAGGATGTAGAAGATACCAATTGAAGGTATTAGATAGTAGTTCATTGAACATCCTAGCTTGACTCCAATAAGCACATGGTGACACCACCTTCCTTGTGAGTGAGCCGAGCATCCAATGCATCTCCAATTGTTCCTAGAACAACAACACAAACAAAATGGTACCCAAACTCATTGGGACCAAAGAGTTAGAAACACCAATACATAGGACAAAATCCACATAAATATGTGCACATAGATATGAAAATAAATTTCATGCACATCTCATCCAATTTGAGACTTGGTGGCGTTTCCCCTACATATTGGGTCAAAGAAAGAAAGCATGCCAAAGAAAATACATGAAGTAAATATGCATGCTAAAGACTTTCAAGAACCTACACCAAATGAAAAAGAAATACCAAGTGAAAGGGATACCAAATGGAGAAATCATCACTTGGAAGATATCAATTAAAAGATACATTAGGGAATGAGATATCCATTGATACACGCAAAATGAAAGAAATCAAACTCCCAAAAGAGAGGATGGTTCCAAACAAACCACGCTCTCTACAAAGTTTCATGATGGCACAAAGTACCAAAAAGAAACGGCTTGCCTTCCACCAACACACACTTGATAAGGATCACAAGATGAGTGTTCTAAAGAAAATAGGATAGCTCCCCCAAGAGTTGTGCATTATAGAAAATTTGCATTTGAATAAAAAATGCACAAGATGGGATCACCACTTTCAGTATATCTGTAAAAACACTAAACAAGATCAATAAATTAACAAGGTCCACAAGTGGTATGGAAGACAAGGGAGTTGACATAATCCTTGGCAAGAGATAAGGCAAATAAAAGCAAAAGTCAATGTAAAGATGATCAACAATATCTACCACATAAATGATTACCAATTGTTAAGAGACAAGAAGTATTTGGAAATAATGCCCGGTGGTAGATTGTAAAGATATCCAACATCATATTCACACCAAACACAAAAGCAGATTGCAACTTGTAGAGCAAACATGCCACCTAGGAACAAGATAATTTACAATATCAATTCTAGGTGACAACATCTCAAAAGTAAACATTTTCTAGACTTGTAATATGCAAAGCACATTACTCCCCCATAATGTGATACCAAAGAAAACTTAACAAGAGGCAATAATGATCTAACAAAAGATAATTAATGGACTATTTGGAATTCGAATTTCTCATGAGGAGACATAGCACATAGAGACTAGATAATCTTGTAATATCAATACTAGGTGGTATTCCTCATGTACACACATTTATAGGATTATGAAGTGCGTAAAGCACATCACTTTCCAAAATGGGATGTTCCATTAATCTCTCACAAGAGCCAACTAAGATACAAACAAGATGCAAAAAGGCTCAAGACAATACTCAAATGTATGTGCAAACCAACATACACATACTTGATTACTCAAGATAAGCAAATTGGAAGCACAACATACACACACATGCAAGGTACAAAACCAAAACATGCAAAGGGGCAAGTAACTTTAAATGTAAACAATTTAAGTACAAGTTACCGCAAGGAGGCACATTGGATATAAGATAGAAACTTGATGACCCAATTGACTTGGCTTGAGACAACAAGAATGATGAAGTCCCCTTAATTCTTCATAATGTAGCAAAGTCTCCAATGCCCTTACACAACACCTATTGATCAAGTTTGAGCTTGTTGGTCCCCAACCAAGTTGGGTCCTAAGAGGTTAGTCACAATAGGCTTGGCTACCCAAATGGTTCTTTTCTTGACACCACTTTGAGTACCACAAAATTTGGCAAACACATTGCCAACCTTATCCTTACCAAGAGAATAAACACCATCAATTAGAATAGGGTTGGATAAGGTACCATTCGTGCATGAAGAAGCAACGTGACCTTTCTCACGACATACGTAGCAATGCCTACTCTTCATTTTCTTCTCACTTGATTTCCCAACTTGAGAAGCATTAGCTTGAGTCTTCTTGGGAAGAGGCCTTTCACCAACTTGAGCTTGAGCATGAGAATGAACTTGTGGCCACTTCCCTTGTTGCTTGTCACTAATGGCCTTCTTCTTCAATGGGCAAGATCTAACATGATGCCCTTCAATTTTGCACTTGAAGCAAATAATCTTGGCCGAATTCTTGACTTGTTTTTGGCCCTTCTTATTGTTGCTCTTGGACTTCTTCTTATTGGAGTTGAATCCAAGTCCACCTTTGTCATTGGGGGATTTTTGCACGCTCAAGATATTGTTGAGTGTGGACTTCCCTTCATGACACTTTTGCAAGTCAATTTTCAAAGAAGTGACTTGGGCCTTGAGCTCTTTGATTTCCTCTACATGGTTAGTCTCAACAAAAGTACTAGAGGAAGTATAAGCTTCAACGTTAGAGCAATAAGGCAAGGAAAGTAATTCATCACAAGATGTAGCAACATTATGAGTGGATGAATTACGAGGACTAGCACATGGCAATATAGCATTTTGAATTGAAGTAGTGCTAGTATCCACATGAGACTCACTAGATGTTACCTTAGTCATCATAGCCTCATGAGCTAACTTTAGCACATTATGGGATACTAGAAGATCGTCATGAGAGCTTGTGAGCTTTACATGACTTTCTTCCAATTTCTCATAATTGCTAGATAGCAACTCAAGTTGAGCCCTTAGCCCAACATTCTCCTTTAAAATGGATGCTTCACAAGAAATAGAGTTAGTAGCACAAACATCATCATTAACAACAAGAGGAGAAGGCAACTTTGCAAGCTGTTTTTAATATGAAGCTTTAAGTTGACCATGAGACTTGGTGAGTTTGATGAGCTCACTCTTAATGACCCTTGAGCCATTTTCGAGGTTCCCAAAGTCCTCACGGAGTTTAGCATGCGCAACTTCAAGCTTCTCATTTTTAGTTTCAAAATCATTGGCCACCTTAACAACTCTATCATGAGATTCCCTTACTCTAGATAATTCTAGAGCAAAAGTCTCCTCAAGAGATTCCTTGGTGGTTTGTTCAAGTTCAAGAACTTGAGAGAGGTCTGCAATCTCATTAGCGTAATCACGCTCATGACCTTCCATTTTATCAATGGTGGCCTCATGCTCCTCGACATGAGATTCCAACTCCTCAATATATTTCTTGCCCTCAATGGCAATGGACATGATTTCCATGAAGTTGGAACGAGTAATTTTATTTTTATGAAGAGCTTTAAAAATTATTTCCCCCTTAATTTTTAAGGAGGCAACATTATCATTCTCTTCATCATTATCAACATCATCATCATTTTTATCATCATCAAGAGATATATTGGGATTCGAAGTAGGAGATACCTTCAAAGCCTTAGCCACAAGGCATAAGTGAGAAACAATAGATGATGATGTAGGATCCCTTGAAGCATCATACAATCCCACATCTTGTTCCATGGAGTGTTGAGTTTCCTCTACATTGTTAGCACAAAAACTCAAGGAAAAAGAAGCATTTTTATCATGGCAACAAGACATAGCAAGCATATCGTCATGCGATGCAGTCAAGCAATTTCTACATGATATGCAAGGACTATCAACACTAGCATATGAACCATCTAGAGTGCTTGAAGTGTTAAGGTCCAAAGAAGGACCATTGCAACAAGATAGTGATGAAGGATCATCAAGAGCAAGCACACTATCATCATTGCAATGACCGACACTACTCACCATAGCATTACCTTGTGGCAATCCACATGTAGGTGAAGTATAGGAAGTTGAGAAGGCAACACGGCCGGAGGTGGAGGGAGAACAATCATCCCCACAAATCTTGGACACAGCATATTTATCTTGAAGCTTTGTCCACAACTCATGAGCATCCCGGAATGGCATGAGTTTAATATAACTACATTGCTCAAAGCATAAAAAATCATATTAGAAGCTTGAGCATTGGGATAAGAGTTTTTCTCATCCTCTAAAGACAATCTTTGGGGATCCTTCAGAGGAGAAAAACCCATATCTGCAATTCTCTCTAAATTTGGGTCCATGAACCTAAAGAGATTAAGCATGCGAATAACCCAAACATCAAAATTGGTGCCATCGAAACTAAGAGTGTCAGAGAATCTTAATCCCCTAGTAGACATCTTTACTCTCTAGGCAGTTAAGCCTAATAAAGAGAGACGAGGCTCTGATACCAATTGAAAGATTGAGGATGTCGCCTAGAGGGGGGGGGTGAATAGGCGCTTTAAAATAATTACGGTTTAGGCTTGAACAAATGCGGAATAAACCTAGCAGTTAATTTGTCAAGCACAAAACCTACAACAACTAGGCTCGCCTATGTGCACCAACAACTTATGCTAAGCAAGATAAACAACTATGTGATAGCAAGATATATAACATGAAACACTATGGCTATCACAAAGTAAAGTGCATAAGTAAAGGGCTCGGGTAAGAGATAACTGAGGCACGTGGAGACGATGATGTATCCCGAAGTTCACACCCTTGCGGATGCTAATCTCCGTTTGGAGCGGTGTGGAGGCACAATGCTCCCCAAGAAGCCACCAGGGCCACCGTAATCTCCTCACGCCCTCGCACAATGCAGATGCCATGATTCCACTAAGGGACACTTGAGTGCGGTCACCGAACCCGTACAAATGGCAACCCTTGGGGGCGGTCACCGAACCCGTACACTTTGGGAACCCTTGGGGGCGGTCATCTGTACCCGTCAAATTGCTTGGGGCGATCTCCACAACCTAATTGGAGACCCCGACGCTTGCCCGGAGCTTTACACCACAATGATTGAGCTCCGAATACCACCAACCGTCTAGGGCGCCCAAGCACCCAAGAGTAATAAGCTTCTCAACTGGTAACTTACATGTATCACCGTGGAGAACTCAAACCGATGCACCAAATGCAATGGCAAGGGCACACAGAGTGCCCAAGTCCTTCTCTCTGAAATCCCACCAAAGCAATTAATGCTTGGGAGGAAAATGAGAGGGGAGAACAAAGAAGAGAACACGAAGAACTCCAAGATCTAGATCCAAAGGGTTCCCCTCACATAGAGGAGAAAGTGATTGGTGGAAATGTAGATCTAGATCTCCTCTCTCTTTTCCCCCAAAACTAGCAAGAATCCATGGAGGGATTGAGAGATAGCAAGCTCGAAGAAGGTCAACAATGGGGGAAGAACATGAGCTAAAGAAATAAGGTTCGTTGGGGAAGAATACCCCCTTTTATAGGGACCCCCGAATCCAACCGTTATGCACTCAGGTCGTGCACAAGCGGTACTACCGCTCGGGGGAGCGGTACTACTGCTTAGCACGGTCAAAAAAGCCCAACGAGAGAGAAAAACATGAGCTGTAGTTCTGCCAGAGAGGTAGTACCGCTCTGGGGAGAGGTAGTACCGCCCGGAGAGGTAGTACCGCTCGGGTGGAGAGGTAGTTCCGCCCGGAGAGGTAGTACCGCTCATGGGGAGAGGTAGTACCGCTTACCCCTTATAATAGGTACCACCGCTCTACTACCGCGAAACCCGACACGAAAAAAATGCATCCCCAGAAGCAGGGGTACTACGGGCGGCACAGGGCCGCGGTACCGCCGCTTACAAGCGGTACTACCGCTCTAGAGGGCAATACTACTGCTTGAGGCTTTCAGGAACATGATACGTCTCCAACGTATCTATAATTTATGAAGTATTCATGCCATGTTTACAACAACTTTATATGGTTTTTGTAACAGCCTAGTTTTTGCCCTTTTCTTTTTCTTTTGGATTTATTGGTTTTTGCTCTGATTTTCTTTTTGGGATGGATCTGTGGCCTTGCAACCTGGGAGATCTTCATCATTTCTTCTCCCAAGTGACTCTTCATTCGCAAAACCTTCCCAAGATAATGCCACTTCCATCCTAGCCCAACTCCATAATTCTTTTTCTTGGGGAAAATTCCTTTTCTATTAAAGGAATAACCTCAAGTGCCCTAGGTTGTGAAGCAACCTATATTTCTGTCCATCCAAAAATTCCCAAATAATTCTCATAATTTATTTGGGTCATATGTTGCTCAAATATTCCCAAACTTTCAGTTCCTAGCCCAAAATAATTCCCCAAAAATTATTCTTCATTTCTGTCCAGTGTGGCTTTCTGTGAAGGAAGTGCCACCTATCCTTTCTTGATTGCTCCCAAACTTTTTGGGCATGTTATTTCATACAAATCATTGCCTCATGCCAAAATTCAACTTTATTTGCCTAGCCATTCTTCCTTAGCAATTTTTCAAAGTTTTTGTCAGACATAAGGCATTGTGAAGGAAGTACTATCTAGGAGTATCCAAATGAGTTGAAATTTTTCATGCCTCTTCATGTGCTCATATTATCCCACTCCTCCAAATTTTAGCTCCATTCAATCAACTATGTGAGCACAGGACCAAATCTTTGCTTCTGTCAATATTTTCAGGTTGTGAAGCAAGTATATTTTATATTGCTTCATTTTGGCTGAAAATTTTACCAGAGCATTCTCATGTCCATAAAACCTCTCTCCACCAATTTTGGGACCAATTCAGCAAGCCAATATTTCTCTAGAATTTTCCCAATTTTCTGGACAGTAAGGATGTTTGTGAAGCAAGTACCATTTTGGCTTGTCCATTTGGTATGAAATTTTTACAGAATCATCACATGTCCAAATCATCATAGATCTACCAAATTTCAGATCAATTGGCTACTCCATGTGAGTGCACCTTCCTGATCAAGTTTCTGGACCATTTTGGTCAGGTGCAAAGCAACTGTATTAATCCTTGGTCCATTTATCCTCAAAACCTCCAGGATCATAGTCCTTCCTTAGTTAATCATCCCAGACAACACCATTGACCCCAATCAATTCCCTGTTGATCACCAGTGCGCAGCCAAGTTTGCTGCAGCAAACTTTCCTCGAATCCTCACACCGCTCCTTGGCTCCTTCTCTTGATATTTAACTTCTGGGATGCCTTGGGGATCAAGGACTAGCCACCAGACAAGGTTTTCCATCCTCTCATGTCCTCCCCGTGACATGTCGCGTGGTGACCGCGTGGATTTTTCCCCGTGCACGCGCTCTGGCTGCAGCAAGCGCGCTCTGGCGCCTTGGCCCCTTCCTCTCTGCTCGTTCACTCGATCTCTCGTCCTCTAGCCTTGTCCAGCGTCTTCGTCTCATTGTCGATGTTCCCCTAGACCCCTCTCCCCCTCAAGAAACCTCCTCGTCGGCGCTCGCCGACGCACGCCCACGGGCGAACAGTGGCTGACAAGACATTAATGGCGCTCGTCTCTTCTTCCTCTGCTCCCCCTTGGCTCCTGCAGCTCCGTGACCTTCGTCCGCTCTTCCTCGTCGTGTTCCCGTGCCCGCCCGTGCTCGCTGAGCCTCGCCAGAGCTTTGGCCGAGCTCGAGCGGCGGCAAGCGGCCACGACCTCCCTCGCCCGCCTATAAATAGCTAGCCCCGAGACCCCACGAGCTCACCAGCCTCGTCTCCTCCCTCCTAGACCCCGCCCTAGCCTCTCATTCGAGCTCGAGGAGCTCCTCTGCCTCACCATCGCTGCCATGGCCGCCGCAGCCACCCTCTTAAATTCGCTCAAGCCCGAGCTCTTCTTATCCTTCCTACTCCACCAGAGCTCCACCCAGTCACCGGCGAACCTCCTCAGCATCTTCCCCTCTCCTCCGATGGCCTCTGTCCGCGAACTCCATCAACGCCCGCCGCCGTTGTCCGCCGCCACGGAAGCCCTGCTCGACCCTGACCCCTTAGGCGAGTACCAAGGGTCCAGGGAGATGTGGCTCATCCTGCTGATCTCTCCGGTAGGTGGCACGACGCGGGAGGTGGCCGGAGCTGCCCGCAGTCGTCGTCGGGCGCCGGCTCTACCTCGGCTAGGCGCGGGCATGAGCGAGAGAAGACGATGACGCCAGCTGGCCGTGGGCCCCGCGACCCCACCCATGAGCCGCATAGGAGGTTGACCCGGCGAAGCTGACGAAAGTGGCCGCGGGATTTGCCCGTGTGCGCTTTCCCCTTCCGAAAGCGTACTCTGCTCTTCTTCGGGCCAAAATGGGTTTTCCCTTCTGGAAAACGTATTTTCAGAAAAGGCGTGTTCAGTTTTTCCGGCTGAGGGCCCGTTTGTGAAGATTTTCTTATAGATAGGTCCCTGGCAGAAAAACTATCACAACTTTTTGCTCTTAACTCCGATTGAGGTGATTCCAAAGACCACTTCTTCCTCTCGTTGAGCCTGTTCCATTGGTTACATATTCATGATGTTGTCACATTCTAAAAATGACCATTTTGCCCTTGCCCTTAATGAGCCCCCTCCGAGAGAGAACTATTTCTGGCGATTCGTTCCGTAAGTTTCTCGCACTTCTTCCCGATGAATCCCTCCACCCCAGGCAAGCCACACCCTCCATTTGCATGATTACAATGTAGTGACATGTTTTATTTATTTAAACTTGTTTAAAATATTGCATTAGCTATGTGTGATCTTGTTCATGGCATTTCTCGGAGTGATATTTTGATCTTGCTATTGCCATGATATTGTTTGGAGTTCTAGGACCAATATTTTGCAGTTATGAGGATGACATGATGCCTTCGGATTCTTAGTGGCTGTTATGATTATTTTCATGTTGGTATTTGGTATTATATTTTGGAGTATTACTTTGAATGTCATGCTGCATTTGGATTATTAGTGGCTAGAATTATTTTCATCATGATGCTAGTTGATATTATGTTTTGGAGTATGATTTCGGAGATGATGATTGCATGTGGATCTTAGCCGGATAGCTTGTTCTTGCTATTAGAGTAGTAGTATTTTCGTTCTTGGATTCATCATGATAGTAGTGTTATGCTATCCCCGGAGTATTTTGATATGACGATAGTATGTTTTGGATTAGCTGTTGGATATTGCTATGACTTGGGTTGCAGGTTGATGAATGATATTAGAGTATCAGTTACCACTGTTATATTTTTGGGGATAAATTCCGTCATTAAGTTGGTCAGGTGCGACTGAAATGGGCCTTTTCCAGTGCAACCACATTTGCCTTTTATGGGAAGGCCCTAATGCGGTCTATTGTCATGTCTCTCGCCTGTGCCTCCAACGAGGGAAGGTTATGGGCGTGCGTTACCCTGGCCCGGTAAGCAGACATAACCTTGTGTGCCCGTAGTTGGATAGGGCCCTTTTTGTCCATGTTTGGGACCGTTTATGTTTTGCCACGACGGTGGCCGTTGATGCCTTTGGTAGGCACGGGGCCACCCATGACTTAGCCCAAAGGGGAGTTGGTCAGAGTGGCCGGGAGAGTGTCATGGTGATAGGTCGGTTTTGTCAGAACGCCGTTGGTCCACCCGAATGGGAGTGTGAGGTCATGGGTTCCGTGGTGTGGGTAAAGTGTGCTACCTCTACAGAGTGTGTGTTTAGTCTATCGATAGCCGCGTCCTCGGTCATGGGCAAAAGTTCGTACTAGGTCACACCATTCGATCAACACTCACATGACAGAATGACTTATAGGTGATTTGTATGTTTATATATTGTGAGCAGTAACGGTTTGGCAGGATGTTGATGATGATGTTGGGATGATCTCAAGGATGATCATCCAGTTGTGATATGGTCACGAGGTGAGCATGTGGATGATTTGATCACAAGGTGATCAGGTGGATCATGAGGTGATCGAGGTGGTATATTACTTGGCCGTTAGCCAAGAGTGAGATGGTTGTTGAGGTTGAGATGTTGGTTTACCAGTATTACAGTAGTTTCATATCATGCTTCGTAGTTGTTTTCGCATCATAGTAGTTGTTAATTAATTAACCTGTTAAATGCTATGTTGTTGTTTTGCCTTGATGCTTTTGGTTGTTGTGAGCTTGCAAGTACATTCAATGTACTGACCTGGCGTGTCAAGCCAGATTGCAGGTGATGCCATGATTGATTGATTGTTTGTCGAGGTTACCGATCGTGCGAGCTAGATCGTGTCCCAGCCAGAGTCCCTGCGGAGTGGAGTTCACCCCCCTTCATTGTTGTTTCGCTACTAGAAGTATTCTGTTGCTACGAGTTGTTCTGCTGCTAGCATAGAGCAAGTGTAGTATCGCAGGCGTAGTGTCGCCGTGCTGCTGTGACCTTTTGTACCATCAGGCCTTTGTATTATTATCCTTTGTAATAAGAGCTGGTTTGTTCTATGTCAAGCAGTGTTGTATTCCTAAAGACTTCTCCTCGATCTCTGGGCTAGAATATGGGGCGTTCTGGTTTCTCTGAGCCGGGGTGCCACAATTTTGGTATGATTTGCATGGAATTAACCCGGACTGACGCTGTTTTCAGCAGAACTACCGTGGTGTTGTTTTTTGTGCAGAAATGAAAGTTCTCCAAATGAGCTGAAACTTTTTAACGATTTTTTGGAACAAAAGAGGCCCCAAAAGCTTTGCGGGAGGGCCAGAAAAGCCATAAGGAGGGCACAACAACCCACCAGGGCGCGCCTGAGGGGCCTGGGTGCCCCGGTGGGTTGTGCTCACCTCGAGGCCCACCTTCGCGTGAAACCGACGCCAAAAAATCCTATAAATAGAGAAACCATCAGAAATAACCCTAGATTGGAAGTTCCACCGCCGCAAGCCTTTGTAGCCACGAAAAACCAATCTAGACCCCGTTCTGGCACCCTGCCAGAGGGGGAAATCATCATCGGTGGCCATCTTCATCATCCCGGCGGCCACCATAATGAGGAGGTAGTCCACCCTCGGGGCTGAGGGTTTGTACCAGTACCTATGTGTTTAATCTCTCTCTCTCTCTCTTGTGTTCTTGAGATGTCACGATCTTGATGTATCGCAGGCTTTGTTAATATAGTTGGATCATATGGTGTTTTCCCCTCTCTATCTTGTTGTGAATTGAGTTTTCCCTTTGAGATTTTGTTTTATCGGATTGAATACTTTTATGGATCTGAGAGCACTTGATGTATATGTCTTGCATATGAATCCCCGTGGTGACAATGCAGTATTATATTGATTCACTTGAGATATGTTTTGGCACTCAACTCGCGGATTCCCGAGGTGACATTGGGGTAATCTATGCATAGGGGTTGATGCATGTATCGTCTTTTGTTTCTCCGGTAGAAATCTTGGGGCACTCTTTGAGGTTCTTTGTGTTGGATTGAGTATTATGAATCAAAATTTGCTTTTGTGTTATTTTAGTCTAAACTCTTGATATATCGATCGGAAAGAATAACTTAGTGTTATTTTAGTACGAACTCTTGATAGATCGATTAGAAAGAATAACTTGGTGTTATTTTAGTACGAACTCTTGGATAGATCGATCGGAAAGAATAGCTACAAACAATTTCTTCTCATGTTCTCCGCTAGATAAGAACTTTGGAGTGATTCTTTATCGTATGTTGAGGGATTCTTATGTGATCCAATTAGATTAGCATTGTTGAGAGATTGCACTAGCGAAAGTACGTACCCTAGGCCTCATTTTCTTGCATTGCAATATCGTTTGTGCTCCGTTTTATCAATTGTCACCTTCCTGTTTTTTTATTGTTCTTATTACAAAAATCAATATCTACTATCATTACTACACTTGTATCAGCATCTCTTCGCCGAACTAGTGCACCTATAGAATTTACCATTTTATTTGGTGTGTTGGGGACACAAGAGATTTTTTGTTATTTGGTTGCAGGGTTGTTTGAGAGAGACCATCTTCATCCTACGCCACCCATGGATTGATAAACCTTAGGTCATCCACTTGAGGGAAAATTGTTGCTGTCCTACAAAACTCTGCGCTTGGAGGCCCAACACGAGTGTACAAGAATAAAGTTGCATAGTAGACATCAAGCTCTTTTCTGGTGCCGTTGCCAGGGAGGTGAGTGCTTGAAGGTATATCTTTAGATCTTGCAATTGAATCTTTTAGTTTCTTGTTTTATCACTAGTTTGGTTTATAAAAAGAAAACTAAAAAAATGGAATTGAGGTTGCATCATATTATTCATCTTTATAATGTCTTTCGTGAAAATGATGGAAAGGAAAATTGTGTTCAATTGATAGAAGAATAATTCTATAAAATGTTTGAAAAATATATTTGAATGATGAGGATGATTGCAATGTTGTTGGTATGAACTTTTTGAATATCCATGATGCTAACGGTATGCAACGCCATAAGCTTGGGGATGCTATATTTGATGAAGATGATATTTTTAGTCCCCCAATTTTTGATGATAAAATTTATTATGATGATTGCATGCCTCCTATTTATGATGGTTATATTGATGAAAGTGGGTTTGGAAGAGTGTGTAAGTGCATCTAGTGCCCCTTAGTGATTTTGGTGTATTGAAGGCTTATAGGTTAAGGGACTAATGTATTTGTGAGTGTACGCAGGTCTATAAGTCTATGAGGAGTTTGATATTTATAGATAAAGTCGACCCCTAAAAATGAATGTCTTCAACTGAAGACTTTGGTTTTCTTGAAGACTTTGAAAGTGAAGAAATTGGTGTGACCGTGAAGACTTGATATTCATGCGAGGATCATGAAGCGTGAAGACTTTTGTTTTCGTAGTTTCGTTTTCTCTTTATTGAGTCATAGGAAACACCGTACTGTTAAAGGGGGTCGAGGTAAAACTAAGGAAAAGTTTCCAAGTGATGCTCATCTCAAAATCCTACACCTACCAATCCTTTCGAGTGAAGCCATTGGAATCTCATACAGTTTAGTCAATTTCTTCAGTGATAGAGACGAAGATCTTCTGGTCTCTAAGGAATTTGTTCTGACTGAGGAGTTAGGAATTCAACAGTGTGGATTGCCTACAAGTGAGGAACATGATAGCCTTGAGGAATTTGATACTCAAATATCCGACCGTTGCTGTGCTATGCGCCAGTTGTCCCAAAATATCTTCCCACCTAACGGTCATATCATTGAAGGGCATTTATGTCTTATCATGTCGGGCTGCTCCCTAGGCTATAAATAGCCGCCCCCTACAACCACTAGTTGGTTGGCTGCTCCGAGAGAAACTGACACTTGTCATTGAGAGCATCCCATCCTCCGAGGACTTTGAGCGAAAATCATCGAGTGAGGAAAACCCAAACCCAAACACCTACAAACCCAAAGTGATTGAGCATCACTGAAGAGATTGTTCCTGTGTGGAACCGCCGCTTGTTAACTTTGAATACTGTGCATCCTCCAGACGGTTAGGCGTCATGGTCTAGAGCATCCAAGAGGAAATTGTGGATCGCCGAGTGACCGAGTCTGTGAAGGTTTGGAAGTCACCTGAAGACTTACCACGACTGTTTGGGCAAGGTCTGTGTGACCTTAGCTCAAGGAGAATACAGTGAGGACTCTGTGTCCGGGACTATGTGTCCTCAGGTTTAAATACCTAGCCGGTCCAACCAGACGTACGACTGTCACAACAGTTGGAACTGGTCTACCAAATCACTGTCTTCACCGAGCTACTGGTTCTATTTCCTCAACCCTTTCAGTTCCTCATTACCGTGTTGAAGTACTTGATCGTTACTGTTTGAAGACTTTGACTGAAGAGTTTCTCAATATCCTCAATTCTATTTCTTCAGTCAGTTTGTCTTCAGCCTTCTTATCATGTGTTACGCTACTTGTACTCTGTGCTTGTTTTCATTTCATCAGATGTCTGTGCTACTAATCTGTTATGCTTGCATCTGAGTACTTATTCCGCTGCTAAGTAGTTCGTTGCATAGGAATTTCCTCACCCTAAAATTCCTCAGTGATGAATTTAAAAAAATCGCCTATTCACCCCCCCTCTAGTAGATACAACCCACTTTCAGAGTGTCAACTCTAGGTACTAATGATCCCACTATTTTGGAGGGTGTTGAATCTTATTGTAATATTTATGAAAGTGGATTTGGAGAGGTCATGACTTTATTTAATGATGAATCCACTATTTTGGAAGAGGTTCCAATTGACTATGACAACAAAGTTCCTATCTATGATGATTATGGTGATGACATGTATGCTATAAAGAATAATGATAACCATGAAACTTGTCATCATGATCTTAATTTTCAATCCCATGATAGTTATTTTGTTGAGTTTGCTCCCACCACTATTAATGAGAAGAAAATTGCTTTTGTGGAGAGTAGTAAAAAAAATTATGCATGTGGATCATGAAAAGAATGCTTTGTCGCTGAGCCTCACCAGAGCTTTGGCCGAGCTCGAGCGGCTACACGTTACCACGGCCTCCCTCGCCCGCCTATAAATAGCTAGCCCCGAGACCCCACGAGCTCACCAGCCTCCTCTCCTCCCTCCTAGACCCCGCCCTAGCCTCTCATTCAAGCTCGAGGAGCTCCTCTGCCTCGCCATCGCCGCCATGGCCGCCACAACCACCCTCTTAAATTCGCTCAAGCCCGAGCTCTTCTTACCCTTCCTACTCCACCAGAGCTCCACCAGTCACCGGTGAACCTCCTTAGCATCTTCCCCTCTCCTCCGGTGGCCTCTGTCCGCAAACTCCATCAACACCCGCTGTCGGCGATATACCCCGCGGTGTGATCCGCCAGATGTATGACCCGGCTAGAGCTTGGCGACTCATTGGCGACCTGCCCGGACCTAGCGGTTTACAGGCAACCCGCCTGAACATTGCGACTCACTGGTGACCTGGCGGGCGAGTCAGACGGATGACAAGACCCAAGGCCCAGTAGGCCGGTTCATGTGATGGTGGGCCAACTTAAGAGGAAAGGCGTGAGGAATATTTTCCTTACAAGGAATCCAGACCCGGACTTGTATCCGGCTTGTATTAGAAGATAGGCTAGTCCTAATCCTATTGGGACTCCACATGTAACCCGCCCCTCTAACTTATATAAGGAGGGGCAGGGCACCCCAAGAAGGGGGCGAAAAATAATCTCTAAGGCTAGATATAACAAAAGGGGAGCCAGCTTATACAGCAACTCCCTCATGAGCATAATGAGACCTAGCCACAAATAGCATGTAGGGCTATTACCGGATGATGTTTCCCGGGGCCCGAAGCTGTCTAAATCCTTGTCTTGTGTGTTAACCCGCCCCGCGTCTCTCGATTCCAATCAGCCCCGTTCAGGCTACTGCCTAGTTGCGTTGGCCTCACGACAAGTCCTCACGCTAGGACATATGCCGTGACAAATCCACGACATTTGGCTCCCACAGTGGGGCCTGCGCACGGTGGTGTTGAGTTCTTGGAGGGATCTCTTTAGGGATCGAGAAGCTCATGAATAGATGGACGAAAAAGAGCCGTCTTTGAACAATCGCACAACCCGAGGCTGGACAACCTTGAGCGTAGCTGGCGATATTCATCGTGTGAAGATCAGAATCATAATTAAACTTTGGAGCCATCGGGTACAAGATTGTGATCGTGAGAAAGCTAGGGTTGCGTCCGCTCCGCCGCTGCCGTCCAGAAAAGTCGCCGAGACTGAGATTAAAACTTTTCGCTGTAGTTTTTCCTTCTTGAATTAAGGGACGTATACACTGAGGCCAACGCGAAGTCGTCCTGTGCTATGCTCAAGTCACCGTAAGCCTTGTTTTCCTCCAATCAATTAAGTTAGGTACACGCGCATGCAAGTGATCAGACCAGCGGCGGTGTCCTCTGTTCGTACGAGACAATAGTAGCAATCCTACTACTTCAAATTAGTACTCTGCCACGGGTTGGCAAAAGTTGATCTACAAATTTTCTATTGGACAAAACTGCTACAGGGGGAGCGACCAGATCGGATCTACCTTTGCAAATTCATACAGAAAATATACACCAAGAAGACTGAAGCTATCACGTGGTCAGACAATCAATCATGGTACTAGATGTTGTTGTTAATATGCAAGTGGTCAAAAGGCAAAACACCAGGGATTAGCAAAGTCAGACGATGGGACTCGACCTCGCTTTCACGGTCTCGCCTTTGCCGCTCGCTTCGGACCAAGCAGCCTCAAGTCTCCGTCTCGATCTCTTTTTCGAGCCGCTACTTTCCTTCTACTATTACATCCGCTTTGGCCCGCCTCCGCTCTGAGCCGCCAGGGCCTCTCCTACGCACTGGACGCCTCTCGCGGCTCTCGTCTCGTCAGACGCCTTTCTTCCGCGGTTGCTCATGGAATCCCTGGCACGGACTCGTTCCGACCTGCGGTCTGCCGACCTTGAGCAAACAAATGTCCAACCCACCGTGATGAGTCGCCTCCACGACCGCGCCGCTCCAAGCCGCCGGTTTCTGGTGAGCTGCTGCCTCGGGGCGCTTTTGCTGAGCCGCCGACCTCAAACTACGTCGAGCCGCCGCTGCAACTGCATCATGCCATCCCTGCGCGGGCCTCATGCCAAGTCGCCTCCGCCTACCTTCAAGCTGGACCGGACCTCAACCATCGCCGCCGTGGATCGCCTCAATCTCGGCCTCGCGCCTATTTCAAGCTGCTGCTACTCTGAGCATGTGTGTGTGCGTGCGCACAGCCATCCGGCTCGTCTCTGCTGCTACCTGCTTTAAGCTACCACTGCTGAATCGCCGGACTTGCAACCGCCATTTCCTCTGCTGTGAAGCTACTCAAGCCCCTGCCTCGGCCCTGTTTCCTGCTACCGTTCCAACACGGCCCCATTGTTTCTTCGGTCGCGGGCCATCTCAAGCCGCAGCACCCGCTGACTCGCCTTGCCAAGTTATTATTATTAGTTCATCTTCGTCGAGCGGCCCATCCTGGCCTGCTCCCAAGTGGCCTCGTCACCGCAGCATCTGAGCCGCCGCCATGGTTGCCTCTGTTTCGCTATTGTGTTGAGCCGCCGGGGCTGTGTTGAGCCGCCAGGGCTATATTGAGTCGCCGGTCTGCCTGAGCCGCCTCTGTCGCATGGAACAGATCATCTGTCGTCCGAACAAATCAGGTGATATCCATTTAAAGTTATTTTATTAGCACATATTATTTTTGTCAAAGAGCAGTTTATCTTTGCCTTGGTCTGCAATATTGTTTATGCAGAACAATTGTTCACTGCAAGAGCGATGGCCGTGTCATGGATGTATAGCTTGCGCCACCATTATCATACGCTAGCATTTGACTGTGCCATGATGCTTGACGAATATATGTGCAAACCGCCGTTTTATGGCCCAATTTACATCAGTATAACGTGGTTGATTCGCCCGTTCGCGCGGCTTACCGCGCCTGCAATTACCTTGCCCGTCCGCGCTGGCTTACAATGCTGCGGCCGGCTCATCTGTCTGCTCCTGCGGCCGACTCGGCTGTGATTGATTTCAGCTTCACCGTGGTGATCATTAACTCTATGGTGGATAATTACTGCCTGACATATCAGGTGAAATCCATCCATTATATTTTTATATTACATGTTGCTTTATTTGAAATAGCAATTACTCTGGCTTGCAAGTTCTCCAATGCAGGACAAGTGGTTTACTGCAAAAGGGACTATTATATCACTAAGCTATTGAATGACTCATACCGGTTTATATCACGGTCAAATATGGAGAATCTCAAGACAACTCCTTGAGTCGTCTTAAGACTCAGGGGCTACAATGACATGACTCGACGGAATTGGCCAGTTTTAGTGAATTCAAGAACTCTGGGTCATTGGAGGGAAAGATAACCCGGTCCCAGAGACTGCTACCATATTGATGAAAATTTAAAGGACATCAGAAAATTCCTGGCTTAAAATGAAGGATTCCGGTTTAAATTCCGGCTCAAGGGAAATCTGTCTCTCACGAAGCTTTGAAACTCTCAATATCCGGTTTAAAATTCCGGTTCAAGAAGAATTCATCTCTCGCAAGTTTGAGTTCTCAGAAAAATTAAAGGTTGCCAAAGAGAACTTGCTGCCATGATGCGCGGTTCAAACATGGGTATCCTACCTTATTAGCTTATCATATCATTGATCACTTGGGGGCTTCCTGCTCAATGAGCATAGTTGTGACTACCCTCTTGATCCGGCTTGCACGCCTTGTTACAAATTACTTGGGGGCTTCCTGCTCACTGAGCATAGCTGTGACTACCCTATTGATCCGGCTTGAACGCTGTTCCTACAACCCACTTGGGGGCTTGCTGCCCAGGTTAAAGGGACCAAAGAGAGTCTGTTGCAGAGCACAGCTCAAACATAGGAACCCTGCCTTGACAGCTCAATATATATCACTTGGGGGCTCCTTGTTCATTGAACATAGCTTTGATAACCCTTTTGATTGGCTTGAAACGCCAGGTGTACACACCAAAATTTCAGTTGATCCTGCCTTGTATGTCTGCCACTCCACCCAGGTAACCCTGGAATGACCCGCCGAACTCTTGACAGTCAATCTTATTAAGACCCTGAACTTGTGAAATTTAAAATGGCGGTTGGTCATGTGAGCGGCTTACAGCTTTGAATGAAGGATTAGCTTAGTGGCTGTGCAGCCCATGAAAAGCACTTGATATTGAGGCTTGGCCGCCTATGAAAGCCTTGATTTTTTGTAATTTGTTTTTGAACTTTGTTTGGGTTCATATCTTTATATACCATATTGATATATGGTTTAAAAATTGATTCAGGCCATATAGCCTTGATTCTTATAACTCATATATGAGTATATCTGGAGTGCTGATAACCTGGCCCGGATTTGGATGATAAGTCGCCAGTATGCTTTGATTATGTGCTTGGAGTTTTGCGCTCTAAGTCTTTGGGCTGTTACCCTTATTTCATATGGCGCTGTAAGCCGGCAGTATGAACCGATTTCACAGGCCATGCAGCCTTGATTATATGACTCATCATTGAGCATCTTTGGGTTTGATAACCCGCCCCGATAGCAGACTTTAAGTCGCCAGGATATTTTTCCTTGAGCAATCAAAATGATGATATTTCATGACTCCGGGTTGATACTGGCCCCGGATTATAATTATCAAGGCATCACCATGGTATTAATCTACAAGTATGTCTTTTAATAATATGAATATTTTGGGTTTGGTAAACTGCCCTGGCTGTGGACTTTAAGTCGCGAGTATACTTTGGATTGCGCAATTGGGATTATGCACTTATGAATACTTGGGTTGTCCCCCTCACTGGATGTGGCGATGTATGCGGCAATTTGAGCCAATTTCCAGGTATATTTTTAAAATTGTTGGATGAATATGCGAGGTTCGATAACCCACCTTGGCTTTGGATGTTAAGTCGCCAGTATACTTTGGATTGCGCCATTGGAATCATGCGCTTATAAATCATTGGATTGTTACCCTCACTTGGTATGGCAATGTAAGCCAGTAGTATAAATCAATCCTACAGGTATGTTTTCCTGGTTATATGAATATGCGAGGTTTGATAACCCGCCCTGGCTTTTGACTTTAAGTCGCCAGTATGTTTAGGCTTGAATGGCCTTGCTTAGTCTTTTCAGTAATTACATAAGACTATACTATGTTTGGGTTGTTGCCCACCCTAGATTTTGACGATAAGTCTCCAGGGCATATGTTTAAACTGTGTAGGACATGCAGAGCTTTACACATAAGTAAGAATACTGCTATTTGCTCATATGAATCATTGAGTTTAAACCCATCATCTGGCCATCTGAAGATATTGCCGGGTTATCTAGATCCGGGTTATATTGTTCAATATTGAGTTTATTGAGGCTATGAGCCGCCAAAGTGATCTTGTCAAAAACTGGACATGACTATGAGCCTCCATGGATGGGGTTATCAGTTCAAGCCGCCGGGTTATAAAATTCTGGCTTACAATGAATGCGCATTAAGTCACCATCGGCCAAGAGCCACCGGGTATTGAACTCCGGATTTACTTATCAACAGATAAGGTATTCAAATCTTTAATAGCCAGACTGGGCTGGATTTTCATTATGGTATTGAATGGTTGAGGTTTTCATACCAGATTATATTATTCAAATCTTGAATAGCCAACATGGCTGGATTTTTTGTTATGGTTATCAATAACCAGTATTATGATTGAGGTTTTCAAAGTCGCTTTAGCGCAATGGCTATTATTTCTTTATCAATGGATATGATTTATTCTACAATGGAAGAAATAGTCCCGAGTCGCTGCAGGCTTATGACCCGGCACTTGGGGGCTACATTATTCAAATCGTGATTATATCAAATATGGAAGTCCCATGTCGATGCAAGCATGCACCATGACACTTGGGGGCTAATGCAAAATCATTTTTTTACTAGTCTTATTGAAGACCCGACTCATCACATCGTAATGAGCCGGCCCTTGGGGGCTACCAATTGCTCCTGTGAAAATTTCAAAGTACACAAGCCTTAATTCATTATATTGAAGGGTCCATTGCTCAGTTGGTAGAGCACAAGGCTCTTAACCGTGTGGTCGTGGGTTCAAGCCCTACAATGGAGGCTACATCATATGATGTTATTTTCAATGAAGTACATATAAAGTCCCAGCTCAGTATTATCTTACTGAGCCGGCCCTTGGGGGCTACACGTTGCTGCTCAAATCTACATGGTCATATCTATAAAGTCCCTGCTCATTATTGCATAATGACCTGGCCCTTGGGGGCTACACTGGTTGAAGTTTTTATAAGCATAAGGCAATTACAAGTCCTAGGTTGCTACAAGCATGACAACCCGACACTTGAGGGCTACATATCTGGAATATTCAGTTTGACTAGTGACTGAGATGAACAACCCAGATTTGTCGGATTTCGGGTTCCGGCAAAACCCTTGAGGTTCGAACACTGGGTGTGCACGAAGATCTCCCCCTACCTAATCACGCCCTCACCCTCACCGCGATCACAAGGCTAGCTCGACGAACTCACAACACAAGGGACACAAGATTTATACTGGTTCGGGCCACCATTGTGGTGTAATACCCTACTCCAGTGTGGTGGTGGATTGCCTCTTGGGCTGAGGATGAATAGTACAAGGGAAGAACAGCCTCCTAAGGAGAGGTGTTCTTGTGCTCGGTGAGCTGGTGTGGTGGTTGGTGAACTCGATCCCCCCACTGTGGTGGTGGCTAGTCCTATTTATAGAGGCCCTGGTCCTGTTCCCAAATATTGAGCGGGAAGGGATCCCACAACGGCCAATTTGAAAGGGGACAGCTAGTACAAGCTATCCTGACTAAAGGTGGTCTTCGCCTGCCAAAGGCTCTGGTGGTGACGCCGTCTTGGGCTCCACGATGACCTCCGTCCTGCTGGTCTTGGTCTCGTTGCACCGATATGGAAACCTTTGCCTGATGCGTCGGTACTCCTCGCCTGCGCTTGCCTCCTTAGCACCAAAGAGGAAACGAGGACACTGTGCGCGCTGGCGCCCGCCTGGTCTTGGTCGTCATGGCTTGCGTCATGGGAACCGCTCGAGGTTTGCCTTGCCTTGATCTCTCCGCCCCTCATGAGCCAGCCTGGTGAGGCCGCTCCTGAGGTGGTCTTGCGTCGTCCGCCTCGCGAGGCTTGGCCCCTCGCGAGGGTCTTGAGTGCTTGCTGGTGAAGATGGGCCGTACGAGCCCGCTTGTGGAGCCACGCCGTGGGCCGCAGGCAAGCAAGTCTGGGGACCCCCATTCCCAGGATGCCGACAGTAGCCCCCTGGCCCAAGGCACGCTCGGACTTGGCTTCGAGGTGAAGCCAAAGGGCAAGTGCGGAGCGCCGTGGGCCCCAACAGCCTGCGGCCCCGCTTGATGCGTGGTGATTGATTGGACACGGGCGTCTCCATTTCCCCGTGCTGCCTCGGCAACTGCCCGACTTGACGAGTCCCTGCTGCATGCAAAAAGGGTTATCATTACTTGCGATCGTGGAGGTCGACGGTTGGCCTCCCTTGGGCTATAAATGAGGAGGGAGGCGGAGCCCCCGTCACCCATCTCTTCCTGTTCTGCTCGTTTCTTCTCCCTTGCTCCATTGCTAGTAGCGACTCCAATGGCACCAATCCGAAGATTCTCGGCCGCGGAGAAGGGAAAAACTCCCCGCGACGAACCCGAGCCACTTCCGCCGAAGAAGAGGCTGGTCCACCGCCGCGACGTAGTCGTGAGGCAGGAGGTGACAAGGCCTTGGTGTGAGCGGCCACCTCCTGGGTATCCGTTGCCTTTATACGCCCAAGCCGAGGGCTCAGGAGGAAGAGGCGGCGAGCGGCGCCGCCCACGCCGCAGCCATGGTCGCCACGCCGTGCTGGCGTGCGTTGTCGCCCCCGGAGTCCACGCTGCGGACTCCTCGCGCGAACTTGTGCTGTGGGCGGCGATGCCTCCGCGCACTTGGATCCGCTTCCCTTCATTCTTCTCCGCCCAGATGCCACCGAGGGGGCCCCTCGAGCTTTGGCTGCAGCACGCCGACTGCGATGCTCCGGCGACTAGAGCGGAAGTTGAAGTTATCTCCTCGGGCAAGATCTTCATGACCCGAGGCTGGGGCGAGGTCGCCCGGGTCTGTCATGCAGAAGACGCCCTTGCGATCCACTTTGAGTACGACGACGCCTCCACCATGTTCTTCAAGTTCTTCGACGCGGACGGCCGTCGCTTGAAGTGCTGCCCTGGAGGGGGCCGTCAGGACCACCTCATCAGCAACTACTCTGGCAGCAGCAGCAACGCTTGGGAGTCCAGCGATTCTCCTGAGCTCGACGAGACTCCGGAGACGAGCGACGACAGCTACATGCCCCTGAGCTCTCGCCGCGCCCAGAGCAAGGCCGCAACGTCCGGCCGCCGCCGTCACTGATCTGGATGGGGCTGGCGCTGGCCTCCCGTGGCTCACTGTTGATGATGGCGTCGGCTGTGCTGGCGTGTGTAGATAGGGCTCCTTGAATTTCCTTTCTTTTGTTCCCTGCGAGGAATCGAGAAGAACCCCGTGGGGTGTGTAAAGGGCCTGTAATGTCTTTTGTTGATATTGTCCTTATTATGAAATTGTGCGGGCGCGTGTCCTGTTCTGGCTCAGTCTCCCCTTTCTATCCTCGCGATGGCTTGGTGCTCTACGCTAACAGGTCCCGATCCCCAGGCAGGCTGCAGCCGTCGCTGGTATGCCAGGTCGCGATGCCGTGGTCAAGGCCAGGAGGTGAGCGGCCCGAGGTCCAGTAGGAGCTCTGATAACCGACAAGTATAGGGGATCGCAACAGTTTTCGAGGGTAGAGTATTCAACCCAAATTTATTGATTCGACACAAGGGTAGCCAAAGAATATTCTCAAGTATTAGCAGTTGAGTTGTCAATTCAACCACACCTGGATAACTTAGTATCTACAGCAAAGTATTTAGTAGCAAAGTAATATGGAAGTAACGGTAACGGTAGCAAAAGTAATATTTTTGGGTTTTGTAGTGATTGTAACAGTAGCAACGGAAAAGTAAATAAGCGAAGAACAATATGTGAAAAGCTCGTAGGCATTGGATCAGTGATGGAGAATTATGCCGGATGCGGTTCATCATGTAACAGTCATAACATAGGGTGACACAGAACTAGCTCCAATTCATCAATGTAATGTAGGCATATATTCCAAATATAGTCATACGTGCTTATGGA
This sequence comes from Triticum aestivum, assembly GCF_018294505.1. NCBI lineage: Eukaryota > Viridiplantae > Streptophyta > Magnoliopsida > Poales > Poaceae > Triticum > Triticum aestivum. The sequence goes on along the minus strand of NC_057802.1, from coordinate 477,697,904 downwards.
AAAGAACTTGCATGACATCTTTTGTCCTACCCTCCCGTGGCAGCGGGGTCCTAGCGGAAACTAAGGGATATTAAGGCCTCCTTTTAATAGAGTACCGGACCAAAGCATTAACACATAGTGAATACATGAACTCCTCAAACTACGGTCATCACCGGGAGTGGTCCCGATTATTGTCACTTCGGGGTTGCCGGATCATAACACATAGTAGGTGACTATAGACTTGCAAGATAGGATCAAGAACTCACATATATTCATGAAAAATAATATGTTCAGATCTGAAATCATGGCACTCGGGCCCTAGTAACAAGCATTAAGCATAGCAAAGTCATAGCAACATCAATCCCAGAACATAGTGGATACTAGGGATCACACCCTAACAAAACTAACTCGATTACATGATAGATCTCATCCAACCCATCACCGTCCAGCAAGCCTACGATGGAATTACTCATGCACGGCGGTGAGCATCATGAAATTGGTGATGGAGGATGGAGGATGATGACGACGGCGACGGATTCCCCTCTCCGGAACCCCGAACGGACTCCAGATCAGCCCTCCCGAGAGGTTTTAGGGCTTGGCGGCGGCTCCGTATCGTAAAACGTGATGAATCCTTCTCTCTGATTTTTTTCTCCCTGAATACGAATATATGGAGTTGGAGTTGAGGTCGGTGGAGCAACAGGGGGCCCACGAGACAGGGGGGCGCGCCCAGGGGGCAGGCGCGCCCCCACCCTCGTGGACAGGTGGAGGCCTCCCTGACGTGGATTCTTCTTCCAGTGTTTTTAATATTTTCCAAAAATAAGTTCCGTGGAGTTTCAGGTCATTCCGAGAACTTTTGCTTCTGCACATAAATAACACCATGGCAATTCTGCTGAAAACAGCGTCAGTCCGGGTTAGTTCCATTCAAATCATGCAAGTTAGAGTCCAAAACAAGTGCAAAAGTGTTTGGAAAAGTAGATACGACGGAGACGTATCAACTCCCCCAAGCTTAAACCTTTGCTTGTCCTCAAGCAATTCAGTTGACAAACTGAAAGTGACAAAGAAAAACTTTTACAAACTCTATTTGCTCTTGTTGTTGTAAATATGTAAAGCCAGCATTCAAGTTTTCAGCAAAGATTATGACTAACCACATTCACAATAACACTTAGGTCTCATGTTTACTCATATCAATGGCATAATCAACTAGCGAGCAATAATAATAAATCTCGGATGACAACACTTTCTCAAAACAATCATAATATGATATAACAAGATGGTATCTCACTAGCCCTTTCTGAGACCGCAAAACATAAATGCAGAGCACCTTTAAAGATCAAGGACTGACTAGACATTGTAATTCATGGTAAAAGAGATCCAGTCATAGTCATACCCAATATAAATTAATAGTAATGGATGCAAATGACAACAGTGCTCTCCAGCTGGTGCTTATGATAAGAGGGTGATGACTCAACATAAAAGTAAATAGATAGGCCCTTCGCAGAGGGAAGCAGGGATTTGTAGACGTGCCAGAGCTCGGTTTTGATATAGAGATAAATAATATTTTGGGCGGCATACTTTCATTGTCAACATAACAACCAAGAGATGGCGATTCTTCCATGCTACACACATTATAGGCGGTTCCCAAACAGAATGGTAAAGTTTATACTCCCCCTCCACCACAAGCATCAACCCATGGCTTGCTCGAAACAACGAGTGCCTCCAACTAACAACAGTCCTAGGGGGAGTTTTGTTTGCAATTATTTTGATTTGATTTGCATAAAGCATGGGACTGGGCATCCCGTTGACCTGCCATTTTCTCGTGAGTGAGGAGCGGAGTCCACTCCTCTTGAGAATAACCCGCCTAACATGGAAGATAAGGATAGCCCTAGTTGATACATGAGATATTCGAGCATACAAAACAGAATTTCATTTGAAGGTTTAGAGTTTGGCACATACAAATTTACTTGGAACGGCAGGTAAATACCGCATATAGGAAGGTATGGTGGAATCATATGGAATAACTTTGGGGTTTAAGGGATTGGATGCACAAGAAGTATTCCCGCTTAGTACAAGTGAAGGCTAGCAAAAGACTAGGAAGCGACCAACTAGAGAGTGACAACAGTCATGAACATGCATTAAAATTATTAAACATTGAGTACACGCATGAGTAGGATATAATCCGCCATGAACATAAATATTGTGAAGGCTATGTTGATTTGTTTCAACTACATGTGTGAACATGTGCCAAGTCAAGTGACTTAAATCATTCAAAGGAGGATACCACCCTATCATACCACATCACAACCATTTTAATAACATGTTGGCACGCAAGGTAAACCATTATAACTCATAGCTAATCAAGCATGGCATAAGTAACTATAATCTCTAATTGTCATTGCAAACATGTTTATTCGATGAACTAATCATATTTACAAAAACAAGAGAGGTCGAGTTCATACCAGCTTCTCTCATCTCAGTCAGTACATCATATATTGTCATAATTGCCTTTCACTTGCACGACCGAACGATGTGAATAATAATAAGAGTGCATGTGCATTGGACTAAGCTGGAATCTGCGAGCATTCAATAAACAGGAGAAGACAAGGCAATATGGGCTCTTGGTTAAATCAACAATAATGCATATAAGAGGCACTTCAACAATTTAATCATGGTCTTCTCCTATCGACCCCCAAAGAAAAGAAAAGAAATAAAACTATTTACACGGGAAAGCTCCCAACAAGCAAAAGAAGAACAAGAAATCTTTTTGGGTTTTATTTTTAATTATTACTACTACAGCAAGAAAGTAAACTAGCTAAAAGCTACAACTATTTTTTTATTTTTTTCTTAAGGTTTTTCAAACACACAAGAAGAAAGCATAAAAAGGAAAATAAACTAGCACGAATATTATAGTGAAAGAGTATGAACACCGACAACTAGCAATGAGTGTGTAAACATAAATGTAATGTTGGTGGGAAATACGTACTCCCCCAAGCTTAGGATTTTGGCCTAAGTTGGTTTATTGCCACGGATGGCCTGACGGATATCCAAAGTTATAACCGGGGTCGTACTGAGATGAAGAAGACTCTGATCGCCACTGGTTGGCAATCATCTCCGGATCCCACTGGTAATTAGACTGTCATGGAGGATCAAATTGTGATTCCGGCTCTGGCTCTGTAGCTGATGTAGGGTTCCGGTAGGCGTGAATGGCCGCCAGCGGAACGAGATACGGGCCTGCAGATAAATCAAACAAGGAAGGAGCGGGCAAGGTAATAGTTTCAGGGTGAAGCTTATCAAAGAACAATTTGTATTTAAGCGCCCCTTCCCTATTTTTAACAATAAAATCATGCGCTACCATACTCTTATAATCTAAATAAACAGTGGGCAACAATTTTTCTTCTTTTTCATAGTGCCTAATAGGTATGTTAAAATGTGCAGCTAGGCGTGAAGCATAGATACCTCCAAAGATGGGATCCTTTGTACGGTTTAGACTTAACCGTTTGGCAATAATACCGCCCATACTAACAGAGTCATCGCGAAATAAACCATGGAACAAAATAATAATATCAGGAACACTAAGGTTTCCACAGTTTCCGTGACCAATTAAGCAATGACTAGCAAATATTGCAAATAGCATAAAACAGGAAAATGTATGCTAGTGATTCTTGCATCGGAAACCTTCCTAGTTTCCCCTACAGTAATAGTGTCAATAAACCCGTCCACATCCTTACGATGTGGTTCCTCTAAACTACCCTCGAAAGGTATTTTGCAAACCTTACAAAATTCATCTAGTGACATCTTCTTAACCACATCATATAAATGAAACTCTACTGAAGGAGGTGATTCCTTAGGATAATAGTAGAAGTTTTGCAAAAAAGTATTGGTGAGTAAGAGATATTGTTCGCGTTGGTCGCGGAGGAAGTTGGTGAGGCCTGCATTCCCAGCCAATTCATAAAAATCATCATAAATCCCGGCTGCTCTCAAGAAATCATTGGAAGGCCATTCACACGGCCGAACCTCCGCGGTGCGAGGCAGATTATATTTGGGCCTCTCTGCTTCCTCACTTTGCTTTTCCTTCGAGCTTCAGCTCAATGAGCCCCTCAAAAATCTCTTCATTATTTTCTGAAAAATTCTGAAATTTTTAGTAACTTCAAATAAAAGTGAACCAAGCTCAACAAAATTGATAACAACTACTCCTACAGGTGCCTAGAGACTATATCATGCATTAGAACTACTTGGAACCATATAAATTTGACATGCAAGCTCAAGAACATGGTCACCTATGCAGCACAAATTTGCAATGAATAAAGCACTAGAACAAAAACTAATTGGACCAATGGAGGAGTCACATACCAAGGAACAATCCCCCAAAGCAGTTTTGTGAGAGGTGCTTTGAGCAAGGAGATCGAAAATCGCAGCAAAATGAGCTAGAACTCGTGCTTGAGCTGGATGGTGATTTTTTTGGGAGGAAGAAGAAGTGTGTGGATGCAGGAATAAGTGGAGGGGAGCCACCATGGGCCCACAAGGCAGGGGGCGCGCCCTGGACCCTCGTGGCCAGGTGCTTGCTCCCCCTGCTGTGTTCTCAGTGCCAAATATTCTAGAAAAAAACATATTCCAATTTCAGAGCATTTGGAGAACTTTTATTTTCGGGATATTTTTATATTGCACGGATAATTCAGAAAACAGACAGATAAATACTATTTTTACTTTATTTCAACTAAATAACAGAAAGTAAAAGGAGGGCACAGAAGGTTGTGCCTTCTAACTTCATCCATCTCATGCTCATCAAAAGGAATCCACTAACAAGGTTGATCAAGTCTTGTTAACAAACTCATTCCGACTAGCATGGAACCGGAGAAATTTTGAATAACACTATGTTACCTCAACGGGGATATGCACATCCCCAATAATAATAATATCATATTTCTTTTTGACAGTAGGAAGAGGAAATTCAAAACCTCCAATAATAATCGATGGAATTTTTCCAATAGAGTTGATACTATGAACTTGAGGTTGTTTCCTCGAAAAGTGTACCGTATGCTCATTGCCATTAACATGAAAAGTGACATTGCCTTTGTTGCAATCAATAATAGCCCCTGCAGTATTCAAAAAGGGTCTTCCAAGAATAATAGACATACTATCGTCCTCGGGAATATCAAGAATAACAAAGGCCGTTAAAATAGTAACGTTTGCAACCACAACAGGCACATCCTCACAAATACCGACATGTATAGCAGTTGATTTATCAGCCATTTGCAAAGATATTTCAGTAGGTGTCAACTTATTCAAGTCAAGTCTACGATATAAAGAGAGAGGCATAACACTAACACCGGCTCCAAGATCACATAAAGCAGTTTTAACATAGTTTCTTTTAATGGAGCATGGTATAGTTGGTACTCCTGGATATCCTAGTTTCTTAGGTATTCCACCCTTAAAAGGGTAATTAGCAAGCATGGTGGAAATCTCAGCTTCCGGTATTTTTCTTTTATTAGTAACAATTTCTTTCATATACTTAGCATAAGGATTCATTTTGAGCATATCAGTTAATCGCATACGCAAGAAGATAGGTCTAATCATTTCAGCAAAGCGCTCAAAATCCTCATCATCCTTTTTCTTGGATGGTTTGGGAGGGAAAGGCATGGGTTTCTGAACCCATGGTTCTCTTTCTTTACCATGTTTCCTAGGAACAAAGTCTCTCTTATCATAACATTGATTCTTTGATTGTGGGTTATCAAGATCAACAGCAGGTTCAATTTCTACATCATTATCATTACTAGGTTGAGCATCATCATGAACATCTTCATTAGCATTTTCATTAGGTTCATGTTCATTACCAGATTGTGTTTCAGCATCAGAAATAGAAATGTCATTGGGATTCTCAGGTGGTTTAGCAATAGGTTCACTAGAAGCATGCAAAGTCCTATCATTTTTCTTTTTCTTCTTTTTAGAAGAACTAGGTGCATCAATATTATTTCTCTGAGAGTCCTGCTCAATTCTCTTAGGATGGCCTTCAGGATACAAAGGTTCCTGAGTCATTCTACCAGTTCTAGTAGCCACTCTAATAACATAATCATTATTCTTACTATTCATTTCATTGAGCAAATCATTCTGAGCTTTAAGTACTTGTTCTACTTGAGTGGTAACCATGGAAGCATGTTTACTAATGAGTTTAAGTTCACCTTTAACTCTAGACATATAATCACCCAAGTGTTCAATCATATAAGCATTTTGTTTTAATTGTCTACCAAAATAAGCATTAAAATTTTCTTGCTTAACCATAAAGTTATCAAACTCATCCAAGCATTGGCTAGCAATTTTAGTAGGAGGGATTTCAGCTTTATCATATATATAGAGAGAATTTACCTTTACTACCTGTGTCGGGTTATCAAGACCATGAGTTTCTTCAATAGGTGAGGGATTAAGATCATATGTTTCTTCAATAAGCGGTAAATTAAGACCATGTATTTCTTCAATAGGAGGTAAATTCTTAACATCTTCAGCTTTAATACCTGTTTCTTTCATAGATTTCTTTGCCTCTTGCATATCTTCAGGACTGAGAAATAGAACACCTCTTTTCTTTGGAGTTGGTTTAGGAATAGGCTCCGGAGCTGGCTCGGGAAGTGTCCAATTATTTTCATTTGTCAACATATTATTCAATAGAATTTCAGCTTCATCTGGTGTTCTTTCCCTGGAAACAGAACCAGCACAACTATCCAGGTAATCTCTGGAAGCATCGGTTAGTCCATTATAAAGGATATCAAGTATTTCATTTTTCTTAAGAGGATGATCAGGCAAAGCATTAAGTAATTGGAGAAGCCTCCCCCAAGCTTGTGGGAGACTCTCTTCTTCAATTTGCACAAAATTATATATTTCCCTTAAAGCAGCTTGTTTCTTATGAGCAGGGAAATATTTAGCAGAGAAGTAATAGATCATATCCTGGGGACTACGCACACAACCAGGATCAAGAGAGTTGAACCATATCTTAGCATCACCCTTTAATGAGAACGGAAATATTTTAAGAATGTAAAAGTAGCGAGTTCTCTCATCATTAGTGAATAGGGTGGCTATATCATTTAAGTTAGTAAGATGTGCCACAACAGTTTCAGATTCATATCCATAGAAAGGATCAGATTCAACCAAAGTAATTATATCAGGATCAATAGAGAATTCATAATCCTTATCAGTAACACAGATAGGTGAAGTAGCAAAAGCATGATCGGGTTTCATTCTAGCATTAAGAGATTGCTGCTTCCATTTAGCTAATAACTTCTTAAGATCATATCTATCATTGCAAGCAAGAATAGCTCTAGCAGCTTCTTCATCCATAACGTAGCCCTCGGGCACAACAGGCAATTCATATTTATTAGGGGGAGAGTCTTCATCATCACTATCATCAATATTATCAGTTTCAATAATTTCATTCTCTCTAGCCCTAGCAAGTTGTTCATCAAGAAATTCACCAAGTGGCACAGTAGTATCAAGCATAGAAGTAGTTTCATCATAAGTATCATGCATAGCAGAAGTGGCATCATCAATAACATGCGACATATTAGAATTAATAGCAGAAGCAGGTTTAGGTGTCGCAAGCTTACTCAAAATAGAAGGTGAATCAAGTGCAGAGCTAGATGGCAGTTCCTTACCACCCCTTGTAGTTGAGGGATAAATTTTTGTCTTCTTGTCTTTCAAGTTCCTCATAGTGACCAGCAGATATAAATCCCAAGTGACTAAAAGAATAGAGCTATGCTCCCCGGCAACAGCGCCAGAAAATAGTCTTGATAACCCACAAGTATAGGGGATCGCAACAGTTTTCGAGGGTAGAGTATTCAACCCAACTTTATTGATTCGACACAAGGGGAGCCAAAGAATATTCTCAAGTATTAGCAGTTGAATTGTCAATTCAACCACACCTGGATAATTTAGTATCTGCAACAAAGTATTTAGTAGCAAAGTAATATGGAAGTAACGGTAACGGTAGCAAACGTAATATTTTTGGGTTTTGTAGTGATTGTAACAGTAGCAACGGAAAAGTAAATAAGCGAAGAACAATATGTGAAAAGCTCGTAGGCATTGGATCGGTGATGGAGAATTATGCCGGATGCGGTTCATCATGTAACATTCATAACATAGGGTGACACAGAACTAGCTCCAATTCATCAATGTAATGTAGGCATGTATTCCGAATATAGTCATACGTGCTTATGGAAAAGAACTTGCATGACATCTTTTGTCCTACCCTCCCATGGCAGCGGGGTCCTAGCGGAAACTAAGGGATATTAAGGCCTCCTTTTAATAGAGTACCGGACCAAAGCATTAACACATAGTGAATACATGAACTCCTCAAACTACGGTCATCACCGGGAGTGGTCCCGATTATTGTCACTTCGGGGTTGCCGGATCATAACACATAGTAGGTGACTATAGACTTGCAAGATAGGATCAAGAACTCACATATATTCATGAAAACATAATAGGTTCAGATCTGAAATCATGGCACTCGGGCCCTAGTGACAAGCATTAAGCATAGCAAAGTCATAGAAACATCAATCTCAGAACATAGTGGATACTAGGGATCAACCCTTAACAAAACTAACTCGATTACATGATAGATCTCATCCAACCCATCACCGTCCAGCAAGCCTACGATGACATTACTCACACACGGCGGTGAGCATCAGGAAATTGGTGATGGAGGATGGTTGATGATGACGACGGCGACGGATTCCCCTCTCCGGAGCCCCGAACGGACTCCAGATCAGCCCTCCCGAGAGGTTTTAGGGCTTGGCGACAGCTCCGTATCGTAAAACATGATGAATCCTTCTCTTTGTTTTTCTTCTCCCCGAACACGAATATATGGAGTTGGAGTTGAGGTCGGTGGAGCAACAGGGGGCCCACGAGGCAGGGGGCGCGCCTAGGGGGGCAGGCGCGCCCCCACCCTCGTGGACAGGTGGAGGCCCCCCTGACGTGGATTCTTCTTCCAGTATTTTTAATATTTTCCAAAATAAGTTCCGTGGAGTTTTAGGTCATTCTGAGAACTTTTGTTTCTGCACATAAATAACACCATGGCAATTCTGCTGAAAACAGCGTCAGTCCGGGTTAGTTCCATTCAAATCATGCAAGTTAGAGTCCAAAACAAGGGCAAAAGTGTTTGGAAAAGTAGATACGACGGAGACGTATCAAGCTCCTGAGGCACGATGCTCAGGAGGTCCCCTTTAGCGCGCAAGCGGCCACCGAAAGGTAAGAAAGGGAGGCGACGTTGCCGCAACAGGGTTGCAGCGAGTGAGATTCCCATGTCATGGCGGTAGGCTGACTCGGGCGCGAAACTTATCTTGGCGGTCTGGAGTCGTTCCTCGTGTTGCGCCGGACTCGTGCGTCGGCAGCCGTGGCGCAGCTAGGTTAGGCCCGTGCGTGCTTCCTCCTCTTCTCCATGCTCTCCTTCATGCTCTACGTCCTCAGGTCCCGGTCCTCGAGCAAGCTCAGCCGCCCCTGGTATGCCAGGTCGCGATGCCGTGGTCAAGGCCAGGGGGTGAGGGCTGGAGAGCAAGTAGGAGCTCCTGAGTCGCGATGCTCAGGAGCCCCCCTTTTAGCCTTCAAGCGGATCGCATGGGAGAAGAGGGAGCCCGTGGTACCACCCGCTATAGTCCTCGGGAGGTTCGTGCAAGACAACACGAGGAGGGGCACAAATTGCCTTTATAATTGCCGGCTGGCCACTGGTCGCTCTGTAAGAGAATGGAGGCACTGAGGGCCTGGTGAGGTGGCGCGCGGGGCGTGCCACGGGCCAGAGCTCGAGCTCTAAGATTTGTCGACGTTGCAGGGACGGACCCAAGCACAAGCGCCGTGCCAGCGTGAGCAGCTCCCATGGTAGGTGACAAGCAAGCAGGTGATAGTCATAGATAGATTATGAATGAAAAGCAAACTAGCTTAGGTAAATGCAGGAACGATACATGCCACTGGGCCGAACCCGAGCGGCTTGGGGATGATTGTAACGCCCACGATGCGGCTATATCTCCCACGTGTCGAGGCATGACTTAGAGGCATAACCGCATAGTGGTTTTGTCGCAAGAAGGGTCATCTTCACACAATCCCATGTAATGAACAAGAATGGGATAAAGAGTTGGCTTACAATTGCCACTTCACACAATACATAAATATTATTCATACATCATCCAAAAAGCCAATCATAAAGACCGACTACGGTCAAAAATCCAGATGAAAATAAGACAACCCCAAATGCTAGATCCCCGATCGTCCCAACTGGGCTCCACTACTGATCATCAGGAAAAGACACATAGTAACGACCACGTTCCTCGTCGAACTCCCACTTGAGATCGACGCCATCATCTGCACTGGCATCGTCGGCACCTGCAACTGTTTTGGTAGAATCTGTGAGTCACGGGGACTCAGCAATCTCACACCCGCGAGATCAAGACTATTTAAGCTAGTAGGAAAAGATGGTGCAAAGAGGTGGAGCTGCAGCGGCAAAAGCATATATGGTGGCTAACTTGCGCAAAAGAGAGTGAGAAGAGAAGCAACGGAACGGACGTCATCTAGCAATGACCAAGAAGTGATCCTGAACACCTACTTACGTCATACATAACACAGACCGTGTTCACTTCCCGGACTCCGCCGAGAAGAGACCATCACGGTTACACACGCACTTGGTGTATTTTAATTCGGTCAAGTGACAAGTTATCTACAACCGGACATTAACAAATTCCCATCTGCCTCATAACCGCGGGCACGACTTTCGAAAGATAATACCCTGCAGGGGTGTCCCAACTTAGCCCATCATAAGCTCTCACGGTCAACGAAGGATAAACCTTCTCCCGGAAAGACCCGATCAGTCTCGGAATCCCGGTTTACAAGACATCTCGACAATGGTAAAACAAGACCAGCAAAGCCGCCCGAATGTGCCGACAAATCCCGATAGGAGCTGCACATATCTCGTTCTCAGGGCACACCGGATAAGTCAAGCTACGAGTAAAACCAGACCTCGAGTTTCCCCGAGGTGGCCCCGCAGGCTGCTCGGTTCGGACCAACACTCGAAGGAGCACTGGCCCGGGGGGGGGGGTAAAATAAGATGACCCTCGGGCTCGCGAAAACCCGAGGGAAAAGGCTTAGGTAGCAAATGGTAAAACCAAGGTTGGGCCTTGCTGGAGGAGTTTTATTCAAGGCGAACTGTCAAGGGGGTCCCATAAATCACCCGACCGTGTAAGGAACGCAAACTCAAGGAACATAATCCCGGTATAACAGTAACTAGGGCGGCAAGAGTGGAACAAAACACCAGGCATAAGGCCGAGCCTTCCACCCTTTACCAAAATATATAGATGCATTAATTAAATAAGAGATATTGTGATATCCCAACATATCCATGTTCCGACATGGAACAAACTTCAACTTCACCTGCAACTAGCAACGCTATAAGAGGGGCTGAGAAAAAGCGGTAACATAGCCAAACAACGGTTTGCTAGGAAAGGATGGTTAGGGCTGACATGGCTAAAATGGGAGACATGATATAGCAAGTGATAGGTAGCGAGCATGGCAATAGAGCGAACAACTAGCATAGCAAAGATAGAAGTGATTTCGAGGGGTGGTCATCTTGCCTGCAAGATTCTCAGAGTTGTCGAAAGCTTGATCCTCGTAAGCGTACTCGACAGGTTCCTCGTTCACGAACTCGTCTCCCGGCTCTATCCAAGACAAGAGCACAAACAAACGGAACCACAATCAACAACGAGGAATGCGCAAGCAACATGATGCAAAACATGTATGATATGCAAGATATGATATGCGATGCATATGCGTGCTCCGGAGGGAAAAAGATGAACATGGCAGTAACTTGGCAAACCAAGCATGCCACTGGAAAGGTGAGATGATTTCGGTCGAAATCGATATAAAGATCACCGGAATCGGATGCACGGTTTGCAAAAGGCAAGCAAAACAAGAATGACACTAATCTGCGATAAACAGCAAGATAGCACTTAAAATGCAACAAGTAGCAAAGATGCAGCACCCCAACATAGCAACAAAGCACATGGAAGTAAACTAAAGGAGATGCTTGACAAAAGATGAACACTGAGCTACGGCTAGTTCCAAACATATCAAGCTCAAACAAGCATGGCAAAAGTGCAAAAGATTACAGGTTCACAGACTTAGTGAAAAACTGGACATGGCAGAAATCAGCATCAGGTAGCTATGTTCAGAGCACGAAATCAACATGCTACAGGAACTTAACATAGCAAAACAAGGCATGGTAGTGTTCTACTAAATGCACATGACAAAAGTCCCTTAATGACCATAAGCCAAAAAGGACCAAAAGGTATGATGGCAAGCTTGTAAACATAGCAAGTTTCGTTATCAGGTTCAGACTTAGCAGAAAAACAGAGCATGGCCGAAATATTAATATGCAGGCCTCTTTGTGAGCTTGATGCACTCACTACAGAGTAATGCATGACAAACCAAGCATACCTACATTAATATGGAATGTTTATGAATCTATCCATGGCAAGAACAATAGCATAGCATGTATGGATCAACTACAATAAGCTTGGCAAAAATGCATATCATGTTAAGAATCTGCCAGAAATATTTTATAGCAAAAGTAGAGCAAGATTGAGTCATGCTATCGCACTCCATAATTGCAAACAATTGCTGGAATGGATCTATTACTACTATAGCTACAAAACATCCTTACTGAACATCTCCAAAATATGCATGGATCTCTCTATAGCAACAAGTTTACATGGCAACAAAATTACAGCAGACAAGGACTTAACAGAAATCACTGTCCGTGAAATCAGAATTATTACGGGGCCTACTTTGCATGCTTGTTCTAGTCACCACAGAGATCAAAAAAATACATGGACTATACCACTGGAAAGATGGCATGGCATACTTCAAAACACATGTAGAGCTCATGCTCAAAAGATGCACAGATTAAATAATACAAAAATGACAAATCTCCAAGTTCTGATAAGAACCAGAGAATAACAGCAACTAGCCCTGTTCCAACGAAGATTTGGGCATCAATATGACCTTTAATGAACATGGTTCAATTGAACAAAATGAAGAGTATCGCGAGACGAACAATTTGACATATTATACGCGCGAATCGGAGCTACATGCAAGAAGTTATCGCATCTCGAACAGGAGTACATGCTGATGAAATATCAAGACTCGGAAAATAATTGGGGGTTCGAGAAGTCAACGGGAACAGTACCGAATCCAGATCGGATCGAGGCCTCGTGCTCGGGCCGACCGGAGCTCGCCGGGGTTCGGGCGCTGGGGAAGAGGAAGGTGACCGGAGGGAGGAGGAGAGGCGGCGGAGCACTGGCCGGCGGCGGGGACGCGGTGCGGCGCCGGCGGAGGGGGCCGGAGGCGGCGGCCGCGGGCGGCGGCGCCGGGGCGGCGGGCGGCGGTGCCGGCCGGCGAGGAGGCCGCGGCGGCGCAGGCCAGGTGCGGCGGCGCGGGCGGGATCCGGCGGCGGAGTAGCGGGCTCGGGCGGCGGCGGAGCTCGGGCCGCGGGGGCCGGGGACGGGCCTGCGGGCCGGCGGCGGCGAGAGGACCCGGCGGCGACACGTGGCGGCGGCGGGGCGGTTGGACGTGTCCGGCTCCGCCCGGACGTGTCCGGCGACGGAGTGGGACGAGGGCTAGGGTTAGACTGCGGTTGTATTTCGGGATGCCCACCAATTTATAGGTAGAGGGAGCTAGGAGGCTCCAAATGAGGTGCGGTTTTCGCCCACACGATCGTGATCGAACGACCTAGAGCATGGAAGAGAGTTTGGTGGGTTTTGGGCTGGTTTTGGAGGGGTTTTTTGCTGGACACTCAAATGGACTTTGCGGATGCCCGGTTAACCGATGGAGTACCAAACGACCTCCGAATGGAACAAAACTTGACCGGTAGTCTCCGGGTGGTATATTAAGACCACTTAACAAGCCTCGGTCCATTCCGAGAAAGTTTGACACACGCACACGAAAGAAAACAAGAGGGGTGCACCGGAGGAGATAGGAGCGCCGGATTGCAAAACGGACAACGGGGAAAATGCTCGGATGCATGAGACGAACACGTATGCGAATGCAATGCACATGATGACATGATATGAAAATGCATGACATGACAAAAATACAAAACGAAAGACAAAACCCGACAACGGAGGGAAAAACATATCACATAGCCGGAAATTGCAAGAGTCGGAGTTACAAATATGGCAAGTTACATGCGGGGTGTTACAATGATGCAGCCCGAGGGGCGCCCCCAGCAAAGTAAGCTAAAGACACAGGAAAGGGATACATGCCGTAGGGACAGACCCACGCAGCCTAGGAATGATGCAGCCCTGAGGGTGCTCCCAGCTGAATAAACTCGGAAAATTTCACCTGGTTCCTTTGTAGAAGGGGTGTTGGGGCAGCTGAAGATGCATGGCGACGGGGTTGCTCCTCACGAGCCACTGGGGCCCTGAGCCTCGAGAGGCTCTGGGGGTTAGGCGGTTCCTTGAGGACCGTCTCCATCTCCGCCAGGACTGCATGGTGCCTGGCCTCCTGAGCCGCCGGGACGCTCTGCAGGTTGCGGTGGAAGGCGGATGCCACGCTCGGCAGGCTGAATGGTATGCGAACATAGCTGTGCGGCGGACCCTCACAGCGTCCCACACGCGAAGGCCAGAAGAGCTCCTGAGATGTGGTCCTGTTGAGCCCTGGGATGTCGATGCAGACGCGCAGCCCGCCATCCTTGCCTAGATCGGGAGCCGCGCCGGGTGAGCGGCGATCGCCTCGTATGGCCCTTGCTTCCCGCAGCTCCTGAGTGGTCTTGGCGATGAACTCCTGAGCGTTGGGCGCTCCTCGCCCTGCGTCCTCCTGAGGGAAACGTGCCGTGAAGCACGCCTCGAAGTGGTGCCCGAGCGCCTCCCTCGTGATGTTGGCGAGGTCTGAGGCCCTCCAGAAGAGAGCCCCCGAGCCCTGCCTGAGGAGGGCGTGCCTTCCTATGTGAGGGAGGGAGGCGCCCCAGGCATGGGCGGATCCTGACGTAGCACCGCTTGTGGCGCCGCTCGCATGAGGCCCTGTGCGGAGTAGCTGCTTCTTCTTCTTGGGGATGGCCTCAGGAGGGTACTCGCCTTTGCTGCCGGGGTCTTCGATTGCTGCGGCTTGGAAGGCACGCTCGAGGGAGCACACCGCATCTCTTTCTTCGCAGGGGACCGTGATGATTCCGCCGCTTCCTGGCATCTTGAGGACGTTGTAGCCGTGGTGGGTCACTGCCATGAACTTGGCCAGGGACGGATACCCGAGGATGGCATTGTACGGCAGACGGATGTGGGCGACATCAAAGTCGATGAGCTCGGTGCAGTAGTTGTCGCGCTGTCCGTAGGTGATAGGGAGGCGGACCTGCCCTATCGGGGTGGTGGAGCCGTCGGTCACTCCTGAGAAGGGCTTGGTAGGCTGAAGCTGATCGTATGGCACTTGAAGGCTTTCGAACGTCTCGATGGACAGGACGTTGAGCCCCGCGCCGCTGTCGATGAGGGTCTTGGTGACTTGTACGTTGCTGATGATGGGTGAGCAAAGCATCGGGAGAGCGCCAGCGGTAGCCGCGCACTTGAGCTGGTCTGCAGAGCTGAAGGTGATGGCGCACTTCACTACAAAAAAATACACTTCCGTGATGGTACGTGTTTGTCACAGTAGGTCACTTTTTTGTCATGCATGTACATCCATGACAATTTTATGACAGAATCAAGATAGTCATACCTGTGCTGTCGTAGAAGTGTTCCATGACATTACCAAAATTATCATCACGGAAGTGTCCACTTCCATGATGATTAATCGCGCGTCACAGAAGTGCTTTCGTCAAGGGTGACCGACACGTGGCATCCACTGTAACGGAACGCCGTTAAGCTATCGAGTCTGGTTTTGGATCCGATAACCCGCTAACAGCCCCGACCAATGGGGATTTTCCACATGCATCATTGGCTGGAGGAAACACGTGTCGGCTCACCGTTTGGACAGATGTCATCCACTCATTGGACCGAAGGCGCCTATGATACGTCGACACGTGGCACGGCCAAACAGAGGCCCATTCCTGTGAAAAGGCTGGCCCGTTTGACTTGGTCAAAAGGTGGCGGGCCAGCCCACGGAAAGCCTGTTAACGGCCTGTTCGCATATAGCCCATTTACAGCCCGCTAACCCAGGGCCCGTTATGACCTATCCGAATTAGGCCCAGTAGCGTCAT
This sequence comes from Triticum aestivum, assembly GCF_018294505.1. Classification (NCBI taxonomy): domain Eukaryota; kingdom Viridiplantae; phylum Streptophyta; class Magnoliopsida; order Poales; family Poaceae; genus Triticum; species Triticum aestivum. The sequence continues at coordinate 477,681,727 of NC_057802.1, read as the reverse complement.
CTGGGCCGTCCAATATCATTCCAGCCCATTTTAAGTTCCGGCCCATGTATGGCCCATGACGTCTTTCGGCCCATATGAGGCCCTTTGTAACTATTGGCCCATTAACGGCCCGTGGTGAAACTGACCCGTAATGAACAGTGTATCACTTTATACCCATTAACGGCCCATTAATCCATTGGGCCGTTTGCAGCCCATGTTATCTTTTGGCCTTCTCAGGGCCCATTTATTCTTGGGCTCATTTCCAGCATTCAGTTACTTATGGCCTATTACTGCCATTTTCTGCTTGTGGGCCAAATTCAGCCCGTGGTTACAGTCGGCCCGTTTGTGGCCCGTTAATACGTTGGGCCGTTTTCATAGCGTCATCAAATACGGCCTATTAACGACGGCCCATTATGGTTGGCCCATGAACGGACGACTCCAACTCTAGCCCGTTTATGGCCATAATGCGGTCTATTTTTGGCCCATGTTTGGCCAATCGATCATACGGCCCATCTAAGGCCCATTGATGATACGGCCCGTAGAAGGCCCATTGTTTCTATGGCCCGTAGAAGGCCCATTGTTTCTACGGACCGTAGAAAGCCCATTGTTTCTACGGCCCGTAGGAAGCCCAGTGTCACTATAGTAAATATGTAGCCCATGGCCTGTTAAAGGCGGGAAACTACTATAGGTTTAGACCTGCTAATGGCCCAAGATGATTATAGGGCCACGTTTTGGCCCATATGAGTAACGGGCCGGCCTGAAGACCGACAACACTGAGATCCACTGAACCTTTCGGCCTAAATTACAGCATACCGACCAAAGAATAAACCTACACTATACAATAAAGAAATTACGACATATTACATCCACTGGGAATCAAAGTTCGCTACCGGTGATAATAAAGTCATCAAAGGTCGCCACCAGTGCATATAAACGTGCCGACAAAAGAATATACAAAACTGAGAGCACTTCAGAAGGCACTAGACCTGGCAAGCTCGGGCCCCGCAAGCAGCCGAACAAGCTGATGAGACCTCAGTTGTGTCAACGATAGATGCTTCATCCCTAGCTGTATGGCACCATAGTGTGCAAGGCAGTCCCCTGACATCTTCATTACATCTTTGACTTCAAGTCAGAGCTGAGCTGAAGCAAGCCTTTCCGCTTTAAGTTGAGGCAGCGACTGCATATAGGTTGTCTCACACCTGCTGGTGAGTAGCTTCAACTCACTGCCTTCATCAAGATAGGACCTTGGGGTCATCTCACTATCCTCAAGATGGTTTGGATCACTATCTTTCCTAAAGTTCTGCCTGGCATAAGAGATACGACTCTGAAAGAGAAACAAGGAGACACATAACAAGTTTCACAATTATATAAGCAAATAAATGGATCTGTTCTGCATAAGGAACATGTTTTTACAACTACAATTTAAAACTGGTAGTTGTTGCAAACATCCAATCAGATGTAAACAGCAGTGGAGGAAATTATGCCTATCCAAATCTATACTAGAACAAAGTTTGAAGGCTTGAGAAGGATGAACTTACATTACATGTTAACACGGGCTGGACAAAGCCCTTCTCCATGTTGATGGAAAGATAATTCAATAAATTCCCCAAAGAAAATTCTTTATAAGCGTTGCCATTATTCTACATTTTGCAAAGAGTAAATATAGATCAAATAATACTAGAAGAAATAGAGGATAATGAAGCTCAGGTGCAGACTGATGATACATAATCAAATAGCAATTAATTAAGTACAACATTACAAGGCAAAAGGTACTGACAAGAGGAATGCAGACATCAACGTGTGCAGTGGTATTGGCTTTATTCAACATTTTGATAAGAGTAAATGTAGATATGATAATTTGGAGAAAGTGGAGGGCAGGGCAGATAAGATGCAGAGTAATGCTAGACAATCAACTATCTCGCGATGCATGTACATTAATACCACCACCGTCCGTTATTAGTTGTCGCTCAAATGGATGTATCTAGCACTATTAAGTTCTAAATACATCCAATTGATCAACAATAAATTCGATATAGAGGGAGTACATGACAACAGGTACTTACATGAGCAATCCAAAACTTCATAACCATTGTGTTAATTCTACAGTTATCTAAGAGTAAATATAGATCTTATAATTTCAAGCAAAGGGAGGATAAAGAAGCAAACATTTACAGTGATGCTACATAATCAAACAGCAATGAGTGTAAGTATGCTGACAAAGGGCAAGAGGTACTAACAAGAGCAATGCAGAGCCCAGTATTGTCATGAGATCCTATGATCCTTTGAGCAAGGAGATTCATCTGAAATTAGTTTTCATACAAGAGAGAAGGTAAGGCACATGCAGAAATTTAGGAGTTCAAATTTTGAATTGATATCATAGACAGTACCTGACGCTGGGCTGTCAGCAGTTCTAATAGGGGTTTGGCCACTGGAGTAGGGGTAAAGTCTGTTACAGTTGGGCCTGTGTTTTCTGTGGCTGCTGATCTATCTGATTTAATAGGTATCACTACCTTTTCCAAATACCTAGTTTGTACTCCTTGAGGATCTGCAATCACCCTCTTCCTTTTGCACATCTATTACGAAAGAAGAACATTTGACTGGAAAAACATAGTATGACGACACATGGAATAGGTACAGAAAATGGATAGGTATGGCATATACTCATATATGATGCTTAAACTAAGCAGATGGTGTAACAAAGTAGAAGTAATGCAAGAGGTCAGATGCAAAATATGTGCGACCAATACAACCTTGCCAAGTTAGAGCATGCACCTTGATGGGTGAATAAGATAGGCCATCCTCCACCATGCCAAGTTTGTTAGCCAGTGGATTGTTCCGCAATATTCCTCTCGTGCGCCCATTCTCATATTCATTTTGATAATGTTCAATACCTGACATGCATGAAAACATAAAAAAAGTGAGATTATCTTTGTAATGCAGAAGTGATTCTAATCCAATACTTCCTCCCTGTAAACCCCTTTGTGCTATCTCTGCAATTCTTCTAAAAGGTGCCATGCATGCTGTAATTTGGTGTGTGCATTAATATAATGTGGCCACTACTCAAAATATGAGAGCTCCAGAAGTGATGATACTTCGCAGATGACATCTTCAACATATAGTAAAGAAGAACAAGTCGACCTGACCTGGCAGATTCAAAATATACCAAGGGAGAATAACTCGACCTGACTAGTCGACCGCAAGAGAAGAGGATCATCTTAAAGAAGAGCAGAAGAGCAAGCAGATTGAAGATATTACAAGTCTTTCTATACAATGTCGGTTGGCCACCCATGATGAACCAGAGCGCACAGAGAAATGCTATTCCTTCCAGTCTCTCCATATGTGACTCGCATGCATTTCGAAACTAAAGTAGGAACATTTAGCTGACCAATTAAACATCTCTCAGTTTTACTAATATCAGCATAATATCAAATTTGAATTTGTACAACTAAGCTTGTTTAGCTCGGTGGGTGGAGCAGTGCTATTACGACACGAACCACGTAGGTTGATCGTGGTCATCATAAAATGGGGAGACCGTAAGCATGATGAGTATAGTGTTGATCGTGGCGGTGGGATGGCAGATCTGAAGCTGCAAACCGCGCAAAGGGTAGTTAGCAACCGATATTTGTTTTGAAATAACAACTAAGATTTGGTATGGACAAGAAAGTACAGTCAACAAGTGACAAAGAAATGCAATTCTGCTGTCTCTCGATATGTCGCGACATGCATTTGGAAACTCAAGTGGGACCTTTAGCTAACCAATTAAATGTGTCTGTTAACTAATATCAGTATCATATTTGAACAACTAAGCTTTGGAATTTTGAGTGTTGTGTTGTTTAGCTTGAAGGGTGGAGTAATGCTAGTATGACAGAAAGCACCTACGCAGATCATAGTAGAGTAGATAAAAGGGGAAAACCCTAAGCATCAAGAGTAAAATCAGGAAAGTGGAACTAGCTGGACCAGTGGGTGGCGCACATGCTTTTCGAAACGAATATAGGAACATTAGGGACCAATTAAACGTTCTCTGTTTTAGTAATATGAGCATCATATCAGATTCATATTTCAACACGTAAGCTTTGGAATTATGAGTGGCGTGTTGTTTCACTTGATGGGTTGAGGTCTTGAGGAGCAGTGCTAGCACGACACGAAGCAGTGAAGCACCTACGATGATGGTAGTGAATATTAAGGGGGGAAACCATAAGCTTTACGAGTATAGTGACCGTGACATGGCGGATTTGAAGGTGCAAACCGGACAAAGCTACTTCGCAACCAATGTTTGCATTCAACTAGCCACTACGATTTGGTACGGACAAGAAAAGTACAGTAAACAATTTAAGATCTATTTTCCGGGTGAGATCAATAACTTAAGCACATATGGAAGAGTACCACCTCTCTTGCGACGCCGTGTAGGCCTCTGCTGATACGTTGAGGGTGCTGCGGGTGCGATGGCTGTCGGCGGCGGGGAAGAAGACTTTAGATGGCAGACAGCCGGGTCGGGGGATAAATCCTGTTGCCGTGGACGAGGCGGTCGTAGGAGCGGCAACGACAAAGTGGACGACGGCGCCGATGAAGCAAGACGACGCGATGAAAGGATCCTGGTCCGACGCCGTGGATCAGAGACGTCCATCTCTTGCAGTGGACGACGGGGTAGGGGTAGCGGCTCCGGCAAGGTGGAGGATGGGGTGGCGGACGAAGGAGGCTGGCCGCAGTGGGGAGGTTGTCGTGGCGCCGACGGTGTATGAATGGGGAAATGAGGGGGAGGGGGGATCTCAAACTTTGGGACGCGCTTGTCTGAAATGTGGGAAAGTTACGAACTTATCCCCTGTTTAAAATTTCAGACATCACGTCGGTTGGGGATAGGACGGTAATCTCGCATCTCCCAAATATTTGCCGGTAACGATTTCGAGCGAAGAGAGGGTGTTTTGCCGCCCACGGTTGGCGCCCACGGTGTATGAACGAGGCTGACAGGTAGGGCGGTTGTGTCACGTCTGAGGGAAGTTACACATTTGCCCCTATTTAAAATATTAGCCTACATCGATTTCAGATGAGGAGAGTTTGTTTTGCCGCCCACCGTGGATGAATGGGGAAATGGAGGGAGAGACACATGTCTTTCGGACGAGCTTGAATCAAATGTGTTTTGCCGCCCACGTTTGGCGCCCACTGTGTCTGAATGGGCTTAGAGGCCGTCGTGTCACGTCTGATTGAAGTTACTAGTCTACCCCTATCGACAGCAGTGTAAATCCGGTCGATAAGGATGTCAAGTGTCAGGGGTAGACAGTAATTTCCATCTCGCAAACACTTGCTTCGGGCAGCCCACAAATGATAGTGGGTGTTTAGCCGCTTCGTTCAAACCTTGGGAGAATTAGCATTCACGTTTGCCCTGGGCCCTGGCAACTAAATCCAAATCCAATTTTTATTCGATTACGAATATCCACAGATAATTCTAGGTTTTGTTATTTATTTCTTCAAAACCACAACAAAGATTTATTCCACCTTTATATATGATTATGATTTAGAAATGCCGTGATCTTCGAATTCAGTAGATTGGATACACTTTGAGTCAAACAGTAATTTCATCCAATACAATATGCTCACACGAAAAACAGTTCACCTTATGTCAATCATACAAGTACTGAGGATTACCTCGCCTAAAAAATTTGGATCATTACAACACATGGACAACATAGGGGGTCTTACAACGTAATCCATTCAGAGACATGACACAACATGCAAGTACAATAATCTAATGACAATTTCAACTGCTATCTAAAGAAGAACTGGGATTACCCTGGGCTTCAGATAGCAGAAGCAGCAGGACCTCCTCCGTCTTCAAATGCAACATTCTTACTTCCTCCAATTCTTGGGTTGCTTGCATAATGCGTGCAGCTAATTGCTTAATTTCCAGCTTTAAGATTGAGATTACCTCATTCATGGCAGCCACACCATCTCTTTCTACCTCTAGTAGAGCCTCAAGAACTATAATATCTGTGCTCAGACTGCTCACCGGCGGTGTTGCCTCTGAACTGCTACCATCTGGTAACATGGATGGCGCACTGCTTCCACAAATAGATTCTGGGGTTGTACATTGTGTCCTAGTGTGAACGGCATCCTGAAAGGTTTCCGTTGGACATAAGTAAGAGATAGTTATCGCATGATCCAGGCAGTAAGCTTACATGGTAAACGACATACGAATTATTGCCGAGCATGGCAAGCTATATTTAAATGGTTCGAAGCAGCATCAGCCGAAAAGAAATTAAAATGGTAAGATGAAACTAGGGATGTAAGTGGCAAATAAACGACATCCGCCAGTCCCATCTAGTTAGTTTTTGCTAGCTCCCTGGTTCATTTTCCTCAAAAAACAAAAACTCTTTTGAACTATCATACCACTAGTGGACTTTAATCGGGATTAAACGGGACCCAGTTGACATCCCTAGTTGAAAGGGAGTGTACCACCGCTATATTTAAGTTGCCAAGGCATCTAAGCAGTTGAAATAATCTGAGAAAGCACTTAACAGTGTGGCCTCATATAAACTATGAAGACTGTCTTGTGATGAAGTTCAGAGGAAAAGTTAAGGACTCAAATGAACTAGGCATGCATTTCTTTACGATAGTACAGCAGGCACTGTTGACATATTGGCCAACTCAGGTATATCGTAATAAGTAATAAACAAGCATCCGAATCAAGCAATACAGCAAAGCAGACAACTGGACTATTTGTTATTTTGTAGGATTATAGGTTGAGGGCACAAGCCAAGAAAGCAGCCCACACGCATTACATTTCACATGTACTAAAACACACTGGCTTACCATATGTTGCTGTGAAGCCTCGCTGCTGTTGCAATGTTCTTTGAAGATACCGTTAGCATCTCGTGGTTGCAAATCTACTTGTTGTAGTTTATTCTGCACCCTCTATTTAGGTAAAATTAATTTTAATCGCATGCACTGGTTCGAATTGATCATCAATGGTTCATATAAACTAATGAAAGAAGGGTGTGTGTGCATACACGACAATATATCTGCTTCCCTCTATTTTTATGCTTGTTTGAGGTGCCAGCCCCAAAAGAACAAGTATTTTGCTTGATGGGGTTGGCAGCTCCATAATTAATAGAAGCATCAAATTAGTCATGCAACTTGGGAATATCAAGAACACACAAAAAAGTAATGAACAGAGGCTCATAGCAGTGATGTAATAGCTAGCATCAGAAAATGTAGGGTAAAACAAACAAAAACCAGCGGAACCACATGCTAGTTTGCTTATGTGTAATTAAGCATAGAGAACATGAAGCAGTCTGATGGAACCAACAGGTGGCATCAGAACAACACCATTATCATAAATATAGCATGCAAGAAGTAAAATAGTAGGCAGTGATATCTAGGAAGTACAGTAATACTTAGGACAAAACTAAAGCATATTAACTATATGTGCACTGGTATGTAATTTAGCACATGTAACATGTTCACTGCCAGAAGTATGGCCCTACAGGTGCAAGCAGAATAACGCGTCTCATGAAAAACTTAATGATGCCCTGAAGAAATTCAAAGGTGCGGTGCTTATGCTAAGAAAGTGAACGTAGGCGCCGTCCGTTGGATAATAGTACCTGATTCTCGGCGGCGTATGGGTATAGTTGGCATACTTGATAGCTAAGGATTGTCGATGGTGCTCGTGCTGCGGTTGAGTTTGGGTCGGCTGTCGCCGTCGCTGAAGTGGCTCTGGTGCTACGGTTGCGGCGCCTGTCGACATACAAGAAAGCTCATCTGTGGTAAGTGAACAGTTGCATGATAAAGAGAAAAACCGAAGGAGTACAGATCGAAATAACCTGATGAGGCTGCGGCGTCGGTAAAGCAGGGCCCGTGGAGTTGGATATGGCGTCCGTGGAGCGGGTCCAGTGCAGTGGACGAAGGCTTCGGCGAGCGCGTCGTACAGTGCTTTCGGTGAGGCCGGGACGGACGAGGGAGTCAGTGAAGGGCCTACACTGTGGTGGACGAGGGTGCCGGTTAAGCAGATCCGGTGCGGTGGACCATGATGGCGGTTAAGGAGATCTGGAGCGGTGTACAAGCCAGTCGCTGAAGCGGCTCCGGTGAAGTGGTGAGTTGGCAGTTGGGGGTTCCAAGGTGCGGAAGGTAGATCCGTCGGGGTGTGAGGTCCACCGCTGCGGCGGAGGACTAGATTCGGCGGCTTGCCGTGGTTGGGGGGGTCGGGGAGGGGAAGGGGAGGGGCTCTGGGAAGAATGTTGGGGGCAAAGAGGGGAAAACAATGGAGTTACCAAAGCAGCCCTTTTCCGTTCATGTGGCAGGGGTAAAACAGGAATATCACAGGGCTAAACTTTGGGGCGCGAGATATCTCGATGTGAGCGGGAAGTTTGAAAGCTTTTGGCGCCTGAAATTATATTCTGCTCTTGTACGGCCGACTATGATATCATGGCCAACAATTTGTTTGTTTTGCACGCAAAAAAGTGCACGTTTTGAAAATCAATGTCTCCAACTTGAAACTTAGATTGTCCATTCAATTCAAATATGGATCATTGAGCTACTACAAGCAAATACCATCATATGGTCCAATTTAAATGAAATTCCAAATGTGTTTATCCTATATATGATGACAAAAGCAAAAATGTGTATGTGTATGAATAAAGTGGATGATTATAAAGTTTGAACATGCCAGTATGTGTATATCTCTAGGTTTGATATATGAATTTGAAATCACGAAATCCCGGCTTAAAAATGTACCTCCGTTTAAATGAATTACAAAAGCTAATGATGGATTCGAATTCCAAAATTCCAATCTTAGGTTTGTAATTGTGGTACATCAAAGTATATCACGCATTGTAACAGCCTGGATTTTGGCCCTTTCCTTTTTCTTTTTGATTTATTGGTTTTTGCTCTGT
>NC_057802.1:477638364-477672554 GCF_018294505.1 Triticum aestivum | reverse complement strand
CAAACCCTAATTTCTTTTTCTAGGGAATATTCCTTTTTCTATTATAAAGGAATAACCCTGTCTGCCCTAAGTTGTGAAGCAACCTATATTTCTGTCCATCCAAAAATTACCAAATAATTCTCATATTTTCTTTGGATCATATATTGCTCAAATATGCCCAAACATCACCTTGGCCATTTCAAAAATAATTCTCCAATATTCATTCTTCCATTCTGTCCAGAGTGGCACTTTGAGAAGGAAGTGTCATTTATCTTATCTTGTTTGCTCCCAAACTTGTTGGGCATTCTTTTATGTCCAAATCATTTCCACATGCCAAAATTCAACTTTATTTGCCTAGCCAATCTTCCTCAGTGATTTTTCAAAGTTTCTGTCAAACAGAAGCCACTGTGAAGGAAGTACTAGCTAGGAGCATCCAAATGAGTTGAAATTTTGCATGCCTCTTCATGTGCTCATATTATTAGCCTCCTCTAAATTTCAGCTCCATCTCTTGATCCATGTGAGCACAGGACCAAATCTTTGATTCTGTTAATATTTTCAGGTTGTGAAGCAAGTGCATTTTATATTGCTTCAAAAGTCCTGATAAATTACCAGATTCTTCTTATACCTATATAACTTCTCTCCACCAAATTTGGAACCATTTCACCTAGCCAATATTTCTCCAAAAGTCTTGCAGGATTCTGGTCAGTGAAGATAGCTGTGAAGGAAGTACCATTTTGGTGAATCCAATTGGTGTGAAATTTTTACAGCTTCTTAATATGACCAAATCACTAAGCCTTGCCAAATTTGAGCTCAATGTGATGCTCCATGTGAGTGCATCATCCAAATCCCTAATTCTGGCCAGTTTTGCACTTTCTACAGGAACCCTTATCTAAACTCCTCCTCTTAGTCTGATTTTTGGTTATCAAAATCACCTTAGTGTGTGATCATCGTCAGACATACTATTTACCTTGTTACCAACCTGGTGTCACCACAACAAGTTACAAACACCTTCTACTAATTTACTTTGGAGCTAAGTGCAAATCTCTTCTTTGCCCCTGGACCGATTTATTTCCTCATGTTGACTAAGGGCACGACGGTCTATCTACTGGACATGGTCGGCCCGGCCAGAACACGTTGTTTGCACCAGCGCCCGTGGTGATCACGCTAGCGTCACGCACAGTGCAAGCTCTGGCTCGGTCCGGCTACTGTGCTCGTCTCCTCCCTCCTCGTCTCGGCCTCCATTCATATCTTGGAGCTTCCCCGTGATCGAATGCATCTCCCTGCGTCGCTGACTCGTCGTGGTCCACCATCAGTGCGTCGCAAACGCCATGCCCGTGCCATGCCCAGCCTCTGCCCGCCATTAAAGCTTGGTCGGGAGCTCGCTCGTGAGCTCTAGAGCTCTCCCCCGCGCCTATATAAGGACCTCCGAGCCCCTCCGCACATCACTCATCTCTCCCTCGCCTCATTTATTCACCAGGATCGCCACATCTCGCCGGAATTCGCCTCTGTCCTCCATGGCCGCCTCGGCCTCGGCTTGGTTCCGACCAAACCGAGCCTCCTCTCGCCTCCCTGGCCTGTCCACGCACTCCCCACTCCTCCGCGGTTCGCCCCAACCCCTTGCCCCTCGCCAGAGAACCCCGTGGCCGCGTTTCCCAAGTCCGGCCGTTGCCTCCATCGTTCGGCCATTGCTCACTCCGGCCGGCCTAGCCACTTCCAGCCTCCTCCGACCTCACCACCGTCCTTCCCACTTCCACGCGAGTTGCCCCGACCCCTCAGTCCTGGCCGGAATGCCCTGCTCCGACGAGCACCATCACCACCGCCGCCTCTCTGTCCGCCTCCGTCGCCGCGGCCTCCCCTCCTCCACGCGCCTCCCCGGGAGCCGTTTCTCCTCTGAACGGAGGCGCTGCATCCTCTCGAGCTCGCCGGTGCGCTCGGTTTGGCCGGAGGCCACCGGAGCCGGCCGGCCCCATCGCCGCTTCCCTCCCCTGCTCTGCCTCTGCTCACGCGAGGAACATGGCGAGCGGGAGGAAGAAGATAGTGCCCGTGCCCCTCCCCTGGCCGCGTGGGACCCGCCTGTAAGTGTCCCAAGGCCTAGGTCCACGTGGATAAGTGGAAGCGCCTTCTCGTGAGTGCGCTTTCAGTTCCCTGAAGGCGTATTTCTTCCAGTACGCTTTCATTTCCGCGAAAGCGTATTTTCTCCTTCTGTTATCTGAAGTATGTTTTCCTGTTCAGAAAGCGTATTTCTCGGTTCGCGCCTCTGCCTTATCCACTCAGGGACCTGTTTGCTGAAGAAATATTCACAGATTGGTCCTTCTTCTTCTACACCTCATAACTTTTCAACCACAACTCCAAATGAGGTGATTCCAAAGCCCACTTCTTCGTTTCGTCGAGCCCGTTCTGTTTGTATCATTTTCATTATGTTTCGACATTCTGAAAATGACCATTTTGCCCTTGCCGTTAACTAGCCCCTTTCGAGAGAGAAGTGTTCCCGGTGGATCTTTCCGCGATGTTTCCGCACTTCTTCCCGGAGTATTCGTCATCCCCAGGCAAGCCACAATACCCACTTGCATGATAGTCATGCAGTAGCCATGGTTTTCAACTTGAATATTTATTAAATGTTTGCTTGTTTAAAATATGGCTATCGTTGTTTCGTTAATGCTTCTGGGTTAGTGCTTACTTTCTGGGTATGTTGTTATGCACCTGGTTATCATGCCCTTCTAGTTGCTAGTATTCCGTTCATATGCTTATGCTTGCTAGTAGTACATGTTGATGTTGGTGATGGTCTTCGGTGCATGACTGCCGTCTGTCCCGAGTACCGTTGTTATGCATGTTCCATTGCATCTAGTTGGTTAAATGCTTGCATGATGGCATTGTTGAAATGTTCTTGCATGATATTTATGGTTGATGCTAGTGGTCATGCTATGTTTCGGAGAAGTATGTACTTGTGATGTTCAGTATGCCATGCTCAGTTGGATATGATTCGTTGTTGATATGGTGGATAATTATGTGGTACCCTCATGATTATGTTGATATCATGCTCATGCATTGTAATGGCATCATGTTATTCTATCATGGCTCAACATATTTGCATTCAAGTTTAACCGGATTAAATTGAACTTGAACAACTGTTGGCTGAGTCATGGTGCCACCATATCGAGCTGACTAGTGCAACCACACTTACCTTTATGGGAAGGTCCTAACTGGGTCTATTGTCGTGCCTCTCGCCGGTGCCTCCAACAAGGGAAGGTTATGGGCGTGCGGTACCCTGGCCCGGTAAGCAGACATAACCTTGTGTGCCCGTTGTTGTTGTATGGATCCGGGTCCCCGTGTGGGACCGTTTATGTTTTGGCCACGAGGTGGCCGTAAGACCTTTGGTAGGCATGGGCCACCCAGGACTGAACCCAAAAAGGGGTGTTGGTCGGAGTGGCCGGGAGAGTTCCATGGCAATAGATCAGATTTGTCGGAACGCCGTTGGTCCACCCGAATGGGAGTGCGAGGCCATGGGTTTCGTGGTGTGGGTACAGTGCGCTACCTCTGTAGAGTGTATATTAAATCTATCGATAGCCGCGCCCGCGGATAAGGGCCCAGTTCGTGTCGGTCACACTGTGAGTCAACAGTATTAATAATAATGTGCTTAATAACAACCCCGGTTCGATGATGAGATAAGATGGTTGTGATCGCCGAAAAGATCACCGTTTGGTTACGAGGTAGCCCGTTGAACCCAGAGTGGTTCCATTTGTGATCCGTGAATGATCACCGTGGTATCGAGGATACCAAGTTGTTATATATTCGTGATGTTGTGCGAGAAATCGTGGGTGAAAACCAAGCTCCTTGTGGTCATTTAATGATTACTACGATATTGTTTATACCAAGCTTGATTTGATCCTGAGATGATCATGTGATGTCCGAGGTTGGTAAGTGATGCATGTGATGGTAACCCGAGCAGAATAAGTGGTGCATATAGTGTCATCATGTTGCATGCTAGCATCGGCAGATTTATATGTTCATGCCATGTTCATATTGTTCTAGCTGTATCATGTTCATATTGTTCATGCCATGTTATCCTGATGATCTCATGATAATTCCTGCTTAACCTGTAATTGTCATGCTGTTGTCTGTCTTGAATGCTTCTGGTTATTGTGAGCTTGCAAGTACATTCAATGTACTGTCCTGGCGTGTCATGCCAGTTTGCAGGTCATGCCGGATTTGATTGCTTCCTTGTCGTGGTTTCCGTTCGTGCGAGCTGGGATAAGCGTTCCAGCCAGAGTCCCTGCGGAGTGGAGTTCACCACCGTCGTCGTTGTTCCGCTGCCAGTAGTTTCTCCGCTGCTTCGAGTTGTTTTGCTGCTTGCATAGAGCAATTGAGGATGGCGTAGTGTCACCGTGCCGATGTTATTCATTGTAATATCGGAGACCTTGTATTCTTATTCGTGCAATAATAGAAAGCTGGTTTGTTCTATGCTAAGCAGTGCCGTAATCCAGAAGACTTCTCCTCGATCTCTGGGCTGGAATACGGGGCGTTCCGGTTTCTCTGAGCCGGGGTGCCACACGCATGTTCAAAAGTATCGTTATCTCATAGTCCAAACTGTGAAACAAATTGATCAACCTTGAGTGCACACACTATTGACCATGTATATCTCAATTACGCTAAAGTCCCTCAAATATGGACACCTCACTCTTTATCTGAAGCCAACCCCCCCTCGTCGCCCACCCCCCACCCCTCGTCGCCCCCCACACAGAGAAGTCGTTCTCTCCCCCAAACACCAACACACGAGCACATTAACACCCCTCTCTCTTCTAAAGTCCGGACCCCAATATAGGTCTCTATCACTTTGTCTCTTGGGCATGCACACATCTCTTCCCCCAGTCTCTAGCTAGGTCTCCCGACATCTCTCTTTCCCAAGCACACGCACTATGTAGAGTGTATCTTTCCCATACACACAAAACGTCGCCCCCAAACGTCTATCTCCCTAGTTATGTGGTTCTCGCACACTCACCTCACACACCACCCTCACTGCAAAACAAGCACACTTTGTCTCCTTGTGCACCAGTCTCCTCTTTCTATCTCTCCCACATGCGGACCCGCCCCAGCTCCTCCCTCTATACATATATGTCTTGACTCTTTCCATAGCTCCCTAATGTATCATCGTTCTCGATCTCGCACATTGTTCTCTACACCATCTATTCTAGATCTCTCATGAAGTCCCTATCACACACACGATGACTCGCTTCCCTTGCGTCTCCGTACATAGGCCAATTTCAAACAACATCAACATTGTCTCCCTATCTATACGCCATTTATGGACACAAATGCCCCCTCTCTCGCCCCCTCTCTTCCTCTCTCTCTCTCTCCGTCGCTAGCTCTCTCTCTCTCGCTCTCACACCCCTCTCCCACACACAATCGATGTCTCTTCCAAATAGTCTGCTCCCCCCGCCCGCACCCATGCTATCCCGCTACTACACATGTCACACCATTCCCCCTTCCCTTATACTAGGTTTACATCATTAGTGGTCTCTCTACTCCACATACACACACTCCCTCTCACACACAAACGCGCGCACAAACACACACAGACACGCACAAACACCCATTAATCTGGATCCTCATCTCTCCCCATGTCCGCATGTGTATCTTGCACACTCACTCTCTAATTATGTATATGTGTCTCCACGTTACAAAACACAAAGCCCCATGTACATGTCTCTCTCTATCCTCCACACACATAGACACAAAGAATCTGTTATCATTGCCTCAGCCTCTAGACATATCACACACGCACACTGTCTCTCTCTCTCTCGCAAACACGCTCACAAGGGTTTCCCTGTGAATAACTTACCGTCTATTCATCAACAGTCGTGGCAGTACGGCGAACACGAGATGTGAAAAAGAATAAATCTACACGTGCTTAGACCACCTAGTATGACTACTAGGACTAGAGCAAGCCAAAAAGCGCGCCGCCGTCACCCCGTCCTTATCGGCGACGGGAAAACCTTTGTTTTACATAGTCGAGAAGTCATTGTGCTAAGGCCTCACATGCTGAGGCGTTGAATAGAATTTAGATGCTAGTTTACGGAAACAAGTATCGATAATACGTTTGTATCTCCATACTTCAATTTCTTCTCTTATAAAAAACCGAGTTGGTGATGATGGTACACGTGCCATCTTGCAATATAGACCGTCCGATCTATATCTGACTGATGGAAATTAAACTAAAAGATACCCGCACCCCTCTCGACATTTGCAGACAACACATTCCCTCGTTCATCCTTATCTCCAACAACCTCATTGTTGAGCAATTAAGAAAGGAAGCCTCTGGAACAAACTGGCCTGGTAGCCGCTGCCGGCGTCGTCAATCCCCATGCCTCCGCTCAGTCCGACCACCAATCACCACCACGCCCCACTCCTCTTCACCTTATCTCCTATTTCTCGAGATATCATTAGTTTTTACACATGGGATTACTCCCGCATGGGTCAATCACAACGAGTGTTTTTATAAAAAAATGCATCTTGATGTTCTGTGCAATGCACGGATCTTGCTAGTACTCCTACAAAAGACTAAGTTGGTGATGATGGTGTGTCTGCCATCCGTCGTTTGTGACCATTAGATCTACATCTAACGACTGTGAGGTAAGTTGTTGCCTTTTCTCACAAACATCCCACTTGTCTACCAATTTGCAGAAAAACCCATAATTAGTATCTTAAAACCAACGACATCCCTCCCTGACCTCACCAAAACAGCCCACGGAATATATTCTAATTGAAACATAATATATCTCTAGTGATATATGTATATCAAAATTAAAGTGTTTTGTATCAAGTTTGTGAATAAGTATTATTCTAATTATGATTCGTTGCAACGCACATGAACATTGCTAGTATTTCCAACCATGCAATTTTTTCCCTAGTATTCCATAGTTTCGAGTTTTCCATC
Source organism: Triticum aestivum (assembly GCF_018294505.1). Classification (NCBI taxonomy): domain Eukaryota; kingdom Viridiplantae; phylum Streptophyta; class Magnoliopsida; order Poales; family Poaceae; genus Triticum; species Triticum aestivum. The sequence continues at coordinate 477,665,644 of NC_057802.1, read as the reverse complement.
AAGATATTAGTCACTCATGGTTGATATTTACTCTCAATCATGTACACATATGCACTATGTAACTAGCCTTGCTTATTGGGTTCCAAAGCTTAACTTTCACTCCTACTTACAATATGTAGAGTATTTAACAAAAAAGTACCACTTTCAACCAGCCCTAGGAAGAATCTATTGTACAAAAAATAGCAAAAACATACCCAAAAATTCTTAATCCACGCCAAAAACTACTACCTACCGATTAGGTTAGTTTAAACCCATTTATGACAGTGTTGGCCCACACGTCCGTGCTGACGAGGCAGCTTAAACCAACACATTTTGTTTGACCGTTGATACGAGGGACCCACATCTGACCTTCTGTCCTGTTATTCCCCCTCAAATCATTATTTTTCCTAAACATTACTTCAAACAGTATTGATGCGTGTTCGTCGGTGGCGCCGGTGATGAGCGAGTTGGCCACCGCTCCGCCGGACGGTCTGGACGCCGCGCTGGCCTCCGCACGGGTTGGCAGGCTGGCCCGAGCGTGACTCACGAGCGAGCAACACTACAAAAAAAAGACACATCCGTGACATTTTGGGCCGAATGAAATTTTTTTTGTCATACTTATGACACTTCTATGACAATAATTGTGACAAAACAAGGTATCATCATAGATGTGGTGGGGTCCTACTTCTATGACAAAAAATCATGACAGAAAATGGTCTTTTCATCCTGGGCGGGCCGGAGACGCAGCTGCATGACATTCTTTGGGCCGTCCATGACGGAAAATACCGTGGTAGAAGCGAGGGCGAGGAAAATATCGGGGTGTTCTCGATTACGGTGGGTGGTCGGGGCCAAGCGATGCACGTTTCTCTCGTACACGCACGCGCATGGGTGCGAGGCGTTGGGCTCTAACTGAACCCGAGCGAGGCGTTGGGCTCTAACTGAACCCGAGCGATCTCACTACAGGCTAAGCGTTACTGAACCCGAGCGATCGATCGATGGCTGTTAACTGAATCCGATCGAGCGGTTCCTTCGCTACTGCTGCTAACTGAAGCCGATCGATGCTGCCTCTGGATGAACAGTGAGCGTTGCTGGGGGGGGTTTGGATGAACAGTTCCCGGTGGGGATGGATGAACAGGACCCCGTGGTGTTGCCTCTGAATGAACAGGACCCTGATCGATCGAGCCGGTTGGGGCTGGATGAACAGGACCCCGTGGAGGGCAGGATGAACAGGACCACCCCATGGAGGGCAGGATGAACAGTAGACGGTGGAGGGCTGGATGAACAGTAGCCCATGGAGGGGTGGTTGAACAGGAGCCCGTGGAGAGGGCTGGTTGAACAGGAGCCCGTGGAGAGGGCTGGTTGAACAGTAGCCGGTGGAGTAGCGCCCCGGTGGAGGCTGGATGAACAGGAGCCCGTGGATGAACTGTCGCAGGTGGAGGCTGGAGGAGGTCGACAGTGGATGAACAGTAGCCCGTGGAGGCTGGAGGGGGTCGACGGTGGAGATGAACAGTATCCCGTGGAGTCCCGTTTTGCGGTACGCCACACCCCTCCCGATGAACAGGACCCCCGTTTCGACCGTAGCGCTCCAACACAAGTCCGTTTCCTCCGTTTTGCGGTACGCAACACCCCTCCCGATCAATAGGACCCCCGTTTCGACCGTAGGAGGTCCGTTTCCTCCATTTTGCGGTACGCCAGACCCCTCCCGATGAACAGGATCCCGTTTCGAACGTGGCCGGTCGAACACAAGGCCGTTTCCTCCGTTCTGCGGTACGCCAGGCCTCGTTTCCATCGGCTGTTCTGTCCAAGCCCTCCCGATGAACACGAAGACACATTCCATTCCGACCCAGCCGGTTGGCTCCCCATGAACACGACGACGACGCTGTTTCTCGGTTCCGACCCAACCATGTACACGAGCCCTGGCCGTACGTACGCGCGAGTAGGCGTTCGAGACCCTGCCCGTATGTACGTACGTGGCCGTATTTACTTTCTTGCACCCTGGCCGCTGTACGTACGTGTACATGCTACGTGCGCGCCTCTACTACGACACGTGCGCGCCTCTACATCGACCAGTATGTACGTACAAGTTCGCGACCAGAATGACAACGCTACGTACGCTTCGACCAGGTGGGTCCCGACTGTCAGGCACTTCCTTGAGTGCGAAGATGTAGCTGGTGGGTCCCAGAAGTCAGGGCGAATCATTTTTTTGCCCGGACGCACTTCCTTGCATGCGAAGATGTAGCTGGTGGGTCCCAGCAGTCAGGGGGAAATGTTTTTTTCGTGAAATATGGTGCCCGTCCGGTGGGTCCCCGCTGTCAGGTGGAGGAATAATTATTTTGCGTGTAATAAGGAGGCACTTCCTTGCTGCGGCCGTGGACCCAGCTGTCAGCCTCTCCACGTACAGTAATCTTCTGATGGAAGTCGGTCGTTGACCACATTGACCACGCCGCGCCGAGAGCACCAAGGCGGTGGACGACGGCGAGGCCTAGGAAGGGGACGACATGGAGCCAGGGAAGACACGGCAGTGGATGCCCACGCGGAGAGGAGTACGAGGGTTCACTGGTTCGGCTGCGGTGTGAGGCTGCCGTCGCCGCAGAATAACAGGGGGTGTGGGTGAGTAGAGGGATGGCCCGGCCAGCGGTGGGAGTAGTAGGGGGCGGTGAGGCCTCTGCGGCATCGCAGCCGGCCACGGGAGGTAGGAGCACGAGGCACGACCGGCGCTGGTTTGGGCGGCTGGAGCAAGAACACCAGAGGTTGAAGAAGCACTACGGCCGTTGGATGGACATCGTACGGTCAATGGAGCTAGAATCATGCATATTGACTAAGTTGATAAAGCCCTCCGTCCCCGTCAACTTAGTAGGTCCACAAGTCAGCCTCCCACTATACTAGGTCCCAGCTAGCAGGGGGAGTATTCATTTTTTTGTGCGTAATAAGGGGGCACTTCCGGTGGGTCCGAGCTGACAGCGGGGGGAACGTTTTTTCGCGAAATACGGTGGCCCGTCCGGTGGGTCCCAGCAGTTAGGGGGGAAACGTTTTTTTCGCCAAATACGGTGGCCCGTCCAGTGGGTCCCTGCTGTCAGGTGGAGGAATAATTATTTTCCGCGTAATAAGGAGGGACTTCCTTGCGGCCGCCGTGGACCCAGCTGTCAGCCTCTCCACGACAGTACTCTTCCGATGGAAGTCGTTCCTTGACCACGTTGACCACGCCGCGCCGAGAGCACCAGGGCGGTGGACCACGGCGAGGCCTAGGAAGGGGACGACGCGGAGCCGGGGAAGATGCGGCAGTGGATGCCCATGCGGAGAGGAGTACGAGGGTTCACTGGTTCGGCTGCGGTGTGAGGCTGCCGTCGCCACAGAATAACAGGGGGTGTGGGTGAGTAGAGGGATGCTCTGGCCAGTGGTGGGAGTAGTAGGGGGCGGTGAGGCCTGCACGGGAGGAGGGAGCAGGCGGTCCCGCCGGTGCTGGATTTGGCAGCTGGAGCAAGAAGATGAGAGATTGAAGAAACATGACGGCCGTTGGATTGACATCCAATGGTTACGTCTGCTAGAATCGTTTGTTGACGTATATAATAACTAAAAAAATCTTGCATACGCGTCAACTTAATAGGCCCATAAGTCAGACCATTCCCTCTTTTTTTTAAATAATTTATATATAGCTCATTGCGACTTCTTATGCAATTTATTGCAGTCCGTTTATTTGGTTGGCCAGGGCCAATTTCACATATTTCTGTGGGTTCCAAAATATTTTTAATACCGAAATGTCGAGCCAGATTTAAAGTACTTGGAAGATATATTTAAATTAGGTTAATGCCCAGTGAAATAGGAATCTGAAAATGTGAAAAAATTCAGAAATTATAAAGTAATTGCCAATTTGTCATCTGTATTTATATTTACAACCAATTTCATATTACTTTCAAGATTTGCAGGCATCTTGAAAGAGTTGCAGCCCATCAGGGCGTAGAAAAATAAATAGGCTTGGATTGGGTATTCTTCAGAAAAAATAAACTGGGCTCATTTTCACAAAGAAAAAATAGCTGGGCTGGTCACATGGTGAACATAAAATATAAGCCTGGGCTAGACGGGCCACAGCCCTGTTCAAACCCTGCTCCGTCTCAACAATAACAAAAAAAAATACTGCTCAAGCAGCTACGTCCCAGGTGTCAGATGATCTTGTGCTGTTCTCTTGTCTATTGACTATATACGCTCACAATGTCGTGGGTCCCAGATGTCAGGAAAACACTAGGAGGAAGCATTTTATTTTTCCATACGCTGACATGGTGGGCCCGTACTGTCATCCTCTCCACATACTTCTGCCGATTCCTGTTGTTTGTTGACCATGTTGACAACGCGAGAGGGCGGCGCCACGGCGAGCGCACCAAAGCGCGCGGAGGACGACGGCGAGGCCTCGGACGTCGGCGTTAACGATTTAGGAGACGGTGAGGCGGCGATGCGTGCGCTGAGCTGCGGCCAGCCGTGGGAGGCGGAAGCAGGCGGCCCCGCCGGCGCTAGTTTGGTTTTGGCGGCTGGAGGAAGACAGGACTGAAGAAACACGACAGACTGTAAAAGCAACAGGAGTACTTAACAACCTTAACTGAAACCAGCAGGGGCACTTAACAACCATAGCTGAAAGCAATATGAGTACTTATACAGGTTCAACCGTACAAAGCACACCTCGAACAGTGCTACTTTGCCTACAGTTAACCAAGGGTGAGGCTGCCAAGCCCGAGGACAAGGCCCAGGTGCCACCCCGTGCATCCACAACATTCTGAAAGTGGCTTCATCTCGCAATGTGGTCAATAAATAGGATATTCGCTTTAGAGCCATGGAGAAGCAGGAACATAATCTTCTGTACTATTCTCCAAGATGGACGGGCCTTCATTATTTCAGACCACCCATGAATAAGTATCTTTTCACCTCCAAGGGGAATGGAGTAGGTCGACATAAACATCATGTTGTGACCAAGCGCAAGTCTGACCCGACCATGGTCAGGCATCTGTATAGGAACAATAGAACCGGGCAGTTTCTGTTTCAAGAAGATCACAGCTGTAAAACTGTGTATAAGCAATAGTTTATGAACAACATATATAACAGAAAACAGCTCGTACCATAAGTTTCTCGACACAGTTGGACCTGTTCAACGAGTGCAGCAGTGGCACACATATCCCACGTGGCCTTCCACCATTGAAACGCCCCACAAGGACCTCAAGACGATCAATAAAGTGTAGGAACTTGTGGATGTCGTCCCAGTCAACTTTAGTGCCATCAATAACAGCCGAGTTGTTACAGAATAACAAACGAGCAGCCTGCTTAACTCTGAAAAAACCTACACGTGCCACCAATTATAAGAAAATATTAGTTAGAAGTTGCATCTTCGTGAGAGATTCGTTGCTACTTCTAAAGTTAAATTGTGATTAGTTAGACAGAATAGGTGGATTAAGAAGTAATCAAGGCAACAAGCAAGAACCAGATACAAAACTAACATGGATGAACAATTGGAACAACATCGGGGTGGAAGATCGTAGTGAAGATGAGACCAGGTTCTGCTATTTCCATCAACATTCGTGCGCTAACTTTTAGTCCGTAACACTTGAGAAAGTTTATCCAAGTTCGGCCATAAAAAAAGCAGCGATCTTCTTTGTCCATGAACCCAACTCGGAACTTATATCCATGGCTTGTCTTCACTGTGACCATTAAACTGGTGTATTCAGTTATGGCTAGGCCAAGCATCTTGAGTACATGTGTTCTGGCAGAGCAAATAATGCACTGCAGGAAAAATAATATGAGAACACAATGTATTCCCTATCCAAATCTAGAAATAACTTCATGCTTCACGTCAGTGTTGACCATCGTACTGGTAGTACCTTTTATCCAAATATAGCAATCCAAATTTCCAAATTAGTCGACAACATGTTCAAAAAAAAACCCACCCTCCCGGATAGAAAAGAGGATTCTAGGAACATACTGTGCGCGTTTTAAAATCATGTGTTAGGATGAGAAGGAACAAGTGTGGCGTCTCGCCGAGGGCGCAAAAACCTGTAGGGTCCTCGCACTTTGGGCACTGCAAATGAAACACACTAGATTCAGTAGGAAGAAAAATGCATCAACGGCGGTGGCTGCCATCCTAGGATTACCCGCGACCAAGGGACTTGGATTTATCGGGGATGGATGAAGAATTCATACCTGGTTCTCCATGAGAAAACCCTATGCAATCGCCAAGAGGGGGTTTTCTCTGAACAAGCAGACGAGGGAGAAGGGGATTCAGGCCCAGCGAAATATTGCCGCTTCGTCCGTCCAGCTTACTACTAAAGCTGGAAGGGGGGGGGGTTTGTGATTTGACGGCTCATTGGGCATTACTGCGGCGCTACGACTGGGGTGTGTCTACCGTGCAGTTGTGCACTCTAATTTGTGCATATGGCACGTGGACCCCGTTGCCGGATGCCCCACATATCAGCGATAGGAAGTAGAAAGATATGAGTAACTAGGTACACAAAAATATATTTTTGACAGAGAGATATGCCCTCTGTAAAGAAATGTACAAATCTTTTATATCACAACTTTACACATAAGAAAAATCAAGGGGAATATATATAACATATATAATTATAAAAAACAGAGTTGTTTTTAACACAGTATAGATGAGTTGGTGATGATGGTGTGCCTGCCATCCTGCAATATAGGCCGTCCGATTTATATCTGACGGATAGGAAGGAAACTATGGCAATTTTGCAAAAAGGTACCCACACACCTCTCCACATTTGCAAATAAGGCCTTCCCTCGTTCATCCTTTTCTCTCACAAGATAAAATACTCATACAAATGCATCTTGATGTTACGTGCAACGCACGGGCATTATGGGGGTTCAGCTGAGAATATAATACTCAGACAGGCTCACGGTTCTGGACTTTGGGCCGTAGGCCCACCCTGCATGTGTGTTCTACCTCAGCGCTTTTCATATTGCAAGCGATCGGTACGACGCTGGTTTTAGATGCTGTCGCAAGGCGAATACACAAAATTGAATAAAGCACGACAGCTGTTGGAATGAAATCGAATGACAGTTCCTAACCAGCAATGAGAGTTGCAATTCTATCAACGATATACCATGTGATAAATAATATTGTCATATTACTTATACACACAGGACACTTGTTTCACCATGCCAGATTATTACATCAAAATCTCTCGTAGGATAGATCAGTTCGGCAGTTGCGTGCTGCTACTGAAGAATTTCAAAGTTGATTTGGACCAGCTCTCCTTGCCGAGAAACTTCAATTTTGAGATCATCCCCTACCGCAAGATATGATTTTGATTTGAACCTTGATCGTCCTTTAGCATCAATCATCATGCGACCATCCTTTGTACTTACGGTATATTGAGCAGGTTCATTCACACCAAGGCTGTGCATGGTAAGAGAAACTTGGCCGCTGTCGCCCGGATTGTTGAACGACTCCCTCGTTGCTCTAGGAATTCTCTGTTTGCAAACAAGAAGACATACCCAAACAGTTAGATGAACACAGTGAATCATGCGAAACAACATGGAAAGAAAAAGAACGAAACACTTGGGCGGCCAATGCTTACCAAGAAGGTGGACATGTCGGTTTTTGTAAGGACTTTGGTATATGAAGTGCGAACTGCAGCCCAGTCTGTTGCCGGTGCAACTGCTCGTTTGGTTGCCACTGCACGGGCCGGAGCAGATGCAAGTGCAAGTGTTGGTGCAGGTGCCGAAGCCGCTGCTGCTGCGGAAGATGGTGCTCCTTGTAGAGCTGGTGCCGGTGTCAGAGCAGGTGCCGGTGTCGATGCCCGATCCTCCGGTAGATCAGCCTGATCCGCTGACGCGGTCGGTGCCCAATCCTGAGCTGGATTAGACTGAGCTGCTGCCGCTGTCAGTGCTAGAGCAACTGCCGGTGCTCGATCCGTTGCTGAAGGTGGTACCGATGTGCGAGACAGCGGCGATCGTGTCTGGTCTGCTATGATCAGCTTTCTGACTTGACTAGGCTTCGTGACTGTGATCCAGTTTTTTTCTACATTTCTTTTAAACGCGAGAAGGACTAATTGTGGCGTTTTTGTTAAACCAAACTGCAGTTCATCATAGGGATTCAGCTTGTACTCAGACAACAGACTGATCCAATTTTTTCCAGTAATATAAGTGATGGACAGTGCCTTCATTACTGACACGACATAAGAAGTGAAACCTGCAAAAATAGCCATTGTAGAGCAAACCAAACGGTTTATTCTGTGATGAATGTCACATGGCAAAACCTGCATCGTAAAATTCAGGAAAAGAAAGAAAACATGACATTAAATCAATAAGATTTATACAGTAAATCAATAAGATTTACTTGATGTGACACGAGTGAATCCTTACCAGGAAATCACTATGTTGAAGTACTAAACAGAAGATTGATCGTCCAACTACGGGTGGCATGCAGGGGCCCCGCCTACTCCCACAAGCAGGACAGTCCAAAGGTCGTGACAAATCGTATGGACCGAACATCCATGGGACTGGAAATCCTGGTGGGTGCGATAAACCCTGCAATGCATACAGATATTGGAGTGTAACCATAATTGATAAACCGTCCTCACAAAAATGATGATCTGGATACTTCAAAATATACAGACTGAATTGAGTGGACAGACATTAACATAGACCATTCTCAGGACTGACCACACACCAAAAGCGGAAGTACTAATAAACAATACAAGGTTCACAAACACAAATCAAGTACTGAACAATAGTACTTACTACAGACAAGCAAAGTTGCACTAATTAAACTCTGCAGACTATTTCTTGCCACCGACCTACGGGATGAACCCCGCATAACTGACTAGGCCATGGACTTCGTGAGAGATGTGTACATGCACCATCACCATCTTGTCAACCTTGGAGAACCTAACAGAGTGGTCTTTCCACTCATAAACATGATCATGAAGACATGCCGCATCAGATTTGTTGGGAAGCTTTACAAGAACCACACCCTTCGTAATCGAAGGCATAGCCAGGAAATTGTTGTGGTCAAGTACAGCCTCAAGAACACGTCTGACAACAATGCTACAGGAAAACACTAGTTCAGGACACATGGCGACAAGGACACATCAGCTGGATAGTTTAGTAGTAGAACTCATCCTCAGGTTTTCCAGTTCACACGGCATGACTTTGAGAACTTCATCTCCACCGTGGACCTGGTTCTAATTCAAACAGAAACCATATTTTATTACTACCACCGTTCAGAAATATAAGATGATTTTCGATATTATACTCCATATATGACTACATATACGCACAGAAATGAGTGAACAAAGACACTAGAACATGTCTTCAAATGCATGAGAGCAGAGGGATTACTTGCAATATCCATAACACAAGTTACTGAGGCAAATATACCCTCTTCAAAGGTAGCATTGATGTTCATAAAGTACTCCCTCCGTCCCAAAATTCTTGTCTTAGATTTGTCTAGATACGGATGTATCAAGTCACATTTTAGTCTTAGATACATCCGTATCTAGACAAATCTAAGACAAGAAATTTGGGACAGAGGGAGTAGTTCAAAGTAATCTATAAGAAATCAGTGTCAACCTCTCACATGTTTTGGTCAAAAGAGGAATTTAGAACCGTCATTTGGCACACAAAAATCACATGCAAGATCACCCAGAAAGTTGTACTACTAGTACTAGTACTGCGTGTTAGATGAAAAAATATGATCAAGATCGAGAAAAAGATCGTCAAGAAGAGATATTACCTGGACCTGCTTAATGAGGGATCCCGGAGAGGGGGGCTTGGACATGGCGATGGCTTTCAGCTTGTCTGCGGTAGTCTCGGTGGGGTGCTTGCGCTTCTTCGTACCATGAGCCTCGACGGTTTTGGCCAGAGCCATAGACATCACTTCGGCCGGTGCTCCAGCGTCCATCATGAAACTGTCAAATAGAAATAAAAGAAAAGAAACCATAATCACAAACCCAAAAGAAGAAAAGAGAGGGAGTTATAGGATCGGTCTCGGGGTTGCAAGACTGGGCCTTGGCTAGAATCAACACCATAGATGCGCTCACCTTTCCTTCTTTGGGAGAGAAGAACAATGGCAGAAGCAGGTCGTGGTTTTCTTGAAGAAATGAGGAACAAGATGAGGGAGAAGCGAGGATTGGGTAGAGAGGAAGCTGAGAGAGAAGAGTGAAATGATGGTTGCTTCATCCGTCCAACTTACTGCTGGAAAGGAGGGGGTTTTGTGATTTGACGGCTCATTGGGCATTACCGCGGCGCTTCGGTCGAGGTATTCTACCGTCACTCTACTACGGAGTAATTTAGTGCATGGCTGGTGGACCCCGATGCTGGCTGTCCCACACGTCGGCGAAAGTGAGTAATTTAGTGCATGGCTGGAGGAGGATCCGCACGGTAGAGCGTGTCCACTGTTTTTCTGAAGAAAAAAATGATTACAACAAGCGTTTCCACTCTTACGACGGAGGAGTGCGAAACACGGCAGCCACTTGAACATACACAGTGCTCCTACTACTAGGCATAAGGATGGCAATGGGTCGGGTTTGGTTCGGGTTGAACAATATCAAATCCATATCCACATCCATGAAGACAGTCTTTGCCCGCCCATGAAAAAATCCATGGGTGAAAAATTGTGTCCATGTCCAAACCCGATGGATATCCATACCCACTGGATATCCATTGGGTCCTCTCGAGACATATAAATAAGACATAACACAATGTTAACATAAGTCCTTCCATTCTTCACCTCATGACAGGCTAGGCCTCACTTATGGTAAACATGAACTTATGGTAAATCAACGTCCACTAACAACCAAAGATCATTTACTATTTTTCTAATAGATGAGAATGATGTGTCATTTAACAAGGAGATAAAAAAGTATGGGATGGGGTATTGGAGTATGTCTCGGAGGGGATTGAATTTCAACTAATAAAAGTTACGATGGGGATTATGCAATTTCTTTTGCATGTTTTATATAACAAAGTGTAAAATTGTAGTGGGACATCTAACTGTGGTGTAGGGATAGTAGATTTATGCCCATTAAGTCATACTATCGGGTCGGTTTGGGTATACCCACGGGTACAAGATTATATCCATGCCCTACCCACGAGCAATCGGGTCGGGTTTGGGCGCCACCCGTGGACACAAAATCATAGCCAAACCCTATCCATTCGGGTCGGATATCCATGGGTATCCATGTCCATGGGTAAAATTGCCGTCCTTAACTAGGCATGTGCAGTGGTTCATACGTCAGTACTACATAATCTTGTTGCTAGTGTAGTAAGATATGACGACAACAAATGATGTTGTGCGCATGTCAACTATATGAACAGTAATGTAGTAACATAGTACCGCTTTCTCGACTGTCCGGTCGAGAATGATCGGTGAGATCAATGTTAACAGAACTAGGTCTACAGCGCACGGAGAGTACGGTGCTACAGTACTCCACGAAACATGAACCATATGAAGCACGGATAGTGGTAGGCAGGGTGTATGAAGGGTGCACGGGATAGGAGCAAAAGTTCCCTTCTCGACCCACTTTTGGGTGTTTTGCAGAGTGCATGAAGGGTGCATGAGTCCACACTAGTAGGTTAACACAAATACACGAAGAGGAAACAACTACTCCGTCTAGGTGTGTAGTCATCTTACGTTGTGCACTACGACCAATGCAGAGAGGAAAACGAGAAAACTTAATGTCTTTTTGCTAATTAATAGCATTGGATGCAATGAACTAACCACTGCATGTCATGTTTATTAGTCTCAAGTCATTGAAAGCATGCACGGCCCACGTCTCTTATTGGTTGATATGTCACAAAACAAGAAACGGGGAGGGAGTTAATGTACCATGCCTAAGTGTTTGGGGATTATGTGGTTTTCGTAAGGTGACTTACACACTATATTGAGATGAGAATGCAACCGAACACACCCACACGCTTTGTGCTACAGTGACTGATCTGCACCATCTGAGTTTGATCCAACGGTCATGTTGCGCCGAGACATGGACATGCCCATGCAGAGGGCGCCAAAACACCACCGAAGTCCCTCTACTTCTCGAGGCGCACGGCGTTGGTGATGCAGGGGGCGAAACGGCTGAAAGGCAATGCAATCTATGGGAAGGCGGACGGAGCCAGCCGAGGAGCGGGGAATCTTTTGGTTTTCACCATGGTAAAACACCAGTCGACGACTTCTCACATCAGGGAGCAGTGGGTTTTACAGGCGGAGTCATCGTGACTAATTGCTGCCGCGCCTGCTCCTGTCAATCAAAAAATTAAAAATCCTGCCTCGCCTACTCCCGTCAATCAAAAAATTAAAAATCCTGCTGCACTCAAACACCAGAGCAACGCCACAGTGGATGTTTAAATTTACCTGCCGGCAAGTAGATAAAAAAAGGGGTGAAAAAACTAATATGGCGACGGCCTAGCTAATCGGTCGAACTAGCCCAACTAGCTAGCCACCGTGCTTCACTGATGTACTCGGCGGGAAAAGTGGTCTTTCATGATTTGACGACTCATTTATTTACTTGCTTCAGCGAAAACGCGCGGTAGGGCGTCCCACGTCAGGAAGAATATATGCGTGCACCACCCGGGAGGACCTCGAAACCGCGCGGTAGGGTGTGCCATGTCTCGGCACGGAGGAAAAATGTGCGTGTAAAAATTTACTGTATCAGACGTAGTACCTATGGTTCGACCTCGGGACCCAGCCAGTCGGTCGAAAACACCCCACTAGTCACACAGCTTCATCATGCTAACATGGCACGGAGGATAGGTGTGGTTAGCTCCGTCTCGACCAGCGACAACGTCTCTTGTTGTAGGCGATTCTTCTATTTTCCAAGCTTTTTTAGTTGTAATAACACCACGGCAAGCTAGCGCCGCTCTTCGTGTGTGCCCGTGTAAAGGTTAGACAATGGAGAGAAGAGAGAGACCGCAGACCTGGGACCCACCAGTAAGTGAGTCAACGGTCATGCACGTGTTGACGTGGCACTCCCTCTACTCTACTCAACGTAATACTGTATAAAATCAAGTTATGGGACAAAGCCAACAACCGTTGTTGTTTCATGCTATCAACTTACGCTTTGTAGTCCAGGTTGCCAGTTCGAATCTCGTTTCATATTTGTTAGTTTTAGGTCCAAATTTGGTTAATGACAAGCGGGGCCCCTTGTGTTGTTCCGATATTTCAGTGTAGGATGGTTTTTTTGAACAAACACTTTGCGCGGTTAGACAAGTAACGACACAAGTTACATGTATTTTGCAAATTTACGAACAAAAATGACAGCGACATAGAATATCACATCCACCCCGCAGCTTAGATGCTATGGTGATACGAGTTTTTACACTGTTGGAACTGAGATCCAATGGCTTGGGAGTAGTCTTTATAATTATGCGCAATTTCCAAACTCTCCAAAGGTTTTTTTGCAAATAAAACATTCAGGCCTCATGTGTGCCTCTGCATCTTGGATCCAACGGCTTCCCGTTGCTCATATTAGGTGCTCCTCGTAGCTTAATTACCCGCTACGGTGATATGAGCATCTAGGTCGTATGATCAGTGATCAGATGGCACATGCGTAGTACTTGTACCTTCTGCGCAATTCCCAAACTCTCTCAGCTGTATATTGCAAAAACATTCAAACCTCCTACTGTGGGCCGTTAGTTCCCCGTGAACTTGTATCACCATAGAATCTACGATGCGGGAGTACCTCATATTCTCCCAGCTTGGATGCTACGGCGATACGAGCTTCGAGGTCGTTTGATCTGAGATCCAATGGCATCTGAGCAGTCTTTGTGCTTGTAAGCAGTGGCCGCACTCTCTGGGGGCTTTTCTGCAGAAAACCATTTGAACCACCGAGGAGGTGTTGGGTCACAAATCCAACGGCTCCGAAGAGCTTGTATCACCAAAGCATCTAAGGTGTGGTAGCACATGATATTCTTAGATACAGGAGAATATGATGTCCTCCTTCATCTTAGATGCTACGGTGATACGAGCTTCGAGGTCGTTGGATATGGGATCCAAGGGAATCTGAGTAGTTTTTGTACAAATTGTGTGCAATTCTCAAACTCATCAAGGTTTCCTGTAAAAATATTAAGACATCATGTGAGCTGCTATATCTCAGATCTACAAGCTCCAAGCAACTCGTATCGGCATATCTAAGGTATGGGGGCACATGATATTCTCCCGGGGAGGAGGGGTGGGGGTGCACAACCAATCGGTGGTTGGGAGGGTGGGGACAAATATAATCTAAACAACCCTAAACAGAGCTTCATAATGTTATCTAAGGTCGAGGGGGTGACCCCCGACAATCATAGCTCCGCCTAATTAAACACAACATTTGCATGTACTGTAGTACTAGACTTAATATTCATGTTTCAGTTTCATGTTCGTTTTAAATATTGAATTGAGGACCATGCATGTCTTACATTTTACTCCCTTCGTTCCTAAATATTAGTCTTTTTAGAGATTTCTGGACTGGCACATACAGATGTATATAGACATATTTTAGAGTGTAGATTCACTCATTTTGCTCCATATGTAGTCGCTTGTTGAAATCTCTAAAAGACTAATATTTAGGAACAGAAGGAGTATTTTTGAATTCGTATCATACATGCATGGTTTGGAAAAATAGATGCACTATACTTATTGGATTGTTGTTGTGTTCGTGTGTGGGTGTCTGTGTGTGTGTGTGTGGTCATATGCTTGATACATACAAAGTTTTCTCACCTCCATATTGTTCATCTTTTAAATTTGAATTTGCATTGAAAAACTTACCAGGGATACCATGAAATGTGAAATCCACGTTGAGATCACTATATCACAAACTCACTCTAATTCAATAACTCGTCATAAATCAATTACCACGTTGAGATTAGTATTTGCAAGGAAAATACGGGCATTGTAATACACATAGATTCGTTCGGCAATTTAAAAGGTTCCTTTCATATTCTCGAATGGTAGGACCCAACGGCGTACCAACCAGACCTTGGCTCATGTTGATCCTAAAAAAATAAAAAATAAAAAAAATCGGGCTCATGTCCTTCTGGTGGCGTGCGTGGTACGCACATTAGGCAACCCCAACCAGTCGAGCCTCCATGTTTCGAGTCGAAATATCTGGCGGCCAGAATTCCAGCCCTAGGAAATTCCCCTCATGTCCCGGTCCATAATGACTACCGATGAACAACGGAGGGATGCTTTAGTAACTAGACAACGTTACCTACCGTGCCGAGCATAGTTCAATTTCCTCGGTCGCCGCTCTCCAAGGTCACCCGTCAACTGCATTGCCTAGTACTAGTACTACTACTACTACTACTACTACTACTACTACTACTACACCAGGATGAGCACAAAATTGAGCCCTTTGTTCGTGCCTAGTACTTGAGTTAATATATCAGGCAATGCACTGGTACGGAGGGATTATCCTTTTGCTCTGCATATATAACTTGTCTGAAGTCTAACTAAGCAAAATGTTTGACCAAATCCTTTCTTAAGAAATACAACAGGACAGATGTATGGCTTGAAAATTTATTGCATGATGCAGGTTATGATATTGTTTCAAATCCTGGATCTTAAATTTCAGAAAATCCAAAAGTGACCATAAATTTTTGAAACTGAGCATGGTCACGTGATATGGCACATACTTCGTAATTTTTTTCTTCAATTTGAGACAAGCTGCTTATGACAAGTTGCACAAATGAAGAGCCAAGGTATTTTGGAACAATGACCTGTCACTTTAAGGCGAACGCTTTCACTATTGAAACCGTGGGCGTTTACGTGCCGCCACGATTCCTGCTTCTCATCGGCAGGTGCCGTCCGAGCAAGCGTGTGAGTCGACGGGAGGCGTGCGAGCAGACCGCTGCGCCGGCTGACAGGGAGGCGTGCGAGTAGACCGTTGTGCAGGCTCACCGTGAGGCAAGCCCTTTGACCAGGCTCCGCCGCCCACCTTCGTCCCAACTGCTCCCACTTTTAATGTCGCCGGCGCCGCAGTTTAAAATCAACCCCGCACTACCCGGTATCGCTACAATCTTCTCTCTTCCTCTCTGATTCTCCTGTCGTCTACCTCCACCAGCCCGACCTAAACGTACGCCATGTCGCATCACGATGGTCTGCCCTTAGTCTTCCAGTTTCCTGAGGAAGACACCCAGCCGGAGTCTCAAGAACATAAGGCGCTTTGGGACGAGCTTGAACTGGCCTTGCGGAAAGACGCCGCACCTGTCCCCGCTCCCGTTCCGGCCCCCGTCGCCCCGACTGCGCCAGTGCCCATTCCTGTGGCATTGATGGGCTGGGAGCCGCACATTGTCGCCGAGCTTGATGCCACTGGGTTCCATGAGGTCCCCGCCGACTTTCACGCGCCCGTGCACCTGCCAGCGCATGCGCCTGCGCGTGCACTGACGCGCACGCCCGTGCCGGTGCCCGTGCACCTGCCAGCACATGCGCCTGCGCGTGCGCTGATGTGCGCACTCGTGCCGGTGCCCGTGCACACGAATGTCTCCGCCGCGCCATTGACAGCGCCTGTCCCCGCGCGGGTGCCAGTGCCCCCCTCAGCGGCATGGATGGCCGCCGTCGACCGCTTCCTTGCACCAGCGCCAGTCGCCTCCTCCCGCCAGTTGACTCGCTCCGAAGTCCAGAACATTTTGGCCTTCCTTGAAGCTAGGCCAACGTCCAGGAGTACGCCAACAACGGTGCAAGTTGCCGCCGTCGCCGTCGGTCAGTGGCCCGACGACACACAGAGCACGGCAGAGGAGCCGCTTCTCACCGCAAGACGCCCCCGCCGCTGCCGCGTAATCTAAATTTGCCATGAAAAACGTTCGGATTGCCATGCTTAAAATCCGAACATTTATCATTTCCGTTTATTTTAGATCGATCGTCATATAATTTAAAGTCGGAGTCAGACTGAACGAAATCTATGGTTTGATCGATTAAATGTTCTGCTAGAGCCGTATCAAATTAAATATAAAACGTCATCAAGCCACATGTATTCCTTGTCATCCAACGACCTAGACTGCTTCAATGTCGAGTGCTCAACACGTTTAGCGTGCAGTTAATTTCATGCCAAAAATAGTGCTAATCACATAATAACACGCAAATAATATCCTACTTAATATCCGCATGCACTTAATATACTTCCAAATTAACGTGCATTGCACGTACACACTGACTAGTGTTGCTAGCACGTGAAACTGGTGCCGTAACTTGTGAACGCGTCCAGATATGGTCAATGGCAACATCGCCCGCGAGTTCTTCATGTTTGCCCGTGCGTCTAAACGCAGAAGGGGAGGAGAGAGAGAGAGCACACATGGAACCCACGAGTAAGTGAAGGCGAATAGTACTAAAAATAATATTACATGTTATCAATTAAATAGGCTGTGGTAATATAAAAACATTATGTGAACAAAGGGAGGTACAACAAACATTGCTGTTCTACGTATGTTGCCTATTGACGTGCGGCTTGAAGGCCCTGGTCGCATGTTTGATGCTCGTCCTTTATTTTTTAATTTGTATATGGGTCCAAATTTGTTTCATGACATGTGGGCCCCTCGGTGTGTAGTTTGTAGCACTTTAATTTGTGGGTCGAAATTTGTTCCATTCCAAGTGGACTATCAGTGTGTAGTTTTGTAGCTTATTTATAATAATTAAAGAGAACAACAGAGTTTTTTGCAATAATACCATGGTGCGACGTTGAAGGCGAGAAAGGACGTGCGAGAGAGCGATGACCGAGCCAGAGGGAAATCAACTAGGGGAGTTGCGGGGGTTGCAACGGTGTTTCGAGTAGTTGTGGGTCGAATGCTACGAAAATATAATCTAAACCGACCGGAATAAATGCCTACACAAATTAATCCAAGGTTGGAGTGCCCCTCGCAATGTAAATAGCTCCGGCTTTGCGAGGGATGGAGAGGTAGCTTCAATGTGTGGAAGATATGGCGTGAGAAAGCGAGGTCAATCGAGAGACATATAGATAGAGAGACAAAGTGAGTGTGGTCCGACATTCATTGAACAAATATATATGCTCTGGAGAGATATTGTCCGATTGAGCTTTTGGCAAGGGTGAGGGCTATAAGATAGAGCTTGGGAGATGATTCAGTCACAGACGTGTAGATATATTTTGTGCGTGGGAGGAAGCAAGGTCAATCGATCACATAGGGTCGTCGTGCGATCGATAGAGTGAGACGGGTTGGAGAGAGTGACCTAGATAGACAATGTGCGTGAGAGAGTATACAATGTGAATAAGTCAAACTGGGCTCAAACATGGTGATATATCGTTTTTGTCCGAGAAAGAGCGAGGTCAATCGAGACATACAAAGAGAGAGAGAGAGGGAGAGAGAGAAAGAGAGAGAGAGAGAGATAGCATGGCCCGCCATGAGGTCGAAAGAGTGGGGGCGGCTTCGATGGACTGACCTAGATAGACAATCTGCGTGAGAGAGTATAGAGTGTGTCGATCGAGGCCCGAACATGGAGATATATCATTAGTGTGTGAAAGAAAATGAGGTTAAACGAGACTCAGATAAAGAGAGCGAGATTGAGCGAGTGTGGCCCGCCGTGCGGAAGAAAGAGTGAGACAGTCTCGAGGGAGTGACCTAGCTAGATAGACAACGTGCGTGCGTGCGCACGAGAGGTTGGGGGGCTAGATAGGCAATGCATGTATTTAGCACGAGAGGGTGAGAGGGAGAAGGAGAGAGAGAGCTCGGCATGGGGTGCAATGGCGGGTGTGTGAGGTAAATACATTTCGTAACAGAGTGGAAAAGGGGGGTTGTGTAGTTGAGAGAGTTAGAGATCGAAACATGGAGAGAAAGAATGGATGTGTGTTGGAAACCAATATCTTCCTAAGGTGGTTAGGAGAGGAAGATTGACCGATACAGGAAGTATGTAGCGTGTGTGCGGGGGGGGGGGCTAAAAACAACATTTTAATGCAGATAGTACGAGAATTAATATCGATGTTTCAATTCTGTGTACATTGTAAGATTTGAACTGAGGACCATGCATATGGGTAGTTATTTCGAATTCGTGCCATACTAGGTTTCAAAAAGTTGACATTGACTCGATTTGTTGTGCTATTTTGTAGGTCATATGTTTGAATCCATCCAAAAGTTTTCTCACTACCATGGTGTTCATCATATACATATGAATTTGTATTAAAAAAGTAGCGTGGATACAGTGAAATGCGAAATCCACATTAGAATTGGTGATCGCTATGTGACACACACTCTAATTCAAATAACTAATTATGTGACACACACTCTAATCCACGTTAGCGTGGATACCGTTTTGATTTTTTTCAAATAACTCCTCATTAATTAATTTATAGTATCTCGTTTCAAATGACTAATTATTGCAAGGAAAACACGGGCATGGTAATACATACAAATTTGTTTGCAAATGAAAGAAGATTCGTTTGCATTCTCAAATGTAGGCGCACCAGGGTCGTGTCGTGGTGGTCGCATGTGTCGGACGGACGCGTAGGACCCAGCCACCCACCCCCCTCCCTCAGTCCCCCCTCCCCCCCCAAAAAAGGACGACGACAAAATAAGTTCATGCTTCCACGTTTTGGATTGAAATATCTAGCGGCCCCAATTCCAGCCCTGCAAAATCTCCCTTCTCCACCGTCCCCTTCCGCGCCCAGATTGCTCAAATCCCTAATTCACCGCCAACCCAAGCAAAGTTCAAATCGCCCCTCGTCTCGCCTCTTTCCCCACCTCTGTGTCGGACGACGAGGAAGACGACGGCCGCGCTTCACCACCGCACCGGAGCTACCTCATCTATGCCCTCGTCCACCGCACCGGGTGGTCCACCGACAATGTCGGCCGTCGCAACCGACGTGCCTCACAGACACCGACTTCCACCACATCAGGTGCGCTTCACCGACGCCGTCTCCCAGCTCACCAGGGCTACTTCACCGAGCACATCGTCGCGCCTCCGCCCCCCGAGGCCACTGGGGCTTCACTAACGGTCTCGTCCACCGCATCATAGCGCTCCACTGCCACTCAAGATCTGCATCCATGCGCGGCCAGCCAACGCCAGCGCATCACCCTCAACGGCTCTGAAGTGACCCGCACTCTAGCTAGGCGAGCATGCCCAAACGCCGGCCCGAACTAGGTATCCACACATCACTCCCTTGTGCACTGTTCCGACGATGTTTGGATATCCTTTCACTGCTCTCTTAGCTTACACGCCTATCCAACTTTGACTTTAACTCTTATTTCTTCTAGAGATATCATCTGAAACAAGCAAATCCATTTTTTAGCGAAGCATGACGGCGCTACGGGATCTGGTACACATCCTGCACACCCGTATAACCTTGTAACTATCTGTCCTCTGGTACAACAGCAAGGTCAATTCCTCTTGTTTGATCAACTATTCGCCGTGTCAAAAATGCAGAGGGGGATGCAAGGAGCACAAGGCCTGCACATCCAAGCAAGTGGTAACATGGACTTGTACATGGAACATCCCAAGCGCAAGCAGAGCTGCAGTGAGCCTGTACAACGAGCTAGCGTAAGTCCCTGCATTTCATTTAATTTGTACTAGCATTCGTGTATGATTTGTGTGCAGTGGCGGATCCACGAATTCAAGTTACCAGGGGCAAACATTTAACTTAAAAAATACGAAGGCACTTGCACTCCGGAAATCAACATAACTTGAGAAATGTGAAGCTACATGCACTTTGAAAACCAGCTAATGATCCAAAGTAGTTCAGATTATAAACACTAAATGATGCAAGCACCAAAAAACACAAAATGCAACATGGTGTACAAGGACTACAAACATGGTCTGTACCTACTTGAATTATTCGTTCTCTAGCTGAAAATATCGAAGTGTAATTGGACCTATAACCAATGCGCAAACTACATATCAATATATCTATCCTGCACAACTATGCCAATAGTTTCAAACAACAGATTAGAAAAGTATTTATGCTACGTTGTCATGATACGGGGACTTTCTGGTAGATGGCCTCAACGTTTCCTCAAGCCATGAAAATGCACTATAATTTGCTTGTCATCAATGCCTGCAAATCTCTATGTCTCTCTCAACATAGCAGATCATCATTAGACACTAAATCCTTCAATGGGAGCTTGCAAAATTCTTGCATTAGATGCCTCATTAGACACTATATGTTCATCACCAGGAGCATGTAAAATGTTTGCATCAAATCCTTCATTACGAGTCTGTTCATTAGACACTTCAGGCTCAAGAACAACATGAGCTTGGATGTTTGCACCGGAAACTTGATTAGATTCATCAGATTCAGTCAGTTCAGTATTGATTGGGGGAGTTATAAAATAAGTAGAAATTGGTTTCATTTTCTCATAGATTCCCTACATACAAGCAGTTTTACAACACCGTCAGGTTTAACTATTGGCCAGAAATTGAAGAGTTGAATTAGATATAATCAGGGATGTGATGTACTTGCTCGTTGCGCATGCTACTCTTGCAAGCTGCGACTGTCCGTTTGCGCAAGCTCGATGCCATGCCCATGCTGCCGCCGCCGCCTCCCACGCAGGCTACACCCAGGGTTGGATCTTCATGTTCTTGTCCTTTCGTTCGCTTGAAGCCCGGCGACCGCCCTCCAACGAGGGCGCGAGGAAGTGTTGTGTCGGTCTGTCCAGCGGCGGCTAGGTTAGGAGCGGACCAGACTGGAGGCTGGAGCGGATGAATTGGGATTTTTCCTGCTGTCGATCGATATGGGAGGCACTCGTTTGGGCCACGAGCCTGCTATAGGGCCTGCCTTGCACTTATGTTATTGACCTATCCAAATTGAAACATTTTTCTTCATTTTTTACATTGCCTGCTCATGCGTTGGGACGGACAAAACTAGCCTGGGCCAACCTGGACGACTCAAACTAGGTGCACACTTTCGAGCCACCCGAGGCGGCCGCCCATACCAGCCCCTATGGTGGCGTCGCCCCTTTTTGCGTGTATGATAGGGGTAGTGAAAAATATTCCAGTGGCGCTTTTGATTTACCCACAGAATGGTTGAATTGCTTGTTTCTATGAACTGAGTTCGCCAATAATGTGAAGGATGCCAGTCTTTTCATCCTACTGTAGATTTCTTAGATCTCGATATGCCAAAAGTAATCGCATGAAATATACAATAAAAGCCAGTGTGATGTGTGTGGCTACAACTAGTCTGACTACACGTCCTCATATAACATATCAAGGACACACCATCTTACCAGATTAACCATTCGACTTACCAATGCAGTGTGGGAAGAAAGAAGTATTGGGACTGCGTATCCAAGCAATTGATGCCATGGACTCCTTTGTACAACCTTGTAAGCGAAAAAGAAGTTGCAGTGTGCCTATACAAAGAACTAGCGTAAGTTCAGTTACCTGCTTCTCGGAATTTTAGTTAGCCACTTATTGCAAAATTGTTCAATTACGTTGCTTGGCTTAATTTAGTTTGCTATTGATTACATAATGCCATAGCCTGTTAATCCTATTATAGACTGCGCCTATCTATGTGTTTGATACTTACTGCTAAGAATTACCTGTTTGCCTGAACTTAAATAGCTACTTGTTTGTTTAACTTCTTTGCTGCTGCAACAACGGGTTACAATGATGTTAATAACTACTTTTCAGCATCGAATTGAAACTCTTTAATTCCTTGTTTGTTTAATTGGTTTGCTGTTATAACTCCCAGTTGAGATGTTTTGCTAACTTCAACTTTTCTGAATCCAATCGGAACTTTAATGGCAAAACATGTTAGCCCAAGATCAAAGAGCGAGGTCCCCATGGACGTTGTATCATCCCACAGCAGTGGCACTGGCCCAATCATGCATTATGAATTGCCAACTACTGATGCTCTAGAGGCTAAACTAGTGGTAGAAAGAGATTCTGCTTCTGCACTTAGATATGAAGTTGACATGTTGAGGAAGCAAACAGCACAATCAGTAGCAGTACTCAAGACAACCATTAAATATTTGGTGGATTTCAAAACGAAGCAAGCTGAGACTGACCACATTGTTAAGGTCCTGAAGGAAAAAAGGAAATTAAATTCCCACTTGGTAAATCATAGGTGAAATGTTCTTTCCATCGTTGAATAACCTTTGTGTTGTTTGTTCATGTAATCAATCAAACCATTTGTTTTAGAGATCATGTAATAATTGTTTTTTGTTTTTTGTTTTTGGTTTGTAATTTTATTTGAGCACAAGTCTGTATTAATTGATAAGACTCGGTGACATTTCATTTTGATTGCTGTGCCAGACCTACAAATATACCAATCGGGCTGAATGTGCATTCAGCAATAATTGTAGTATAGATGGACCATAAGTGGCACGCACCGGAAAGGGCCAAGATGGTGTAGTAGCTTGGCTAAAAAAGGATGCTGTTGTAGCAAAGAAAAGTACATCGGCCTGGCTTATGTATGTTAGTTGATATTATTGATCCATATACTCTATAAGTGTTTATATGTCTGTTAGTTCTGTACATTCTTGGTTGATTGACTCGGTATTTTAATCTTGATACAGCGCTTGTGTACATATCTAAATGGGAGTAAACATTATGCTGCGTGTGACATTTCAGTTGGACATGAAGTGTTCCAAATATTCGAATTCACCTTAAACTGAATTCTAGCTTCTGAATTTGAGTATCGACATTTGTAAACCATATTCATATATGACAGTGGAATACATCTTTGTCGTCCTTTTGAAGATATATAAAAACACATAGAATGATTTATAAAGATTCGTATAGGAATACAAAATGGATTCGAATTTAGTTGCCAGGGTAAACGTGGATGCTTATTGTCGTGGAATTGTCACGGCAGATGTCCTAGGGTGAGGACTTAGTCGTGAGGCTAGCGCATATATGTAGTAGCTTGAGAGGGGTTGAGCGGAATCGAGAGACGCAACACAAGACGAGGATTTAGATAGCTTCGGGCCCCGGGAAACATCATCCGGTAATAACCCTACATGCTGTTTGAGGCTAGATCTCATTACGCTCATGAGGGAGTCGCCGTAAACTGGCTCTCCTCTAATTGTGTCTAGCCCTAGAGATTATTGATTGTTGCCCGTCCCTCTTTGGGGAGCCCTGCCCCTCCTTATATATGTTGAAGGGGCGGGTTACATGTGGAGTCCTATTAGGATTAGGACTAGTCTATCTCTAATACAAACCGGATACAAGTCTAGGTCTTAACTCCTTGTAAGACAAATATTCCTCACGCCTTTCCTTGTAAACCGGCCCACCATAGTATGAATCGGCCTTCATGAACCGCCCGTTGGGCCACCGGGTCTTGTCGCTCCTCTGACCCGCCTGTCGGATTACCAATGAATCGTAAACCGCCAGGTCCAAACGGGTCGCTAGTGAATCGTTAAGTCTCAGCCGGGTCTCAAGTAAACCGCCAAGTCCGGCCGGGTTATACTTCCCGCCGGTTTACGCCACGGGGTATATCCCCGACATTAGCCCCTAGTTTAATTTGGATTTATCCATGTTAAACTGATCCTGTAAAACAAACACAAGAACAAATTTGATAGATTATGCTCCGGGTTAAGAATTCTTGTAAACCGGCATCTGATGATCCTTAAGTCCTTGTCATTTCCTCCTTCTAGAAAATCCGGGTTAATAAGCCAACTTCATACTCAGCTTCATACTCAATTTTCTGACACTGGTTTCTCACAGAGAAATATTGTGAAGAATAATCCACTTGAATCGGCTTCCAAAGCGCCGGTTTAAGATATATTGGTTTTGAAATACTCATCTGATATTCAACCGGTTTGAAGATGTAGAAACTTGCCGGTTTATCATTGCCAACCCTGCCGGGTTATAAAAACTGATAATTCGGGGTTATGATTGTTGCCAATGCTGGTTCATGATTGTTGCCAACGCCGGTTCATGATTATTGATGATGCCGGGTTGGAGACACAGGGTCATAATGATTGGTGACGCCGGGTCAATCTGGTTTGCTCAAAACAGATGATTTGAAAATATTTCTCCGATAATAATATAATACCTATAGCCCCCAAGTCTTGAGCAGAACAAACTGTTGGATTAAGACTTGCTTCAATATAAGTACTGCCACTTAAGAAGAAATCCATGTTGTTCATCCCAGTTACTAGTCACAAATGAATACTCCATATATGTAGCCCCCAAGTACCGGGTTGTCATGCTTGCAACAACCTGGGACTTGTAATTGCTTATAAAAACTTCAATCAGTGTAGCCCCCAAGGGCCGGGTCGTTATGCAATAATGAGCAGGGACTTTGTAAATATAATCATGTAGACTTGAGCAGTGATGTGTAGCCCCCAAGGGCCGGCTTAGTAAGATAATAATGAACCGGGACTTGATATATACTTCAAAAATAACATCTTATACTGTAGCTTCCATCGTAGGGCTTGAACCCACGTCCACAAGGTTAAGAGCTTTGTGCTTTACCAACTGAGCAATGAACCTTTCAATATAATGAATTAAGACTTATGTACCTTCAATTGTTGACAGGAGCAATTGGTAGCCCCCAAGGGCCGGCTCCTTACAATGTGATGAGTCGGGTCTTCAATATGACTAGTAAAAATGACTTTGCATTAGCCCCCAAGTGTCATGGTGCATGCTTGCAGCGACATGAGACTTGCATGTAAACTCAATTTGAATAATGTAGCCCCCAAGTGCCGGGTCGTAAGCCTGCAGCGACTCGGGACTATTCCTTCCATTGTAGAATAAATCATATCATTTGATAAAATAATAGCTATTGCGCTAAAGCGAATTTGAAAAACCTCAATAATACCGGTTATTAATAACCATAAAAATCCAGCCATGTTGGCTATTCAACATAATATAATCCGGTATGAAAACCTTATTCATTCAATATCATAATGAAAATTCAGCCAAGTTTGGCTATTTGAATAATATAACCCAATGATTTATAAGCGCATGATTCCAATGAGGCAATCCAAATATATACTGGCGACTTATAGTCCAAAGCCCGGTTTAATAAACACCGGATAATTTCTCATCATATACTGGCGACTTATCGTCTTAAATCCAGGCCGGTTTAATAAACACCGAATAATTTCTCATCATATATGTAGCGACCAGACCTCAAATAGTATGATCTACCGTGCACCAGTGTCATCCCTGGATCAGTAATGCTAACACGCACAGTACTTGGAGGATTTATAACAGAGTAGCAATCACACACTTATTACATCGAGTATCTCAAGAGAGAAATAAGTATGACTAATATGGCTTAAGGCCATCTAAAAACGATAACAGCGGAAGACTTGGAAGATAAGTGAGTCCATCAACTCCAACGACATCACTGAGTATAAGACCACGACCTAAGGCACCTTACTCGTCGTCTGAAAAGTCTGCAACATGAAACGTTGCAGCCCGAAAACGGGTTAGCACATGGAATATGCTGGCAATGTAACACATAGAGAGTAATGAACATAATAATGCTATGCTACATGCATATATGGCTGGTAGAAGGCTCTATGGTTACAGTTTTGCGAAAAGCCAATTTTTCCCTACTGCAAAGGAATAAATTTTATTTAACTATCATGGTGGTTGTTAAACATTGAGAATGGTTGACAGCATTCTCAATCCCAATTAAGTATCATCATCAAACCGAACAAAATTAATTAAAGTAACATGATGAGATTCACATGATAATCCAAGTACTAGATACTCAAGATGTCCATAACCGGGGACACGGCTAACCATGCTTAGTTTATACACTCTACAGAGGTTTGTACACTTTTCCCCACAAGACTCGATCACCTCCGCTTGATTCTCGCACTACATGATGTTTGAGAAACAGATGACTGTAACATCCCAAATTTTCAATTTGGAATGTTATACATAGATCATCATTGCATATCGTGTTTTGTTGCATTTTGACAAATCCTCGATAAATCCTAAGCAACTCAAGGACCCTCGGAGAGAGTTGGGGATTTTCTCGAATTTTTCAAATTTAATTTTTCCAACGAGGATTGTGGTTTTACTTATTTTTCTCTCCGGAAAAATATTTCATTTTAAATAAACGAGAGGAGAAAATATGACTTCTCCAAAAAATTGAAATACTGGAGGAAAAATGTTAAAATCATTATTTGGAATTTATTTGGATTTTATTTGCAATTTTTATTGCATTAAAAATATTGCATGTCTTCAAAATATTTGTTTTGGATTATAAAAATGTTCACCCTATTCTAGATTTTCTAACTAGACGGGGAAAATTTATTTCATATTTTTCGGATTTTTATTTATTTTTCTACGCAATATTTTCCGCGGAACTTAAAAAAAAAACGCCCGCGCGCCGACTGGGCCAAAGGCCCAGCCGACGGCCCGCCTCGCGCCTTCCTCTTCCCGCACGGGAGCTCGCCGCCGCCATGACCGAATCCGGCAGCCGCA
>NC_057802.1:477626876-477638269 GCF_018294505.1 Triticum aestivum | reverse complement strand
GACCCCTTCCCCAAGCAGCCGCACCCCCCTCCCTCCTTAAATACCGCCCCTCTCTTTCCTCACCACCGCCGCCGCCGGAGCCCCTCATCGCCGCCGCCCGAGTTCGCCGCCCCGCCGGAGCCCCTCTCCGGAGCCCGACGAGGTATGCCCGCCGCCCGTTGACTTTGCCGGTTTTCTGAAGAAAAAAAACCTTTCGTTTTAAAAAAAACCCTAGATCGGTTTTTTTTCGGTTTTATTATTTTTGCGAGCGTTCACCGAACCGTTCGTTTTAACGAACGCGTTCGTTGGTTTTTCTCTGTTAACGAACGTCCATTCTTTAACCGTTCGTCCATTTTTCTTTTTCGTCGGATTTTTCTGCGTTTATCTCAGATTCGATTTCTGATCGAATCTTCAACCCTGTTTAACTTCTCGCTCGTTTATCGGAATCAGGCGATTCAAGCGCCTAGAGTTTCGTCTCGAAATTCTCTTTCCGTTTAACCTACTCAAACAAGTTTTTGCTATAGTAAAATTTGACCTAGATCCAGATTAGCAAACAAAGTTTCTTTCTTTCGCCGTTTGACTTTCGTTGCTTCTTTCGAGTTGATTCTTTTTGCAAACCGGAGTTCTTAAGTTGAACTTTCTGGTTGGATCTTTCATTCGAGTTTTACCTGTGCATTAGATGAGTACTGATTGTATGCTTGTTTGTTTGCGATAGAGTACCCGTAGTGTGCCGCTTGTTACTTCGAATCGCTAGGTTTTGCGGATCATCAGCAAGGCAAGTAACACTTTGATCATACCCCGTTCATACCCAGTTTTATTTGCATTAGATCTGTTTCCTCAAACACTTGCATGATTAGGATCTAATTAAATTGTGGGTATTGGGAAGTAGTTGAGGTAGTACCTATTACCTGTTTCATTTATCAAACCCTTGGGAGTTACTTCTACGTTGCTTTTATTATTGCCATGCTATGCTCGTAGACGTGGATTGGGTTTGAGAGATATTCATGACAGATGTGAGATGTTTATTAATGGTTCAACTTAAGGTGGCAACTAAAACTCACATCTGGGTGGATTGAGGCACCTGGAGAACTCAGTGTTGTCTGTATGTATAAGGTCCGCCACCCAGGCTCAAAGGGATCATAAGACTATTCATGCTAGAAACTTCCGTGTGCAGCCACAAGCTATTATGGGCTCTAGCAGAGCTGAGTAGGTTACAGGATCTCTTGAAGAGGTGGACTAGCAGATGTAGGGGAAAGTAGGTGTACCGGTCCATCCAGAGTAAAGAGTGATTGTTTCTGAAAGACTGTGTCTCGGTCATCCGTTTCTCAAACATCATGCAGTGCGAGAATCAAGCGGAGGCGATCGAGTCTTGTGGAGAAAAGTGCGCAAACCTCTGCAGAGTGTACAAACTAATCATGGTTAGCCGTGTCCCCGGTTATGGACAACTTGAGTATCTAGTACCTGGATTATAATTTGAATCTCATCACCGTGATACTTATAATTAATTTTGTTGGGTTAATGATGATACTTAATTGGGATTGAGTTGGAGGTACCTTCTCAATGTTTCAACCACCATGATAGTTAAATAAAATTTATTCCTTTTGAAGTAGGATAAAATTGGCTTTTCGCAAAACTGTAACCATAGAGCTTTCCACCAGCCATAAATGCATGTAGTATAGCATTATTATTGTTCATTGTTCTCTATGTGTTACATTGCCAGCATATTCTATGTGCTGACCCGTTTTCGGGCTGCAACGTTTCATGTTGCAGACTTTTCAGACGACGAGTAAGGTGCCTTAGGTCGTGGTCTTATACTCAGTGATGCCGCTGGAGTTGATGGACTCACTTATCTTCCAAGTCTTCCGCTGTTATCGTTATTAGATGGCCTTAAGCCATGTTTTCATACTTAATCTCTTTGGAGATATTCGATGTAATAAGTGTGTGATTGCTACTCTGTTATAAATCCTCCATTTGTACTGTGCGTGTCAGCATTACTGATCCAGGGATGACACTGGTGCACAGCAGCACAGGCCATTTGAGGTCTGGTCGCTACAAAGTTGGTATCAGAGCACACGCTGGCTGTAGGACACAACCACTAAGCTTAAGCCCTAGAAAGCTTCCCTCTTCTCATTTCTGACCCCTCTCCACTTTCTACTCTTTTAGGAATGGCGAATGCAAGGAGCAAGTTCATGCAACCAGATGAAGACACGCCGTTTGGCCGACACTTGAAGGAAGTCACCAAGTAATTGAACATAGGAATACCAAGCGTCACCGGAACCTACAACGCCACATTACCTGAAGAGGAGAGCTGGAAGATTCAAGTTATCATTCCAGGAAGAACGTTTGTGCCAATTACGGAACCCATGAGATTGGTTTTCGAAGCACCAACTTGGAGTTTAGGGAAGAGCATGGCCGCACACATCTCCATGGGACGCATTGGAGAAGTCTATCACCAGGAGCTTAAGGATACAATTTATCAGATTTGTGGACGTCGAGACGCGCAATGGGAGATGATCAAGACCAAGAAGGATGGATCAATTGCAGCTTTCATCCAGGAGCAGAACCAACATATTCGACGCCAGGAGAATCAGATGTGCACGGACAAGGAAGAACTGAAGAAGGCATTAACGAAGATCAAGGAACTCCAAGAAGAACTCAAGGCTACCCGCGAAGATTATTTGGAGGAAATCAACGCACTAGTAGGGAAGATTGACGACCTGGAGAATAAGATTGGATCATTCGTGGGAAATCCAGTGCCAAAAGCAGAAGTCGACGAATGCACTTGTCCGGATAACTACATCATCATCGACGACACCGACTCGGAACGAAGTGAAGACGAATGGATTGATGAAGCTGGAGCTGACATCATGGAGTCTTCAACGGATCAGAATTTTTAGTAGACCACCATATCAGTAGTAGCTTTCCCCCCATTTAATAGTATAGTTCAAGCACTTTGTAACGCTAGTTAGATCGATTGTTTTGCCTTGTTTGGATTGATTGAGTGATATTGATTGAATTTGTCTCATGAGCATATGGGTAGTGTTTTCTCTCTAGACCTCATTCTATTCTAAACTCTCATCTTTTCTAAACCTATCAGATGCCTCCGAGATGCGACACCGGATTTGTTTTCCCGCCAGAGATCACCCAGTTGATTCAGCAACAGAATGCCCTGATGCAAGTGTTAGTTCAGAACCAAGGCAACAACAACAACAACCCACCGCCACCACCACCTGTTGATCACTTAGCCTGTTTCTTAAGGCTAAACCCGCCGGTGTTTTCCAGTAGCACCGAGCCGATTGTTGCAGATGATTGGCTCCGCAAAGTTGGAAGGGAGTTGACCACTGCAGGATGCACAGATGCGGAAAGAGTGCGTTTTGCCGCACATCAGCTTGATGGACCCGCAGCATCATGGTGGGAGAATTATACAGCCACGCACCCTATTGACACTGTCACATGGGACCAGTTTCAGCAAGCTTTCCGTACAGCTCATGTTTCAGCAGGAGCTATGGCTATGAAGAAGCGTGAGTTTCGCAACCTACGCCAAGGAGGACGCACCGTAGGCCAGTATGTGGAGGATTTCAGTAAGTTAGCACGTTATGCACCAGATGACGTTGCTACAGATGCAGCCAAGCAGGAGAAGTTTCTGGAAGGATTGAATGATGAGCTGAGTATGCAGTTGATGGTAGCAACTTTCAACAACTACCAGGAGCTGGTAGATAGAGCTCTCATGATTGAAGGGAAGCAACATCAGATTGAAAACCGTAAGAAGAAGTATGGACAAGGGAAGTACAATTCTGGAGCCCAGCAGAAGCCACGATTTACCCCGAAGCCGGGAGGACAGTTTCAGCATACCCATGGAGGAGGTAGTTCGCACAACCATAATGGCTCCAAGAATGGTAATGGGAATGGAGGAGGAAACGGACAGAACCGCACCAACCCATCTACCCCAACCAAGAGAGATCTAAGTCACATTACTTGTTTCAAGTGCCAGAAGACGGGACATTATGCTACCGATTGTCCCGAAGCCCAAAATGGAACTGGCAATGGAAGCTCTGGGAAGAAGCCGAACCCGTTCAACAAAGGACATGTGAACCACGTGAGCGTGGAGGAGGTTGAAGCTCAGCCTGATGCAGTAATAGGTAAGTTTTTTGGTTAAGTCATTTACTGCAACTGTTCTTTTCGATACTGGTGCATCGCATTCATACATATCAAGGGGATTCGTGAATAAGTTGAAGATGTCCACCAAAGTTCTCAGAAACCCTATGTTAGTAACCTCGCCAGGAGCAGAGTATATGGCCACCCAAGGATGTTTTCAGATACCATTGGCCATTGGTAGGCATGTTTTCCCCTCAGACCTCATTGTTTTGGAATCGCAAGGTTTGGATGTGATCTTGGGAATGGATTGGCTATCGTTGTATGGAGGAAACATCGATTGTGCCAGCAAGACGATTTTGCTTACCACCCCGGAAGGAAAAAGGATCAAGTATGTATCCCGGCATATGCCGAAGAGGACTCAAGTGAATTCCTTATCAGGAGTTGTACAGGAGGAAGTACCAGTGGTGAAGGATTATCCGGATGTATTTCCAGAAGAGTTGCCAGGCATGCCGCCAGATAGAGACATTGAGTTCTTGATTGAACTTTTGCCAGGCACAGGGCCAATATCTAAGAGACCGTACAGGATGCCCGCAAAGGATTTGGAGGAAATTAAGAAGTAGATCAAGGAGTTACTGGATAAAGGCTATATTCGCCCAAGTTCGTCACCGTGGGGATCACCAGTACTTCTAGTGGAGAAGAAAGATGGATCACTAAGGATGGTTGTTGATTACCGAGGATTGAATGAAGTGACCATCAAAAACAAGTACCCACTGCCGATGATAAATGATTTGTTTGACCGCTTGCAAGGAGCTAAAGTATTTTCCAAGATCGATCTACGATCAGGGTACCATCAGTTAAAGATTCGAGAGCAGGATATACCCAAGACGGCATTTACCACCAGATATGGATTGTATGAGTATACCGTTATGTCATTTGGACTGACTAACGCACCTGCCTATTTCATGAACCTGATGAACAAAGTGTTTATGGAGTTTTTGGATAAGTTCGTCGTGGTGTTCATTGATGATATTTTAATCTTTTCCAAGGATGAAGAAGAGCATGAGGAGCATTTACTATTGGTACTTGAGAAGCTCAGAGAACATCAATTATATGCCAAGTTCAGCAAATGTGAGTTTTGGTTGAAGGAAGTTGGATTCCTTGGACATGTTATTTCTGGAGAAGGAATAGCAGTAGACCCTGCCAAGGTTGACACAGTGACAAGTTGGGAATCACCCACGACAGTTGGAGAAATCTGGAGTTTTCTTGGACTTGCAGGATACTACCGGAGATTTATCGAGAATTTCTCAAGGATTGCTAAGCCCATGACTGAGCTATTGAAGAAGGACACCAAATTCAATTGGACTGAGGAATGTGAAGCTAGTTTCCAAGAGTTGAAGAAACGATTGGTTACCTCACCAGTGTTGATTCTGCCAAATCAGCGCAAGGATTATGAAGTTTATTGCGACGCTTCTCGTCGAGGACTTGGAGCAGTGCTTATGCAGGAAGGAAGAGTTGTGTCGTATGCTTCACGACAACTTAAACCCCATGAGAAGAATTATGCTACGCATGATTTGGAATTAGCAGCTGTGGTGCATGCATTGAAGACATGGAGACATTTTCTCATCGGAAACCATTGTGAGGTGTACACGGATCACAAGAGTTTGAAGTACATTTTCACGCAGAAGGAGTTAAATCTCAGACAGAGGAGATGGTTGGAGCTCATTAAAGATTATGATATGAGATTGCATTATCACCCTGGAAAGGCTAACGTAGTAGCAGACGCGTTGAGCCGCAAGAGTCATGTCAACACCCTCATGACCGGAGAGTTACCTCAGGAGTTAGTTGAGGACCTACGCGAGCTATGTTGGAGATAGTCCCAAGAGGCTATTTAGCGACATTGGAGATTCAGTCTACCTTGATGGAAAGGATCAGAGAAGCTCAGAAGACAAACAAGGAGATTGAAGAGATAAAGGAGAAGATGAGCAAAGGAAAAGCCAAGGGATTTCGTGAGGATGAGCACGATACCTTATGGTTCGAAGACCGCGTATATGTGCCAAATGATCCGGAGATCAGGAAGTTGATTTTGCAGGAAGCCCATGATTCACCATACTCGATTCACCCAGGGAATACCAAGATGTATTTGGATTTGAAGAATACTTTCCGGTGGACCGGAATGAAGAAGGATATTGCGGAGTATGTAGCAGTTTGTGATGTATGTCAGAGAGTGAAGGCAGAGCATCAGAAGCCAGCAGGATTGCTACGACCATCGCCGATACCCGAATGGAAGTGGGATAAAATAGGCATGGATTTTATCACGGGATTACCCAGGACTCGTTCAGGCTATGACTGGATATGGGTTGTAGTCGACCGTTTGACGAAAGTGGCTCATTTCATTCCAGTGAAGACCACTTACACCAGTGCTAAGTTGGCTAAGATATACATGACCAGGATAGTATGTTTGCATGGAGTTCCGAGGACCATTGTATCAGACAGAGGAACCCAATTTACCTCGAAGTTTTGGAAGCAGTTACATGAAACGTTGGGAACCAGGCTGGAATTTAGTACATCATTTCACCCACAGACAGATGGACAGACCGAGAGAGTCAACCAGATTTTGGAGGACATGTTGAGAGCATGTGCACTAGATTATGGATCTAGTTGGGACGACAATTTGCCATATGCGGAGTTTTCGTATAACAACAGTTATCAAACCAGTTTGAAGATGGCCCCTTTCGAAGCTTTGTACGGAAGGAGGTGTAGAACACCGTTGTTATGGGACGAAGTTGGAGACCGTCAGTTGTTTGGACCAGAT
This sequence comes from Triticum aestivum, assembly GCF_018294505.1. Classification (NCBI taxonomy): domain Eukaryota; kingdom Viridiplantae; phylum Streptophyta; class Magnoliopsida; order Poales; family Poaceae; genus Triticum; species Triticum aestivum. The sequence continues at coordinate 477,631,383 of NC_057802.1, read as the reverse complement.
CTGATTAAGGAGTCTGAACAGAAAGTAAGGTTGATTCGCGATAGGCTCAAAGTAGCCCAGTCCAGGCAGAAGAGTTATGCTAATTCTAAACGAAAGGAGACAGTTCACGAAGTCGGAGACAGAGTTTATCTTCGAGTATCACCACTTCGAGGAGTGAAGCGCTTTGGAGTTAAAGGAAAGTTAGCGCCCCGTTTTATCGGACCATACAGAGTGTTGGAACGTATGGGAGAAGTTGCCTACAAGTTGGAATTGCCCGAAGGATTGTCTGGAGTACATGATGTATTTCATGTTTCTCAGTTGAAGAAGTGCCACACAGAAATGGCTGAGATACCGCTGAGAGACACTGTGCCACTGGAAGCGATTCAGTTGGAAAGTGATTTGACCTATGAGGAGAAGCCAGTTAAGATTCTCGAATATGCCAGCCGAGTTACCCGCAACAAGGTTATCAAGTTTTGCAAAGTTCAGTGGAGTCACCACACAGAAGATGAAGCCACCTGGGAGCGAGAGGAAGATCTACGGAAAAACCACTCCCACCTGTTTTCTAGCCAACCCGAATCTCGAGGGCGAGATTCATCTTAAGGGGGGTAGGTTTGTAACATCCCAAATTTTCAATTTGGAATGTTATACATAGATCATCATTGCATATCATGTTTTGTTGCATTTTGACAAATCCTCGATAAATCCTAAGCAACTCAAGGACCCTCGGAGAGAGTTGGGGATTTTCTCGAATTTTTCAAATTTATTTTTTCCAACGAGGATTGTGGTTTTACTTATTTTTCTCTCCGGAAAAATATTTCATTTTAAATAAACGAGAGGAGAAAATATGACTTCTCCAAAAAATTTAAATACTGGAGGAAAAATGTTAAAATCATTATTTGAAATTTATTTGGATTTTATTTGCAATTTTTATTGCATTAAAAAGATTGCATGTCTTCAAAATATTTATTTTGGATTATAAAAATGTTCACCCTATTCTAGATTTTCTAACTAGACGGCGAAAATTTATTTCATATTTTTCTGATTTTTATTTATTTTTCTACGCAATATTTTCCGTGGAACTTTAAAAAAAGCCCGCGCGCCGACTGGGCCAAAGGCCCAGCCGACGGCCCGCCTCGCGCCTTCCTCTTCCCGCACGGGAGCTCGCCGCCGCCATGACCGAATCCGGCCGCCGCACGCCTCCCCTCGCCCGACCCCTTCCCCAAGCCGCCGCACCCCCCTCCTTAAATACCGCCCCCCTCTCTTTCCTCACCACCGCCGCCGCCGGAGCCCCTCATCGCCGCCGCCTGAGTTCGCCGCCCCGCCGGAGCCCCTCGCCGGAGCCCGACGAGGTATGCCCGCCGCCCGTTGACTTTGCCGGTTTTCTGAAGAAAAAACCTTTCGTTTTAAAAAAAACCCTAGATCGGTTTTTTTCGGTTTTATTATTTTTGCGAGCGTTCACCGAACCGTTCGTTTTAACGAACGCGTTCGTCGGTTTTTCTCTGTTAACGAACGTCCGTTCTTTAACCGTTCGTCCGTTTTTCTTTTTTGTCGGATTTTTCTGCGTTTATCTCAGATTCGATTTCTGATCGAATCTTCAACCCTGTTTAACTTCTCGCTCGTTTATCGGAATCAGGCGATTCAAGCGCCTAGAGTTTCGTCTCGAAATTCTCTTTCCGTTTAACCTACTCAAACAAGTTTTTGCTACAGTAAAATTTGACCTAGATCCAGATTAGCAAACGAAGTTTCTTTCTTTCGGCGTTTGACTTTCGTTGCTTCTTTCGAGTTGATTCTTTTTGCAAACCGGAGTTCTTAAGTTGAACTTTCTGGTTGGATCTTTCATTCGAGTTTTACCTGTGCATTAGATGAGTACTGATTGTATGCTTGTCTGTTTGCGATAGAGTACCCGGAGTGTGCCGCTTATTACTTCGAATCGCTAGGTTTTGCGGATCATCAGCAAGGCAAGTAACACTTTGATCATACCCCGTTCATACCCAGTTTTATTTGCATTAGATCTGTTTCCTCAAACACTTGCATGATTAGGATCTAATTAAATTGTGGGTATTGGGAAGTAGTTGAGGTAGTACCTATTACCTGTTTCATTTATCAAACCCTTGGGAGTTACTTCTACGTTGCTTTTATTATTGCCATGCTATGCTCGTAGACGTGGATTGGGTTTGAGAGATATTCATGACAGATGTGAGATGTTTATTAATGGTTCAACTTAAGGTGGCAACTAAAACTCACATCTGGGTGGATTGAGGCACCTGGAGAACTCAGTGTTGTCTGTATGTATAAGGTCCGCCACCCAGGCTCAAAGGGATCATAAGACTATTCATGCTAGAAACTTCCGTGTGCAGCCACAAGCTATTATGGGCTCTAGCATAGCTGAGTAGGTTACAGGATCTCTTGAAGAGGTGGACTAGCAGATGTAGGGGAAAGTAGGTGTACCGGTCCATCCAGAGTAAAGAGTGATTGTTTCTGAAAGACTGTGTCTCGGTCATCCGTTTCTCAAACATCATGCAGTGCGAGAATCAAGCGGAGGCGATCGAGTCTTGTGGGGAAAAGTGCGCAAACCTCTGCAGAGTGTACAAACTAATCATGGTTAGCCGTGTCCCCGGTTATGGACAACTTGAGTATCTAGTACCTGGATTATCATTTGAATCTCATCACCGTGATACTTATAATTAATTTTGTTGGGTTAATGATGATACTTAATTGGGATTGAGTTGGAGGTACCTTCTCAATGTTTCAACCACCGTGATAGTTAAATAAAATTTATTCCTTTTGAAGTAGGATAAAATTGGCTTTTCGCAAAACTGTAACCATAGAGCTTTCCACTAGCCATAAATGCATGTAGTATAGCATTATTATTGTTCATTGTTCTCTATGTGTTACATTGCCAGCATATTCTATGTGCTGACCCGTTTTCGGGCTGCAACGTTTCATGTTGCAGACTTTTCAGACGACGAGTAAGGTGCCTTAGGTCGTGGTCTTATACTCAGTGATGCCGCTGGAGTTGATGGACTCACTTATCTTCCAAGTCTTCCGCTGTTATCGTTATTAGATGGCCTTAAGCCATGTTTTCATACTTAATCTCTTTGGAGATATTCGATGTAATAAGTGTGTGATTGCTACTCTGTTATAAATCCTCCATTTGTACTATGCGTGTCAGCATTACTGATCCAGGGATGACACTGGTGCACAGCAGCACAGGCCATTTGAGGTCTCGTCGCTACAATGACCGAGACACAGTCTTTCAGAAACAATAACTCTTTACTCTGGGTGGACAGTTACACCTACTTTCCCCTACATCTACTAGCCCACCTCTTCAAGAGATCATGTAACCTACTCAACTATGCTAGAGCCCATAATAGCTTGTGGCTGCACACGGAAGTTTCTAGCTTGAATAATCTCATGATCCCTTTGAACCTGGGTGGCGGTCCAAAAGAAAAACAGGCAATCCTGGAATACCCAGGTACCTCAATCCACCCAGATGTGAGTTTTAGTTGCCACCTTAAGGTTAACCATTAATTAACAATCTCACATCTGTCATGGTAACACTCAAACCCAATCCACGTCTACTAGCATAGCATAGCAATATGAGCAAACGTAGAAGTAACTCCCAAAGGTTTGATAATAAACAGGTAATAGGTACTACCTCAACTACTTCCCAATACCCACAATTTAATTAGATCCTAATAATGCAATGTTTGAGGATTGGTCTAATGCAATAAAAGAGGGTAGTAAAAGAAGTATGATCAAAGTGTTACTTGCCTTGCTGATGATCCGTGAAACCTAGAGATTCGAAGTAGCAAGCGGCGCACTCCGGGTACTCTATTGCAAACAAACAAGCAAACAATAAGCACTCATCTAATGCACAGGTAAAACTCAAATAAAGATCTAACCAGAAAGTTCAACTTAAGAACTCCGGTTTGCAAAAAGAATCGAATCAAACGAAGCAACGAAAGTCAAACGGCGAAAGAAACAAGCTTCGTTTACTAATCTGGATCTAAGTCAAATTTTACAGTAGCAAAAACTTGTTTGAATAGATTAAACAGAAAGAGAATTTCAAGACGAAACTCTAGGCGCTTGAATCGCCTGATTCCGATAAACGAGCTAAAAGATATACCAGAACGAAAATCTGATCAGAAATCGCGATCTGGAATAATCGCGGAAAATCCGACGAAAAAGAAAACTGACGAATAGTTAAACGAACGGACGTTCGTTAACTGCGACTAACCGGCGAACACGTTCATTAAAACGAACGGGTCGGTGAACGTTCACTAACTAACTAAACCGAAGAAAAAACCGATCTATTTAAAAAAATAAATCTAGGGTTTAGGAAAAAAATAAACCGAACGGTTTAAAAAAAACCGGCACGGCGGCGGCGGCTCGGCTATACCTCCGGCGAGGTATTCCGGCGGGCGGGACGGGGCTCCGGCGGGGTCTTCGGGTGCGGCGGGGTGCGGGGAGGCGACGGGAGGCGGCGGGGTCGTCGAGGGGCTCCGGGCGGCGGTGTTCGGGCTCC
>NC_057802.1:477586180-477626613 GCF_018294505.1 Triticum aestivum | reverse complement strand
GCGGGGTCGGGCGGCTCCGGCGCGGCTCCTGGCGGCTTCGGGTCGGGGCGGGGTGAGGTGAGGGCGGCGGCGGGGTGGGGAGTATATGTGAGGGGGGAGCTGCCTTGGGGGAGGGGCAAGGGGCGGCGGCGACGAGCGGGACTCGGGCGGCGGCGGTCTCCAGGTCGGGGACGGCTCGGGCGGTGGGCTGGGCTGCGCGGCTGGGCTTCGGCCCAGTCGGCGCTCGCGCGTTTTTTTTAAATAATTTCGCCGAACCTAAAAATAATCGTAGAAAAATAAATAAAAATCCAAAAATGCCAAAACAAATTTTCACCATCTAATTAAAATAATTAGAACGAGATGAACATTTTCTTGGCCCAAAAATCCAGTTTTGAAAACGTGCAATTTCTCTAATGCAATTAAAATTGCAAATAAAATCCGAATAAAATCAAATATTTGATTTTAATATTTTTCCTCCAATATTTCAATTATTTTGGAGAAGTCATATTTTCTCCTCTCATTTATTTTAATACGAAATATTTTTCGGAGAGAAAAATAATTAAAACCAAAAATCCTCGTTTCATTATTTGATAAAAATCAAATATGAAAACCGCAAAAAATCCCCAACTCTCTCCGAGGGTCCTTGAGTTGCTTAGGATTTTCGAGGATTTTGCCAAAATGCAATAAAATATGCTATGCAATGATGATCTAATGTATAACATTCCAAACTGAAAATTTGGGATGTTACAATATACTGGCGACTTATCGTCTTAAAGCCAGGCCGGTTTAATAAACACCGGATAATTTATCATCATGCTTTATTCAACCTGTTTCTGCATATAACAAGTTCAAAGTGTCCTGGCGGTTTACCGCCGGACGGGTCATAATGCCCAACATATAACCCGGGTTTATAACCAAGGCTGCACTTAAGAATAATCAAATATGAAATATATCATACCTGTGACATTGAATCACATTGTTGGTTTTACCAACTTTTTGTAGTAAGGGTGATAACCCTAATCCGGAGTAAAATTAACTCCTGTTATATGATGCCGGTTTACAATAAAACTGTTCCGGGTTGTGATAAACATCGGTTTATTCCATACTGGTGACTATGAGTCAAAACCAGACCGGGCTGATAGTCTCCGAACTATAACTTGACCATGTACTGACAACTTGTAGTTGATAGCCTAACCGGGTTGATAAACACTGGTTTGAAAACATCACAAATCTTAGCAAAAGAAAAAGAAACTTAGCAAAAGGCAAATAAAACCGTTGTAGTCGAGGCTTTTCACGGGCTGCCAGGCCCCAAATTTGATCAAGAGGTGTTGCTATGGTTCGGGTTCGACCCAGCCCCCAAGTGATGCTGTGGCATTACGCCGAACAAAAGGCATTGCTATGGTTCGGGTTCGACCAAGCCCCCAAGTGATTCTGTGGCTTTACGCCGATCAAGAGGCATAGTCATGGTTCGGGTTCGACCATGCTCCCAAGTGATGCTGTGGCATTACGCCGATCAAGAGGCGTGGCTATGGTTCGGATACGACCAAGCCCCCAAGTGATTCTGTGGCTTTACGCCGATCAAGAGGCATAGTCATGGTTCGGGTTCGACCATGCTCCCAAGTGATCAATAATATGATAAGCCAATAAGGCAGGATACCCATGTTTGAACCGCGCATCATGGCAGCAGGTCTTCTTCGGCAACCTTTAACTTTTTGCAAGAGATAAATTCTTCTTGAACCGGATATTGAGAGCTTCAAGCTTTCTGGGAGAACAGATTTCCCTTAAACCGGATTGCAAACCAGAATTTTCATTTTCAGCCAGAAATTCTCTGACGGCCTTTCAACTCGAACTTGCAAGAAGTTAATTCCTTTTTGAACCGGACATTTTTAAACCGGATTTGAGCGCTTCAGAGCTTTGTGGGAGACAGATTTCCCTTGAACCGGATTGTAAACCGGATATTTGAGAGCTTCAATGAAACTTACTTCCCTTGAACCGAATTTTAAACCGGATTTTTGAGAGCTTCAGCGAAACTGACTTCCCTTGAACCGGATTTTAAACCGAAATCCTTTCTGATGACCCGGAACTTCTTCATTGAGCCGGGATTTTGTAACTGTCATATACTTTCTAAGCCGGAAATTTTCTGACGGCCTTTAAATTTTCATCAATATAACAGTAGCCACCGGGACCGGGTTATCTGTCCCTCCATCGTCCTGGGGTTCTTAAATTTGCTAAAACTAGCAAGATTTGCTAAATCATGTCATTGTAGCCCCCGAGTCTCAAAGGTGATTCGAGGAGTTGGCTTGAGATTCTCCATATTTCGACCGTGATATAAACCGGCATAACTTATATATCATTGGTGTTGATAGCACGATGTGAATCCACAGAAGGTTGAGGTGACTGCGGTGGTTTGTAAATGATCCCGTATGAGCCGTGTCAGCAACTCGGCCAATGGTTCCCTCCAACTGGTGATTCGAAGTTAACCAAACTGTAGTGGCGGCGACTTGTGCGTCTGCCCATTGAACCACCTGGTACAGACGGCGGTTGATAGTATATGATAATTTGCCTCCATTTTGTTAAAAGAAAACCGGGCTACCCAAGCTGTGACCTGCTCATACTCAATAAATAGCTCATGCAGACAGGTGCGGCCCAGTGTGTTGATGTAGGCCAGGCCACGAGAGATGGACGACAAAGACGACCGCGGCTTCAGAGGCAGCTTAGATGAATCGGCCGCGGCATTGTAAGCCAACGCGGACGGGGAAAATCGGCACCGGTGTTGTAAACCGGCACAGACGGGCGAGTTAATCGCAGGCGTGGTCCCGGCAAGCTGATGTAAACCGGGCCACAGGGACGGCGACTTGCTCACGTTCATTCACCGTGTAATGTGACACGGACGAACACCGGGCAGGACGTTGCCAGCGCGTGCTCCGTAACCATGTTTTATAATGAATAATTGTCCTGCATATCAAAATATACGGTCCAAAGTAATTGTTCTTTTGAAAAAAAACAATGTGTCAAAAATAGACTTAGATAGATGTCACCTGATATGTTAGACCGGAAATTATCCGCCATGGAGTTGATGGTCACCACGGTGAAGCTAAAATCAACCACGGATGAGTCACCCGAAGGAGCAAACGGATGAGTCGGCCGTAGCATTGTAAGCCAGTGCGGACAGGCAAATTGTTCTCCGCGTTGTAAACCGGCGTGGACGCGTGAACCGGCCGCGAGGGCGGACGGGTGATTCGTCCGTGGTGTTATAAGGCGGTGCGTACGGGCGAGTCGGCTGGCGCGTTGATGTAAACCGGACCGCGATACGCGTGTCCGTGAAGCTGCGTGGCACAGCCGAACGTGCCTCCGTGGTATAATACCACCCCTTTTTCTTTTAATAGCCGTCCTGCATAAAAATATTACAGGCCAGAGTAATTGTTCTCAAACAATTTAATATGTACTGAAAATAAATAGGGCGAATAGCACCTGAAACTTTGGTTGGGTGTGCAATCAGCGTGCGGTACCGTGTTCTTTTGTCTTCACGTACCAATTGCGTCTTCACGTACCAATTGTTGGATTGATCCCATGCACTAAGAGTAGCAGCCTAGTTTTGTAATAGCTCCTTGATGTTTGAAGCGAGTAACCAGAGGTACTCTGTAGCATTTTTTTTAAATTTGACTTGGCCATCCTGCCTTCTCGGCTTCTACCGTTTCTGCCTTATCAAACCGCTGTAGTAGAAGCGCTCAAAAACCGGCTCGTGCGGACGGGCTTCAGATACAGAGCATGGCAGCGGCGGGACGAACCCAAGGCGGCTCAAAACCGAGGGCGGCCCAATGGCAGGCAGCCGTGCCAGCAGCGGCAGACTGACAAAGCTCCAAGTGGGCCGACAGGGCTTCGGCAGATCGACGACGGGGGTAGGTTAAGCGGCCTCCTGGATTCTAGCATCGTCGCTAGATGCGATATGTATAAGTTGATCTGGAAGACTGTTTTCTGCAGTGACGTTCCTATCTGTCCTGGTATTCAGTAGGTATTTGTGTGAGATGCAGAGCTTTCCTCTGAAGTCTTGCATTATCAGAACCAAGTGCATCTTGCAATGACGCATGTCCATTTTAGTTTCTGTTGCCCTTGCTCGGATGCCAGCACATGAATTTTTTAAGTAATCAAGTTGACGATCTTTGATGCTTTCTAGAGTCACACCATGAGATTGTAACACATCGTCAGGGGTCTTCATCATCTTGAGAGGTGATACGACAACTTAAACGGTGATTCAACTTGGTGGCGGCTCAACCGAGATTGAGTGGAGGCGGCTCAACGCTGGACCATAGCAAAGGCGGAGGTGACCCTGTTGCTTCAACGTAGCAAAAACAGCACTGCAAGCTTGCCTCGGAGCCGCGGGCCACAGCAGCGTAGGTGGAAGCGCAAAGCGCAGCCGGCAGCCCATCGGCGGCGGCTCGGCGATTTAACACGGAGAGGCTCGAAGGCAAGAGATTGACCCGGCGGTGGCTCAGCGGCGGGAGGCCAAGGTGGCGCATGCAGAAGAAGCATCCGACCACGGTCGTTTAGAGGCGCGAGCCGCCACGGCTGTAGAGGCAGCAGCGACTTGAGCTCTGCTTGGGGACGGCTCGAGTGTGTCCTGGGTAGAAGAGGAGTTGAAGCCTGTCATGGCTCGGAGGCCTACAGCGGCGATGCGACCAAGCGGGGGAGCAGCAGCGGCAGGTGACTCGATGGCGACCGGCAACTTGCATGCCGCAGCAGGTGAAGGCAGCCTGGGGTCAATTTGACCCGGAGGCAGCATGGCAAGGTCAATGCGGAGCTAGCCTGGGGTGGCGCAGGAGGCCAGGTGCCGCACAAGCAGCGATAGCAGAGTCCAAGTCGTGGTCGATCTGACCGATCCACATCCGGACCCCTTGAAGTGGGCAACTCGCAGTGGAGACTTGGCGCAGAGGTGAGACCGAGGCGACGGCGGAAACGGCTCTGGACGGAGGGGACTCGGAGCGAGACCAGATCGAATCCGCGCCAGCAGGGGCAGGCGTAACCAGCGGGCGTGACCTGGTTGAGCGGAGAACGGAATCCGCGGGCGAGACGGAGTGGGTACAACCGGCGAGACCAAAAATAGAGCCGGCACGAGGCCGCGCTGAAAATCAATACGGAGGCGGCTGATTTTTGTCTCAGCTCGCAGGGTGGCCGCTGTGGCAGATATCGACTAATCCTTGGATTCGATGGATCGCCGCTTCATCGTTGAGAGCAACCCTAATTTCTTTTGAACTTTAAATCTCACATATTGCAAATCTGGACCGTTAATCTTCAAGCTGATGTATATCCTCTCAAACCGGCTATTCTTCATCCAGAAAAAATTGTGAACTTCTCGATCCCTTGGAGAAATCCCTTCAAGAACTCAACACCACCGTGCGCAGGCCCCACGGTGGGCGCCAACTGTCGTGGAATTGTCACGGTAGATGTCCTAGGGCGAGGACTTAGTCGTGAGGCCAGCGCATATATGTAGTAGCTTGAGAGGGGTTGAGCGGAATCGAGAGACGCAACACAAGACGAGGATTTAGATAGCTTCGGGCCCCGGGAAACATCACCCGGTAATAACCCTACATGCTGTTTGAGGCTAGATCTCATTACGCTCATGAGGGAGTCGCCGTAAACCGGCTCTCCTCTAATTGTGTCTAGCCCTAGAGATTATTGATTGTTGCCCGTCCCTCTTTGGGGAGCCCTGCCCCTCCTTATATATGGTGAAGGGGCGGGTTACATGTGGAGTCCTATTAGGATTAGGACTAGTCTATCTCTAATACAAACCGGATACAAGTCCAGGTCTTAACTCCTTGTAAGACAAATATTCCTCACGCCTTTCCTTGTAAACCGGCCCACCATAGTATGAATCGGCCTTCATGAACCGCCCGTTGGGCCATCGGGTCTTGTCGCTCCTCTGACCCGCCTGCCGGATTACCAATGAATCGTAAACCGCCAGGTCCAAACGGGTCGCCAGTGAATCGTTAAGTCTCAGCCGGTCTCAAGTAAACCGCCAAGTCAGGCCGGGTTATACTTCCGGCTGGTTTACGCCGCGGGGTATATCCCCGACACTTATAGTCTGTCGGGTGGTTGGTGCGACATATGCCAAAGGATGGCTTATCATTGTGGGAGCCAATAAAACGTCGCCGGTGCCTGGAAACGGGATGAGGCGAAGACATGCACGCCGGCGAATCTTACCCAGGTTCGGGGCTCTCCGAGGAGATAACACCCCTAGTCCTGCTCTGCGGGGTCTCCGCATGATCACTAGCTCGATAAAGAGTAGCTACAATCGCTCCTAGAGCTGTTGGGATCAAGGGAGAAGAAGAGCAAGGCTAGCTCTTGCTTCTCTCTATCTATGGTGTGTGTGCGTGTGCTATGCTTGGAAGCCAAACATGCAGAGGTGCCGACCCTTTGCATGGGTGCTCCGGGGGGTTTATATAGGCCTACCCTCCGGGGGTACAATGGTAATCCGACTGGGAACTGGCCCCAGCCGTCAGTGTCTACGCCTGCCGGCTCCTCCGCCGGCTGCTGGGTCCCGCCGGCTGGTGGGTCCCGCCGGCTGCCGGCTACTCGGTCGGCAGGCCGGCCCCACCGCCTAGGGTCTTGTCGGCGGCTGCTTACTGTAGCCGCACCTCTGATGATGAGGGCTTTGTCGAGGTAAGCGTGGCTACAGTGATCCGCGTCGGGGGCTATCACTGTAGCCTCACCTCGTCTTGTCTCCTTAAATGGGCTCCTGCTTCGAGGAAGGGAGTCGCCGGCTTCTGGAGGCCGGCTATGCTCCTGGCCGACTAGGAAAGGCCGGGCCGCCTTCACGCCTCCCTCTGGCTGAAGGGGCCCGCAGTCCTTGGGCCGTGCAGGAGTGGGTCGTGGATGACGTCGTAGCTGGCGTGGCTACAGTGCCCGGCCGCACGGGAGACATCCCTCCCGTACGGCCTCCTGTAACCATGCCTGCCTCGAGCTTCGGGGGTCCTGGGCCGCACTGTGGCCATGCCCCGTCAGGTCGTTGTTATGTAGGGGCGGTTGTGGTCTCGGCCGGCTTCTAGGAGTCGGCGTTCTTCTTGGCCGGCTTCTTGGAGTCGGTGAGGCTGGGTCGCCTTCCGGGAGTCGGCTTTAGTGGTAGCCGGCTGGGGAAGGCGGCCCAAATGCTTGGAGTGCTTGAAGGCCCAAAGGCCTGATAAATTTTCTGAAGAACCAGGGGTAGTCGGTTAGGCTACCCGTGGTCGTTTACCCCGACAGTAGTCCCCGAAGCTGATTGGGCTTCGAGGTGGAGTGGGGTTCGAGAAGCTCGGTCAGCTTCCTATCATGACAAGCCGGCAGCTGGGAGCCGGCCTTGGTGCAGGCGCGCCGCCCTTGGTCGAATTCTTCTGGAGTCGGGAGGCGGGAACCCGCGGGATTGTGCACCGGGCCGCGGGCCGGCCTCGGGCCGTGGCGTGCCATGTGCCCAGAAAGCCTGCCACCCCACGCGCGTGACGGGACGTCGCCGCAGGGAGGGGGCCCGCCACGTCCGCGCCCCGGCCCAGGCGCGGATCCTTTGTATCCCGAAACCGCCCGCACGTTCCGTGCGGCAGTTTCGGCTCGCACTTTATGCGTAATAAACGCGAGTCGTGGGGAGTGAGCGTAGTTAATCCCACGTCTCCCCCCCACGTCCGGCCTCTTCGGCCGCGTGAGGCTATAAGTAGGGGGAGGTGGAGGGCGGCAGACCCTCGCACGCTCCTCCTACTCCCTTCGTCTTCTCGCCTTGCTCGTTCCTGCGACAGCGCCTCGCCGCCGCGCTCTTCCTTCGCACGCTCCTCCGCCGCCGTGCCAGCCTCCGCTATGCCTCCCCACGTAGAGCAGCTCGGCGGGGATTGGGATGGCTCCATCGTCCACAACGACCACATCGACTTCCTCCGCAACACCCGGCGTCTGCCCAGCGTGGACAAAGTGGAGGTCCGCCTCGCGCCGGAGAAGGAGGTCAGGCCGGCGCCGCAGGAGGGCGAGCGGGTGGTCTTCCGCTCGCACTTCCTGCGCGGCTTCGGACTGCCAGTGAGCGCCTTCTTCCGCTCCTGGCTGGACTACTATCAGCTCCAGCCGCACCACCTCACCCCCAACGCGGTGGTGCTGCTGTCGGCCTTCGTCACCCTGTGCGAGGGCTATCTCGGCGTCCTCCCCACCCTCGAGCTCTGGGGGGAATTCTTCCAGTCGAAGCTGGGTACGCGCAGCAAGGGCGTGCCGGCCCACACTGGCGCCTTCATCGCGTCGCGGAGATCGGGCGCCGACAACCCCTTCCCCGTCATCACGCTGATCCAATCGGTGAAGAAGTGGCAGAAATCATACTTCTACGTGCGGAACATCGCTCCCCGGGGCGACTACATCAACCTGCCGGCTTACGTAGCCGGCCCACCGGCGGGGAGGCTGCCCCAATGGTCCTTCCGGGCGGTGACGCTATCGCAGGGAGGGAACGCCGCCATCGCCCGCCTGCGGGTGATGGTCCAGTCGGAGGGCCTGACGGGGCCCGACCTTCTGGCCGCGTTCGTCACGCGCCGGGTCCTCCCGCTCCAAAGCCGGCCTCATCTGATCTGTCAGATGAGCGGCCAGCTCGATCCGAGCCGGATGTGCACCAAGGAGATGCCGCAGGCCGACGCGGCCGACATGGTGAACTACCTCGCCAACTGCCAGCTTCCCGACGACTGGCAATTCGGCAAGGAGCCATATAGCCGCGCCAATCCTCCGCCTACGGTACGCTCCCCTTCTCTTTTTCTCTCTTTCTGTGTATTCTCCTTCTTTCTTTTCTTGGGTGGTTTTCTGAACCTTTGTCTTCTTTTCTTTGATCAGAGCTCCACTGTCACTCGAGCGGGCGGCTGCCGGCTCCGTTGTCGAGTCGTCAGGGGGCTCTGGGAGCACCACCCGCCGCGTAGATCCCCGCGCCGCCCTCCTGGAGGCGACGGAAAGGAACGCGCGGGAGGTGCGGGAGGAGCAGGAAGCGCGGGAGGCGGAGGCACGGAGGGCAGCCGCCGCCCAGGCAGCTCGGGAGGAGGAGGCGGCGAAGGCGCTTGCCGAGGCCGCAGCCAAGGCCCAGGCAGAGGCCGAGGCCGAAGCGGCGGCAGGGGAGGCCTTGATGGTCACCCCCCTGCGCACCATGGCGCCCGGGGGCGCGGATCCCTCGCCAGGGGGAGCCAGTGGTTCCCAGTCGGATCTGGGAGGGAGCGGCGACGACGTCATCTTATTGAGGGAGGCGCCGGGGCCGACTCCTCCGACTGGGGCGGCCCAAGGCGGCCAGACTGAGCCTGCGCCCGCACAATCGGCGGAAGGCGAGCCGGCCGCGGGAGCTGCGGTGGCGGTCCGGGTTCCGCCAAGCCGGCGCGCAGGGAAGGCCGCGTCGGAGCCGCAGAAAGCGGCGTCGGAGCCACGGCCGGCCGTGGGCTCCAGCTCGTCGGCCCGAGACGCGGAGGCGGCCAGCGCTACCTCAGGGTGGACGCCAGGCGGAGGGACAGCCGTGGTGAACATCGCTGCGCAAGACGTCCGGACCCGGCTCCAGGGCCAAGCCGCGGCGCTGAGGCAGTTCACCAACGAATTCCTCGCTGCGCGGGCTGCCATCCGGGTTAGTATTCTCATCTTCTTGATTTCTCTCGTGGGGGCGCGTCAGCGCACCCACTGGGTGTAGTCCCCGAGATTCGGGCCGACTGCTGAGCAGTCGGCTCGGATCTTCCTTGATGATTTCTCATCGTTGCTTTTGTTCTCACGTCGATCTTCTGTCCATCTTGCAGGACTATCACAACCTCCGAGCGGCCGCCTTCAACTCCCAGGCTCGGGAGCTGACGCAGAAGACCGCCGATCTCACTGAAAGCCGAGGTATGTAACTTGATCTTTATCTCGTGTGGGGGCGCGTCAGCGCACCCACCGGGTGTAGTCCCCGAGATTCGGGCCGACTGCTGAGCAGTCGGCTCGGATCTTCCTTGATGATTTCTCATCGTTCTTCTTGTTCTTCTATCTCTGCAGCGGCCAACGCCAGTCTGAGGGCACAGCTGGGGGAGTCCCAGACTGCTCTTCGTGCCAGGGACGCGGAGCTCGCCGCCTTGGTGCAGGAGCGCGACCGCCTGGTCAAGAAGCTGGCCGACCAGGAGGAAGGCCACAAGGCTGCGCTGAAGGCTGCGCAGGATCGCGAAGCCACCCTCCAGGCCGAGTTTGAGACGGAGGCGGCCGGCTGAGCAGAGGCCAGGCAGACTCTGGTCTCCGGCTATGGCCAGATTGAGGATCTGGTTGACGGTAAGTCGTCTGCCCCTTCATCCTCTCTTGCCATCTGCTACTTCGACTTGTTTTTCTGATTTGGGGTTCTTCTTTTCTTTTCTTCTTCGCGCAGAGTACTTCCCTGGCTACTCAACTGCTGCCAACCAGGCCATCGAAGCTCGTCGCCAGGCGAAGAGGCAAGCCGGCTTCGAGATCTCGCCGACCGCCGGCCGCTCGCTGGAGGAGCAGCTCCTGGCGATCCAGGCTCGTATCCAGCCGGCTCACAGGCTGCTCCGCCGGCTTCAGCGTGCCGGGTCGCAGGTCTTGGCCGCCCTCTGGCCCGGCCAAGTGGTCCCGCGCACTCCCAGCCGGACCGCCGACTGGCTGGAGGTGGCCGTCGGCCGCTTCGAGGCTTGGAAGGCGTCAGCGGCTCGCTCCGGCGCCAGGCGGGCGCTGGAGTTCGTCAAGGCCTGGTATCCCGGCCTGAACTTGGACCAGCTGGCGACCTGGCGGCAGCAAGCCGACACGGAGCTCGAGCCGGCGCGGCCGGCCATCATTCGGCGAGCTTCGGCGATCGCCGACTACACCGACACCAACGTCTTCGCCCCCGAGGTGGACGACAATGGAGTCGCCCAGCCGGAAGATTGGTTCGGGCTGGACCCGGCGTACGGCGAGGACTCGGCGGAGGAGATCGACTCCAGCGACGAGGGTGAGGAGGAGGAGGAGGAGGAGGGTGAAGGCGCCGAGCCGGTTGGTGGAGAAGCCGGCCAGCCTGACCGCGCCTCCAGCACTACGTCGCGTGCGAGTGCGTCTCCTGCCGCGGGAGGCGGTCAAGCCGGGACCAGCTAGGCGGCCACTCCCTCAGCCGGCGAGCTGCCTTCACCGACCAGCTCGGCCTCCAAGTCATGCCTTAGTCTTCTTTCTTTGTTTTCCTGTCTTGTTACTTTGAACAATGTTCGGTTAAGTCTGTGCAATTCCACCCACTGGGTGTATTCAAACTTAATTCTGTTGCCAGCCTTTAGGCGGCTTTATGTATATAAGTTATGCAATCGGCTTTTCCTTGTACTTTTGCTTTTTGTCCTTCTGCTTTTTTCCTTTGCCGCCCTCCCTTGGTTGCCGTCTCCCTAGTCAAACAGTTGTTCTACAAACTGCAGCCGGGGAGTGCCTGGCCGATTGGGGAGGGGGAAGTACTTTTAGCTCTGCCAGACTTAAGCTAAGTTTTTTAGGAAGCCGGCCAGCCGGCTGTTGTGACAGTCGGCAGGCGTATATAGAGGCCGTCTTTTTGCTATATAGGTTAGTTGTTCCTTAGCCGTTTTCGTGTGGGCGTCCTTTCTGTCTTCTCTCTTGCTAGTCGGACAGTCAGTTCTTTGAGCTGCGACTTTCAACAAGAGAGGACTGGGGAGCCGGCGCACTACTTTGCTGACTTCGGGAAGAACTTATAATATAGCTTAAGGCGGCCAGTCCCCGGGCCGACTAGTCGGACCCGGTGCCGGACAAGAATTCAAAATGTAATAAGACATTCATGGATATGACACTCGTCATCCATAGATAAATAAAAGGCAGTCCCCGAGTACTGTTTGGGGGGCCTGTTGGTTTGTAACTTAATACAAAAGGGGTAGCGTGATACATACTGCTTTTCAGCTGTAAAATCGTCTTAGGAGGTTTGCGTTCCATGGTCGCTCCGACTCCTTGCCGGAGTCGTCTCTCTTGCGTGCTCTTGGCTTTTGTGCGTCGATCAAGTAGTAGGAGTCGTTGCCGAGTGCCTTGCTGACGACGAAGGGGCCTTCCCAAGGGGCCGAGAGCTTGTGCTGGCCGGCTGTTCGCTGGATCAGCCGGAGCACAAGGTCGCCCTCTTGGAAGGATCTTGGTTTGACCTTGCGGTTGTAGTAGCGGCGCAGGCCTTGCTGGTAGATGGCGGACCGGCTGAGGGCTAACAGCCGGCCTTCTTCCAGTAGGTCGACGCCATCTTCTCTTGCTTCCTTGGCTTCCTCCTCCGTGTACATGGTGATCCGAGGCGAGTCGAACTCGATGTCTGTTGGGATGACAGCCGCGGCACCGTACACAAGAAAGAATGGAGTGAAGCCGGTTGACTTGTTGGGTGTAGTGCGCAGACTCCAGAGGACAGCCGGCAGTTCTTCAAGCCAGCAGCCGGCCGATCGCTCTAGTGGTACAACCAGTCGGGGCTTGATGCCGGAGAGGATAAGTCCATTTGCTCGCTCGACTTGGCCGTTTGACTGCGGGTGGGCAACGGATGCTAAGTCCAGTCGGATGCCCTGTGTCGCGCAGAAACGTGCCAGTGCGCCTTTGGCGAAGTTCGTGCCGTTGTCGGTGATGATGCTGTGCGGCACGCCGTACCGAGTAGTGATGTCGGTGATGAATGTCACGGCAGTCGGCCCGTTCAGCTTCTTAATCGGCTTTGCTTCGATCCACTTTGTGAACTTGTCCACAGCAACGAGTAGATGTGTCAAGCCACCGCGGGCCGTCTTGAAAGGGCCCACCATGTCCAGTCCCCAGACGGCGAAAGGCCAGGTGAGGGGAATGGTCTTGAGGGCAGAAGCCGGCAGGTGTTGTTTGGAACTGAAGACTTGACATCCTCTGCAGGTCTTGACTATTTCTTTAGCATCCTCCAAGGCAGTCGGCCAGAAGAACCCATGGCGGAAAGCCTTGGCCACGTGGGATCTTGAGGCGGCGTGATGGCCGCATTCGCCTTGGTGGATGTCTTTGAGGATTGCCACTCCTTTTTCTGGCTCGACGCAACGCTGGAAGACTCCAGTAACGCTGCGCTTCACCAGCTCCCTGTTGATTATTGTGTATGCTGTGGCTCGTCGTTGGACTAGTCTTGCTGCGATCTCGTCAGCCGGCAGCTCTCTGCTGACTAGGAACTTGAGGATGGGCAGGGCCCATGAGGGAGCTGTGACTTCTTCTGCTGTTAATGTAGCCACCATGACTCGGGTGGGTGGGTTGGGTGTTGCGTTGGGGTCGACCACCACTTCTTGCGTCGTTGCAGTCCCCGGGCCGACTGCTGCAGTCCCCGGGCCGGGCTCTGAGGTCCCTGGGCCGAGTGCGACTACGTCAGTTCCTGGGGCAGTCGTCGAAGTCCCCGTGCCGCCTGCGGGATTTCTTGAGCCGGATCCGGCTGTTTCTGGCGTAGGTGGTACGAAGATGGAATCCGACTCTGGAGACGGCTTGATGGACGGCTTGAGGAGGCGCTGGAGGGAGACGCCAGTCGGTATGGCTTGTCGGGTGGAGCCGATCCGTGCTAGGGCATCTGCTTGGTCGTTGTCGGCCCTTGGCACGTGAAGGAACTCGCACCCTTCGAAGTATCCGCTCATCTGCTGGACGAGGAATCGGTAGTTTGCCATGTTTGCGTCCTTGGCGTCCCAGTCGCCTGATGATTGCTGGACCACCAAGTCTGAGTCGCCGTAGCATAGGATCCGGCGTATGCCGAGCTCTTTGGCTAGCCGGAGCCCATGTACGAGCGCCTCGTACTCGGCCACGTTGTTGGAGGCGGCAAAGTGGATCTGCAGCGTGTACTTGAGCTTGTCGCCTTTGGGAGAGGTGAGGACGACGCCGGCTCCCAAGCCGGTGCGCATCTTGGACCCGTCAAAGTGCATCCGCCAATGGGTAGAGTCGGGAGCCGGCGGTAAGTACTGGGTCTCGGCCCAGTCGACGAGGAAGTCGGCCAATGCTTGCGACTTGATGGCGGTGCAGGGTTGATAGAAGATCGTGTAGGGCGCCAAGGCAATGGCCCATTTGGCCACCCGGCCGGATGCATCCCGGCTGCCTATGATCTCGGCGAGCGGGGCAGTGCACACGACCGTGATGGGGTGCTCTTGGAAGTAGGGCTTCAATTTCTTGGCAGCGAAGTACACCCCATAGCACATCTTCTGGTAGTGCGGGTAGTTTTGCTTCGAGCTAGATAGTACTTCGCTGAGATAGTAGACCGGCCTCTGGACCAGCTGGGCTCAGCCTGCCTCCGGGCGCTGGACCACAACAACGGTGCTGACAACCCGGCTTGTCGCGGCGATGTAGAGGAGCATGGGCTCCTTCTCAGTCGGCGCGGCCAGGACAGGCGGAGTGGTCAACATTTTCTTCAACTCATGGAAGGCTTGGTCGGCTTGATCATTCCACTCAAAGTGAGTGGACTTCTTCATGAGTCGGTACAGGGGGAGAGCCTTCTCTCCTAGTCGGCTGATAAAACGGTTCAGGGAGGCTAAGCAGCCAGTGAACTTCTGCACATCTCGCAGCTTGGTGGGAATCTCCATCCTCTCGATGGCTTTGATCTTGACAGGGTTGCACTCAATGCCGCGTTCGGAGACCAAGAAGCCTAGCAGCTGGCCGGCTGGCACTCCGAACACGCACTTCTCGGGGTTGAGCTTGATCTGGAATCGGCGCAAGTTGGCGAATGTTTCCTTCAGGTCTTCCAGCAAGGTACCGCGCTTCTCTGTCTTCACCACAATGTCGTCTACGTAGACGTGGGCATTTCTGCCGAGTTGTTTCAAGAGACATTTCTGCATGCAACGCTGAAAAGTGGCACCGGCGTTTCTCAAGCCGAATGTCATTGTCAGGTAGCAGAAAACTCCAAAGGGTGTGATGAAGGCAGTCTTCAGGCGGTCAGCTGGGTCCAACTTGATCTGATGATACCCTGAGTATGCATCCAAAAAACACAACAGCTCGTATCCGGCTGTAGAGTCTATCACTTGGTCAATCCGTGGCAAAGCAAACAGATCCTTTGGGCAGGCCTTGTTCAAGCTTGTGTAGTCTATACACATGCGCCACTTGTTATTCTTCTTCAAAACCAGAACTGGATTGGCAAGCCATTCTGGAAAGAACACTTCCATGACGAAGCCGGCTACGAGGAGCCGGGCTATCTCTTCTCCCACGATTCTTCGCTTCTCTTCTGATAGTCGGCGGAGGGGTTGCCTGACCGGCTTCGCATCAGCTCGGACGTGTAACTTGTGCTCGGCGAAATCCTTCGGGACGCCCGGCATGTCCTTTGGGGACCATGCAAAGATGTCTCGATTCTCACGGAGGAAGTCGGCGAGCTCGCCTTCCTATTTGCTGTCCAAGTTCGCCCCAATCACGGCGAACCTCTCCGGGTGCTCCGGGTCAAGAGGTATCTTCTTCGTCTCTTTGGCAGGCTGGAAGGAGCCCTGCGCATCACAGTCCTTGGGGTTGGGGGACAAGGTCGGCTGCTTGCCGGCCATGGCCACAACCCGTTCCAGCATCTTCTTCTCTTCCGCCACCACGAGGGACTCGGCCAGCCGGCTGCTGGCCATGGCACACTCGATGGACTTCTTGTAGTCGCCGGCTACCGTGATGATCCCCTTCGAGCTCGGCATCTTCATCTTCAGATAGGCATAATGGGGCACAGCCATGAACTTGGCCAAAGCAGGTCGGCCAAGTAGCGCATGATAGGGGCTCTCCAGGTCCACCACCTCGAACCATATTGCTTCCCGGCGGAAGTGATCTTTGTCTCCGAAGAGAACATCCATTTTGATCTTGCCGATTGGAGAGCAAGATAGGCCGGGTACGATACCATGGAAGACAGTGCGGCTCGGCATGAGCTGCTTTGCTTTGATGTTCAGCTTGTCCATGGTGTCGCGGTACAGTATGTTGATACTGCTTCCGCCGTCTATCAGGACGCGGGAAAATCTGGCAGCTCGCCTCTCCGTCGCAAGGGTGACGTCCAAGACCATAGCATTGGAGCCAGGCGAAGGCATCACCTCTGGGTGGTCGGCCTGGCTCCAGCTGATGGGCTTTTCCGACCAATGCATGAACTCGGCGGTGCTAGAGGCGACTGCGTTTACTTCTTGGTGTTGCCGGCGTCGGCTGCGCTTGTCGTCGACTTGACTCGTGAAGACGACATAGGCGTCGTGCGCTTCGGGGAACTCGTCTTGGATGGCGCCGACTGCCGGCCGGGCCGCCGGCTGCTGGGGAGCTGGAGGCGGCGGGCCGGGAGGCGGAGGCGGCACTATCCCTTCGCCCTTGGTGATGCGGGTGAGCCAGTGGCATTTCCGTGTTGTATGGTTGGACGGCTTCGCGCCGCTGTGGAACTTGCAGGGGGCATCGAGTGCTTGTTCGTAGGAGAAGGACGGCTGCCAGGGCGGCCGGCCTCCCTTCTTCTTGGGAGCGGGCCGCTCCTCGGGCTGCTCGTCTTCAACTGTGGCCACCTGCCAACTGGAGGAAGTCGGCATGGGGCCCTTGCGCTTGTGGTCGTTCTGGTAGGGGCGCCGGTTTGGGTCGCCAGCCGGCGTCTTGGGAGCCGGAGCGACTACCTTCCCCGAGGCGTCCACTCGGAGCTCGGTCTTCATGGAGGAGTCGGCAGTGGCGTACTTGTCGGCAGTTATCAGCAACTCATCGAGGGTAGCCGGCTCGTCGCAGAGGAGTCGGTGCTTGAGGAGGGTGCCCTCTCGGCACCCGGCAGTGAAGTACTCGATGGCCTGGACCTCATGCACTCCCTCGCAGGAGTTGCGGAGCTCGGCCCATCGCGTGAGGTAGTCGCGGGTCGACTCGTTGGGCCCTTGGACGCAGAGGGAGAGCTGGCGAGGCTTGGGAGGCCGCTTGTAGGTGCTAGTGAAGTTGCGGACGAAAACCTCGGTGAAGTCCAGCCAGCTGTTGATGCTGTATGGCTTGAGGCTGTTGAGCCACGTGCGCGCCGTCCCTTGCAGCATCAAGGGGACGTACTTCACGGCGATGCGCCGATTGCCGTTGGCGATGCTGACGGCCGTGGAGTAGTCGATGAGCCAATCTTCCGGCTTCACCGAGCCGTTGTACTTGGGCGTGTCTCTGGGGAGCGAGAACCCTTTGGGGAAGGGCTCGTCGCGGATGCGGGGGCCAAAGCATGGCGGGCCGACATCGTCTTCTTCTTCTAACGCCAGGGACCGAGCAAGGCGGTCGATCCTGTGGCGGGCGTCACTCTCGCTGACTCCTTCTCGGCGGCCGAGTCGGTCGCCAAGAGTCGGATGTGTGATGGGCGGCGGAGTGAGGCGTCTTTCTCTTCGAGGCGGGGGAGGCAGCAGGTTTCCTTGGTGTTCGACCGCCCGAGGGCGGCCATCCGCGCCGCGCTCGATAGTGATGCGAGTCCGGCTGCGGCTGGCAGCTGGCTCCTTGTCTTTCTTCTGGCGCGTGCCGCTCGCAGTCGGCGAGCGGGACGTCGCGGCGTGCTCCCGGCGCGGGGGATGGCTATCAGCTCGGGCGCCAGCTTCGTGCCGTTCTGCAGCCGCGTCGATCAGCTGCTGGATCTGTCTTGTCATGTAGGGGAGCTCATCGGCTCCCAGCCCATTGAGCTCCTCTGCGGCCGCCTGAGCGGCTCGCAGATTCTCGAGCGGGGTGGCGTAGACGGGGCGATCTGTGCCCAGCATGCTGGCAACGGCTGCGCCGCGCTTCTGGACGAAGCCGGCTCGGCTCGGGCCGCTCGGCGGCGGCGTCCCGAAGGCGGCGCGGTCGACTTCGCGCTGGTGGACCTCGGTGAGGCGTCTCATCGAGGCTATCTTCTTGCTCTCCGTGATGAGGGCAAGACGGCGTGCCTCCAGGGTCTCGGCGTCGGCGGCGGCCGGGAGGGGGATGGAGAGGTCGTGCATCGCTGCTTGCTGAGCGTCGCGGGCACTCCCGCCCGAGTTGGAGACGTGGCTGATGACCAGCACTTCGGTGACAGCGCTGCTGCCGCTGTCAGCTCGAGGGAGTGGGTCGTCGAAGACCACCACGTCGGAGGGGTTGGCGTCGAGCGACGCGGTGTCGGAGTCGATGAGCATCGGGTCGGTGGAGCCGACAGACTCCATGTCCGCAGCAGGCTCGCTGGAGACGTGAAGTTGGTCGAGGAGGCTGACGAGGCGGCTCTCGGGGTAGTCGGTGCCTGCGTCGGACGCAGGCTCGTCGGAGATGCGAGTCTCGCCGAGCAGATCGGCGAGGCGGCTCGCTGCGCAGGCGTCGTCGACGCCTTGCAGCGCGTCGGGGCAAACGCCATCGGGCGCAGCAGGCTGGCTGCGCTCGCCGGGAAAGAAGAGGGTTCCCGTCCAGAACACGTCTCCGGACGACGGTGCACCTGGCCCCACGGTGGGCGCCAAATGTCGGGTGGTTGGTGCGACATATGCCAAAGGATGGCTTATCATTGTGGGAGCCAATAAAACGTCGCCGGTGCCTGGAAACGGGATGAGGCGAAGACATGCACGCCGGCGAATCTTACCCAGGTTCGGGGCTCTCCGAGGAGATAACACCCCTAGTCCTGCTCTGCGGGGTCTCCGCATGATCACTAGCTCGATAAAGAGTAGCTACAATCGCTCCTAGAGCTGTTGGGATCAAGGGAGAAGAAGAGCAAGGCTAGCTCTTGCTTCTCTCTATCTATGGTGTGTGTGCGTGTGCTATGCTTGGAAGCCAAACATGCAGAGGTGCCGACTCTTTGCATGGGTGCTCCGGGGGGTTTATATAGGCCTACCCTCCGGGGGTACAATGGTAATCCGACTGGGAACTGGCCCCAGCCGTCAGTGTCTATGCCTGCCGGCTCCTCCGCCGGCTGGTGGGTCCCGCCGGCTGGTGGGTCCCGCCGGCTGCCGGCTACTCGGTCGGCAGGCCGGCCCCACCGCCTAGGGTCTTGTCGGCGGCTGCTTACTGTAGCCGCGCCTCTGATGATGAGGGCTTTGTCGAGGTAAGCGTGGCTACAGTGATCCGCGTCGGGGGCTATCACTGTAGCCTCACCTCGTCTTGTCTCCTTAAATGGGCTCCTGCTTCGAGGAAGGGAGTCGCCGGCTTCTGGAGGCCGGCTATGCTCCTGGCCGACTAGGAAAGGCCGGGCCGCCTTCACGCCTCCCTCTGGCTGAAGGGGCCCGCAGTCCTTGGGCCGTGCAGGAGTGGGTCGTGGATGACGTCGTAGCTGGCGTGGCTACAGTGCCCGGCCGCACGGGAGACATCCCTCCCGTACGGCCTCCTATAACCATGCCTGCCTCGAGCTTCGGGGGTCCTGGGCCGCACTGTGGCCATGCCCCGTCAGGTCGTTGTTATGTAGGGGCGGTTGTGGTCTCGGCCGGCTTCTAGGAGTCGGCGTTCTTCTTGGCCGGCTTCTTGGAGTCGGTGAGGCTGGGTCGCCTTCCGGGAGTCGGCTTTAGTGGTAGCCGGCCGGGGAAGGCGGCCCAAATGCTTGGAGTGCTTGAAGGCCCAAAGGCCTGATAAATTTTCTGAAGAACCAGGGGTAGTCGGTTAGGCTACCCGTGGTCGTTTACCCCGACATAGTCCCAAAATTCGAAAGAAGCGGCAAAATGTCCACTCCCGCGTCGGCTGCCCGAAGCCAAGTGTTTGGGAGATGGAAATTACTGTCTACCCATTACACGGACAATCCATCGGCTCGATTTCCACTACTCTAAATAGGGGTAGGATAGTAACTTCAATTAGACGTGACACGGCCGCTTCTGAGCCCATTCCGACACGGTGGGCGCCAAACATGGGCGGCAAAACACATTTGATTCAAGCTCGTCCGAAAGACCTCTGTTTCTCCCTCCATTTCCCCATTCATACACGGTGGGCGGCAAAACAAACTCGACTCGGCCGAAATCGATGTAGGCAAATATTTTCAATAGGGGCAGCTTTGTAACTTCACTCAGACGTGATACAACCGCCCTACCTGTCAGCCCCGTTCATACACCATGGGCGCCAACCATGGGCGCCAACCATGGAGGCCAACCACCCTCTCCTCGCCCGAAATCGCTCTGGGCAAATATTGGCGAGATGCGAGATTACCGTCGTATCCCCAACCGATGAGACGTCCAAATTTTAAACGGGGGCTAAGTTCATAACTTTCCCATATTTCAGACAGGCGCATCCCAAAAACATGGTTCCCCATACCTCTCCCTCCATTTTCGCATTCATACACTGTCCGCGCTAGAACACCATCCCCACACCAGCCTCCGCCCGCCACCCCATCCATCGCCGCCGTCCTCCACCACATCCATCGCCGCCGTCCTCCACCACATCCATCGCCGCCGTCCTCCACCACATCCATCGCCACTGTCCTCCACCATGCCGGAGCGCCTACCAAGACCGCGTCGTCCACTGCTAGAGATGGACATTTCTGATCCACGGCGACGGACCAAGAGCCTTGCATCACGTCCTCTCGCTTCATCGGCGTCGTCGTCCTATTTACCGGAGCCGCTCACACGACCTTCTCTTCCACCGCAACGGGACTTATCCCCCGATGCACCCGTCTACCATCACAGATCTGCTTCAACGCCACCGACAGCCATCGCACCCCCGATGCCTACACGGCGCCACAAGAGAGGTGGTACTTCATATCTCCTCAACTTTTTAATCTCAACCAGAAAATAGATCTTAACTTGGTTACTCTACTTTCTTTTCAGCTCTTAGAATTTAGTTCTTAGTTCGAAGCAAACAATGGCTGCTAAATATCATTTCTCCGGTTTCCCCCTTTTATGAATACTATACGATCAGAATATGTGCTTCGTGTCATAATAGCATTGCTCGACCCATCAAGCTAAACAAGCTTAGTTGTTCAAATACGAATATGATATTATTAAAACAGATTCGTTTAATTAGTCAGCTAAAAGTTCCTAAATTAGTTTCAAAAATGCATGTTCGCCGCTCGGGTGTGTATCTCTACAGGGTGCCCACGGTGGGCTGACCCACCCTGGGATTTTGGGTCGTCCCAGGCCCCGATTCCCCTCTGTTCTGCTGCGCGCTTCCGATCTCTACTCGCCCCCAGCCGCCTGCCTCGCCGGCGACTTGCCGTCCCCGGACGGCATGAATCTAGGAGGAGACGCTGGACTAACAGGAGGTTAGTAGCCGCTCGCCCAACAGC
This sequence comes from Triticum aestivum, assembly GCF_018294505.1. NCBI lineage: Eukaryota > Viridiplantae > Streptophyta > Magnoliopsida > Poales > Poaceae > Triticum > Triticum aestivum. Next base: position 477,605,624 of record NC_057802.1, on the reverse strand, counting down.
GTCACCGCTGCCCGGGCGCGCCGCCGTCCTACCTTCCCAGTCCGTTCAGGGCTCAGGCGTGCATCACCCACTAAGCCAACCCGATTTATCCTGAGATAAGTCCTCAACACTCAGCAGCCACTCCTCATCAACCATTTTATAATTGATTCTTTACTCATTAGGCAGGACTATCATTAGGGTTTGTTGTGTGCTCAGTGCTACCTACACTTAATGGTTCAGATGTATTTCGGTAATCTTTAGTACCTGTAAAGTTCACAGGGTTTTCAAAATTTCGGCCCTAGGAACAGACACTAGTCATTTTGGATTGTTGGTCGTAGTGACATTGACCCAAATTACTACTGCAAGCCAGGTTTGTTGACAATTTTACTTGTCATTCTTACTCATTTGATATAATATCCAATTATTCATGTCAATTAGTTGCAAACAATAAGTTCTAGACAAACTTCTTGATTCAGATTTTGGACGGTCTCTTATTGCAGTTACAATTCTGCATACTTGTCCTAGTAAGCTCACAAGTAAATGATTGATTCACTACATATATGCTTGCCTTGTCATATTTGTTGTCAATATTCTTTTAGGGTGGACCACCCTGTTTGTAAATACTGCAGCCGTAGACATGAGTGAATAGTATTTCTCTATGTGATCTCTTCCATCATGTGTGGGCAACGAACACTGCATTGTATAGAAAGAAAGTGTCATTTCCAGCTTTTACATAGGCTTCAATCTTTTACATGGAATACAATCTGCCTACTTGCTTTGTGTCGCACTACCAACACTCCACCCTTGAAGCTAAACATTATGCCACTCATAATTCCTTAGTTTATTTGTTCAAATACGAATTTCATATGATTCTAATGTTCCTACTTCAGTTTTGAAATGTGTGTCTGCCTGTTATAGAGACATAAGGGGTTTGTATTTCTGTGTGTGGTTTGGTCAGCAGGGTTGGGGGGTGAACTTTGCATATGCAGGGGTTTATAGGGAGACACTCTTCAAGTTGAATCTGCAATGCATTCCATAGATAATCTGACTACTTTTTATGTTTTCATGAATCTCAGATTCTGAACAGCATCATAATGATTATGAGCTTGCGCGCATGAAAAGAATAAAGCAAAACAATGCCATGGCTGTCAAACTTGGCATTAAGGGACTGAAATCAAGTCTGGATGAAATGCAATGCAAACGCTCTTCACCTACAGATTCATGCTCAGAATATGATCCTAACAGTGATTCTGACCTAGAGGGAGACCTAAGTCAATGTAGCTCCCTAGTGGAGGAGTCAAAGGAAGATGCCCTATCTTATTCACCCATCAAGGTGCTTGCTCTAACTTTCCAAGGTTATATTTGTCGCACATATCTTGCAACTGATGCTTTGCATTGCTTCTACTTTGTTGAACTGCCATTAGCTTAGTTTACACATCCTGTATGTGAATACGCCCTGCCTATCCAGTTTTAGTACATATTCCATCTGTCATCATACCATATTTATCCATTCAAATGTTGTTCTTGTGTATCAGACGTTCAAAAGGAAGAGGGCGATTGCTGATCGTGGAGGAGCACAAGCAAAGTATTTGGAAAAGGTAGTGGCACCTGATAAATCAAATAGCCCATTAGGTGTAGTTGCAATATCACTTGACCCACAAAACACCCCAACTCTAGCCCTACTACACTGGTCATTTTTGATGCCCCAACTCAGCAGACCCCAACTGCAGCAAACATTATGATTATGCCAGTTGACATAGCACCAGCTCTACGACGCAAAACCCCCATTCCAGTAAAGAGTACACCAAATCCAGTTGCCAAATCCCTTTTCGAACCAGAGAGAGCCCCAATTGCAGCAAATAGGACCCCTGTTCCATTTCTTCCCAGTTTAGAAGACAAAGCTTATATTGTTGTCAGGAACTTTGTGTGCATCTTTCCTTCATGGAAAGATTATACCGCAGACATAGAACAATTTCCAGTCTTCCTCCGCAACTTACGCGTAAGTAATGTACTAATGTTATTCATGGTCATTGCTGCATATGTTTCTGCTGACAGAAGACACAAGATTTCATTCTTTTAAATAGGCGAGGACCAAACTGGATTGTGAAGACAAGCAAGGGTTGGTTGCGCTTTTCAAACACTCGTTGATGAAGTATCGTTCCTACCTGAGGCAAGCGCACTTCGATGGCAAGCCTCTAAACAAAATTTCTGTAAAGTCTCTGGTGCTACATTTATCCGACGGTGACTGGAATAATCTTGCTACACATTGGTCCCGGCTGCAGCGTAAGGTACTATCTATGATATCACATCACAATTTGAACTACATTTCTACATTTGCCTTAACGTCTCACTTGTACGAAAACTGTTAGCAGAAGAACATTCATTCTCAAGGGACCACAGAATCTCGCAACTATACTGCACTGCATTGCTCTTGTGAGTACCTCTTGCCTTGTATGACCATACTTACTTTCATAGCTGTTTGATTATGTAGCATCACTGCACATGTTAGCCTCATTATCGTCCATTTGGTGGACATTATAAGATCCGTATGGACTCTTACATAAATTTATAATCAACCCAATGCTTTTGAAGAGGTTTAGCTCTGCAGTCCTCTTGTAAGGACTGAACATCATCTATCACTGTACTTACATTAACAGCTACTCCCTCCGTCCCATAATATAAGAACGTTTTGTACAGTACACCAGTGATCAAAACACTCTTGTATTATGGGAAGAGGGATTGGTTCATTGTGTAGCATTCTGCATCTTATCTCCCTCGCCCACCATTTACTAAAAAAGATCACATCTATATTTAATCTTACCAAAAAGTAGAATACACAGACAATGCCAGTGCAGAAGTGTAGCCCATTGCTCTTGTCAGTAGATTTTGTCCTGTAATGCTTGTACTTCCAGGGATTGGTAGTTGATTATGTAGCATCAATCTGCATCTTATCTTCATTATCCTCTATCCCTTCCAGTATTATCATATCTATAATTACTCTCTACAAAATGTAGAGTACAAGCAATGCTTATGAAGAAGATTCTGTGCTGAAATTCTTGAGTTATCCTTCCCTTGACATGGAGAAGGGCATTATACAGCCGGTGTTAACTGTTAATGTAAGTCAGTCCTTCTAAAGCCTTTATCTTCAACTGCTGTTTAATTTTCTCATACTCCCTATCGTTTACTGCTGTTTAGTTTGCTGTTTCTACCAAAATGCATGTTCGCAAGAACCGTAAGTTCTAAGTTTTACTTGTAAAACCAAATTCCTTATTCATACCATGCACATTACTCAATACCCCCTATATGTATGCTTGTTTTTGTGGATCTATAATCCAGTGTGTGGTGAAGCAGCCCACGTTTGCACCTTGTCATCTCCTGTTTTATCTTACTGATGTGGCTGATGATATGAACAACAGGCCATGCACATTAACCAAAATAGATACAATGATTTTCTGTGCCCTTCATCTATGCTTGTTATGTTGACATGGTAATCCAGTAGTGTGGTGAAGATCCCCGCATTATAAACAATGCCAAATTCTGCTATTGATATTTTGAACTTACTCTTTATTTTCTAATTTGAAATTGGATGGAATTGACAGCACAGTTATCATGTTTGTTTATCCATGTGCAAAACCTGTCATCTCTCTGCTTTGTTTCAGGGTGATATGCCTGATGGCATGCACAAGTCTACTAAAGGCTGTGAGACAAACCCAACATATATTGCAGCAAAGAAGGCAAAACATCTTGAAGATAGCGAGACAACCCCAAAGTCTTGTCTTAATGTAGTGTTCAAGTTACTTGAGACTAGCAGTCAGACAAGCTCACAGAATTCGTTGTCTGAATCAGTTCGACTTCTTCAGTCCCAAGTTCTAGCAGAAATGCATTCTGCAACTCAACTTCGACTTGAAGTCCTATCTCTAAGAAAGATTGCGGAGAACACCAATGAGAACCTCATTGCTAAACAGCTACACCTGGAAGCTATGACTGACATGCTAGGCCGGTCTCAAAGCCTTGCTCAGTAGCTTGCGCAGCAGTTCCTGCGCAAGGCTAACCTTTCTTGAACTATCTTGGAAGTGGTCTCGGTTCAGTATTATTTTGTTATGTTGCAATGGTGCCCAGTTTTTGTAATCCGCTTCTTCGTTGCACGTTATGATCACTCGTGGCGAACTTAGATGCCCAGTGGATGTAATATACCATAAATCCTTTATTGTATAGTGTAGGTTTATTCTTAGTTACTATGCCATAATTTCTTTATTGTATAGAGTAGGTTTATTCTTAATTCTTACTAGTTACTGCCATCATTCGCTATCTGAAAAAAATCAGATGTAGTCGACCGGGCCGAAACATTCGCCTCTAACGGGCTTGGTGTTTAGCGGGCCACAATTGGGCCGGCCTGCACCTTTCTTGGGCCCGGATCATTGGGGCCTTCACACTTTGCGCGAGGCCCACAACTTACACCGGCCTATATTTTAGTTGGGCCTTTTGTGGACCCAACGCTTAGTTTGGCCCAGGTAGCGTTGGGCCATTAACAGGCTGAATATTGTACTGGCCTGTTATGGCCCAGATGAAACCATGGGCCTTTAGCAGGCCGAAATGCACATTGGGCCTCAATTTTCACTAGTCGTCGACGGGCCTTCAGCAGGCTGAAATGTAGACGAGGCCTTTTTGGGCCCAGTTATATCACGGGCAGTTACCAGGCCGAAACATATCTCGGGCCTTAGTTGGCCCACTGATATCATGGGCCTTTAAGAGGCCGAAAGCTTAGTACAGACATCAACGGGCCGAACTATGCGACAGGCCTTTAACAGGCCCAAAGTCACGTTGGGCTTAACTGTTGCCACCTTTATCACGGGCTGTTAGTGGGCCCGATGTCCTGTCGGACCATATATGGCCCATGGGCAGCACGGGCCATTCCCAGGCCGAAAGTCACACCGGGCTGAAATGGGCCCATGTCTACATCCGTCCTCTAACAGGCCGAAAGTCACTGGGCTGTAATTGGGCCCAAATATTCGGCGAACAATTAACGGGCCAGATCTGGCTTCGGGCCGTAAATGGGCCCAAATATTCGGCGAACAATTAACGGGCCGGATCTGGCTTCGGGCCATAAATGGGCCTTTATTAGGCAGGCCGTTATTGGGCTGGCCCACTAGTACCTGAGTAACTACTACGGGCCTTTGACTAGGCCGGCCTTTTTAACCTATATGGGCCTCTGTTGGGCCGTGCCACGTGTCGACATATCATAGGCGCTTTGGGTCCAATGAGTGGATGACATCTGTCCCACCAGTGAGCCGACACGTGTTTCCTCTAGCCAATGATGATTTTACATGTGGAATATCCCCATTGGTCGAGGCTGTTAACAGGTTATCGGATCCAAAACCGGACCCGATAGCTTAACGACGTTCCGTTACGGTGGATGCCACGTGTTGGTCACCCTTGACGAAAGCACTTCTGTGACGCGCGATTTATCGTCATGGAAGTGGACACTTCCGTGATGATAATTTTGGTAATGTCATGGAACACTTCTATGACAGCACAGGTATGACTATCTTGATTCTGTCATAAATTTGTCATGGATGTACATGCATGACAGAAAACGTGACCTACTGTGACAAACACGTATCATCACGGAAGTGTATTTTTTTTGTAGTGCAAGCCACCGCGCTGACCTTCGCTCGAGCCAGATGGCTGGCCTTAGCGCGGCGCGCGCAAGCAAGCCGCCGCGCCGCCGTGCCAATCTAGCTAGCAAACCTTGCAGACAAGCAGCTGGACGGAGCTATCTTGGCTAGCTAGCGGCCGCGAGCGCCGGACGGAGTTGGCATCCGGGCTGCCGCAAGATGGGCTCCACACTGCCGGCGGTTTTGACCTCGCCTTCTGCCAGCGGCGGTAGCTGTGTCCCATGGCCGAGGATGACTAGGTGGACGGGCCGGAGGTAGGAGGTCACTCGGGGATTTTTGTGCAGACTGGCATGTAGGTCCCACAAGTCATAACGCCCGGTCGAATAGAAGGCGTTGACTTAATGGGTGACATGGGCCCTGTTTGGATACTCTAAGTCAGAGGTTAGATTCTAACCCTGAACTAACTCTAACCAAAGTGGTGTTTGGATGGCAGGGTTAGATTGACAACAAATGTATCCAAACAGGGCCATGGGTTGAAACGTGCCTATAACGACACTTTGTAGAGTAGTCGTTTCTTGGTAGGGTTGGTTGGTAAGAGCATGTACAATGGTTGATAAGGTAGTCTTATCTTAAGTTTGCCACGTATGCAAGTGGTAGTAGTTTCTTGGCATTATTAGTGGTTTCTTGCATTATTAGGGGTTTCTTGTAAGCAACAATGTACTACTAGGGACAAAAGGCGATTCTAGGTTGCGTTGTACTCCAATGAGTACTACTAGTGGTCGCGGGAGTGTATACCTCGTTTTGTGGGTTCGATCCCGGCCGAACGCACGGCGACCTTATTTTAAATAGTAACTTTGCTGCAAGCCAATATTTTACACGGGTAGTTTTAGTTTTGAAGTCAAACGGACGTGCGGCACCACAATCTGGGTGCACTGGATAGCCTAGCCACGTGAACGGGTTTTCCTTCCTAGCATCTCGTGGCTCGCGTGCTCTCCCTAGCCGCACCTTGCTTGCAGCTTCCTCATCAGCTAGTAGCATATTTAAACTAGCGCCTCCCAATTAAGCCCGACGAGCCGGAAAAGCCTGGCGGGGCATTGGGAACTATGAAATATGGCTCTGTACGTAAAGTGCTCTACTACTACTTTGTAGCTTGTGGCGTTGCACGCATGGACTTCACTCCATTATCGGCTCTACTATAAAATAAATTCCTCTTGACGTGTTTTTTTGAAACGGAGGCAAAAGATTTGCTTCATCTCATTCATAAAGAAGGAACTACTAAGAAAGTTCGACGAGATCCATTACACCTCCACAAATGGAAGCGAAAAGCCTAGTCTCGCTGTATCAAATAACTCAAATGTTCTGCCCCCACAGTAACTGTCGCTGATAAACAGGCTGCTAGTGCGTGCGTGAGAGGAGCGGCTGAGTAGGCCAGCTACGTGAGAGGAGCGGCTGAATAGAGCACCGAGAGTACCCACTAGGCCACTACGCAGGTGTACTTTCCCTGCATTGATAGTACGGCGATGGTTCTAGAGAACGGTAGTACCCTCCACTTCCAACTGTAGCTCCTTGGCCCTGAGATTCAAGAGTTCAAAACTGGTGCACTATACTAGAAGTACAGTACATTGCACTACTAGTTGAGAAAGTAGTACTAGTACTACTACAGTACGAGTACGTACTCCTCCGTCACATAATGTAAGACGTTTTTTGACACTAGTTGGCGTGTACAAAAAATAGCAAAAACATACCCAAAATTTCTTAATCCACGCCAAAAACTACTAGCTAGTGCCAAAAATTTCTTACTAGTGCTATTATTTACAGTATAATGCAATCCCATAACGTCCCATAATGCTAGTACTAGTAGTAAATAATAGCCTCACCCCTTCGCTAAGGAACGATCTACAGTTGGAAGGGACGAGGCCCTGCGGTTACTACGCTCTTATCTCCTCCTCGCCAGTTCCCCTCCCCCCGAAGAGAAGGCAGTTCATCGCTACTCCCATGGATTCGCCAGGCGGTTCTCCTCCTTGTCGGGGCTGGGAGACCTTGGACGACGATCCTCTGGGAGAAATCGCACGCCGCTCCGACGTCCTCACCGCCGCAAGACTCGGTGCTTCCTGCACCAACTTTTTCAAGACGGTGCTTGAAATGGCTTGGGAAAAGGCCATGCTTGTTGGTCTTCCATGCGTCCTCGAGGAGAAGGTTCTTCTATGGGACAATCCTTCGAACAGTCCACCGCTCCCTGGCCATGGTTGCACGTTGACTCCGCTAGAGTTGACGACATTGAGAGGTAGTTGGATTTTGTCCGATGAGCAGGTCAGTAATGGAGTTTGGTCATGTAGTACTTAGTTATTCCATTTCCATCCCGTAATTTCTCCGCTGCCCACCGTCTTATATATAGGTCTGCGTCGATGCCAACGAAGATTGGCTTGCATACCTCCGGCCGGATACCACCATCATTTTTCACAACATCCACAACAGTGCGGCCGTTCCGGTAGACCCCTTTCCACCATTGGGATCGGCCTTCCGGACTGGCTGGGCTTGAATACGTATGATGATGCCTGCATGAGATTGAAGAAGATAGCAATTGCGGACCCGCCGACAAAGCGACACGGCTACGACGATTACTATCTCATCGCGGTGTTCGACATAAGGATTGCCATCAATGCAAGAGGCAGTAACGGCAGAGGCTGGCGCATGTTGGCGGCGGCAGATTTGTACCCCTACACGTTTGAAGACGTCGTGCACCATCTAGGCCGCATCTTCACGGTGACAAGCCAGGGGACTTGTTTCATCTGGTTGCCATCCTACGGTACGGGAGATTACAAACGGAATGCACAAACCATCATTTGCATCCCTAACGGTACTCCATTATTTTGCAGGGACAAGTCATCCTGCGATCAAAATAAGATCGCCGATCCTGGATGTGCATTTGCATCCGCGATTCGGTCTAACCTGGAACCTTGTAGCTGACTTTGGCATATTGGGATCAACTATCTTAGCAGTCGTTACCCATGGTACCACTGATGTGCAACATGGTCACACAATCTACCACGATCGGACCGTCACCATCTACCCAGGTATTCCATTTTTTAACCCTCTCCCCTTCTCTTTCATTGTTGTACTAGTACACTACTTAAGTACTAGTAGGAGTACTTTTTACCTTGGAGGACGCGTATAGCTAGCTAGGCCCTTGAAGACTAGAACCCACTAGCTGCCACCATTTTTGTTTTTCCATGTCTTACTATCTCATCCATGTAGCCAAGAGTGGCTATATATAATAAGCCGGTTATTTTACTTCCTCTATACTGGAGTAGTACTATTTGCTGCACAGTATTACTGACCGCCATATTTGAGCACAACATTATTATGCATGGACCTTGACTATGTACGTCACCATGTGTCCAGATCTGAGATGCCTCGTGCACCACATGAACGGCGCCGAGTTCGACCCCCGTGATGCTACGTGGGTGCCGAGGAACACTCTTGGAGAGTACTCGCTTTTAATTGGGGACAGCTACCCCATTGTGAGCGGATGCCACCTTCCGTGCACGACACGGAAGGCCTGCCGTTCATGAAGCATGGTTGTGTCTTCAGTGCGCACCGCCGGATGAACGACATGCTGGGACACGCTATCCCTGATTTATGCCGCTTCAGCTTGGATGAGCCTCCATCGTGTGGAACCGGACTAGAAAGCTGCAACAATGATTCCCGTTGCCCAGCGCTATGGATCGTGCCATCCATGAAGAACACCTGGGACTGGAACCTGGAGGAGGACATGTAGCCCATCTATAACATGTAACTGGAGTACGGTAAATTGTGAACGGTAGCGCTGTGAATATATGTAGACTAGTCGTGCACAAATTTATCACATGAATTGGAGATGAACTTGTGTGGCATACTGGCTTGTCCTTTAGAATTTATTACTAGTAAATGTGTTATGTGTACGTGCAACTTGTGTGGTTGTTGCACGGGCTCCAACACACTCTTTGAGAAAAAAAGGTGGCACGGCTTTGGATATACGTGACGTGGCGGCATCATACAGTAGCATCGTTCGCTATAGTTGTAGTACGCTCTTACTAGGACGACAAATCCTATAAAACCTTGCGCTTGGCTCTTTGCCTCTTCGGGAGGTTCAACAGTTCGTACTCGTGTGAATCTTGCACTTGGCTCTTCGCCTCTTCGGAAGGTCCAACAATGATATTACTACAGTACACATTATGCTTCTAGCAATATGACAACGATTGAACTACTAAACGTCCACCGCGAGGGTGAGGGCGAGGCAGAGGGAGAGGGCGCTGTAGTCAAAACCCTCTCCTCGTCCTGCGAACCACCGCGCGCGTGGGCGAGGGAGAGGCGTAGTAAGCAAGCTTCTCCTCGTTCGGCGAGTTGACGAGACACATCAAAGCAGTACTAGTACTAGTCCATACTGCGTCCTTTCCGGTTCATATGGCTTAATCTGAAACAAGAAAAATACACTGGCGGTCAACGTATGTAACAATACGCTCTTTACAGTCACTATATATAGTTTTGCGGTGATTATACGATCACTAGCTCATCGTAGAGCACCGTATTGCACCCTACTGACCGGCCACATAGTCGACGTGACACTTTGTTGACTGGTTAAATTGTCACCTGGTTTCTGGGTCCCACCTGTCAGTTGGCAGAGCAATGAAATCAACTAAAAAACAAAGAGTGTAGTACATCTACACTTCCAATGCATTTAGCATTTAATCTAAATCGATATTGATTGACTAATGCACCAACTTGTGCTCTAGGTATAGGCTACATGTCTATCCTTAATTATAGCATGCAACGACCTCCATTTAATCTTCTTCTCTTAATGGTCGCATGCACACATAAGTCTGCTACTTTTGGGCGTTAATTATGCCCTGGTCAATGTGTAAATCTCTAAATGTACAGTCTTTCACGGACGTACGAAGTAGGTTGAGCACTTGAGCGTGAGCGTGTGTGTTGCGTCGTGTGCTGTGTGCCGCATGGGTGCGTGAGTGTTGCGTGCATCCATGTGTACGTGTGAGTGTTGCATGTTGCATGCATGCATGCATGGGGCTTACTCCCTCCCATTGACATGTTCATATTTCAAGCTTCCTCTGTTCCCTCCATATGGTGATACTCTCTCTGTTCCCAAACACGGAGTAAAATCCTCCCTCTGTTCCCAAATACGGAGTAAAATCCTCCCTCTGTTCCCAAATACAGAGTATTTGTCTAGAGCAAAATGAGTGAAGTGAGCGTAGAGGCATAGGGATAATGTAGAAAGGAAGTCTTCGCGATCCATTATTCCCCATCTCAGTCAGAGAGAACTATTCAACTAGTCTTCGCAGTGAAGTGACAATACACGCTGCAACAGATGGGACACTTAATTAATAAGCTGAACCAGCGTGTTGGTGTTACTAAATCAGCCTTACCCAGTACTGCCATCATGTTTGCCAGTAGAGCACGCTTCTGTCCTCCATTAACTGACATATGGGCCCTCTTGTGGTAGACCCACATGTCATCGGTGTAACTATTTACACTCCGAAGGACGGTATATCCTGGTAGTAGTAGTAGAATTGAGATTTAATGCACTTTCTTCCCTGTCTTCCACTCTTCTTCCTCCTCTCTTCTTCTTCCTCCTCTCTTCTTCTTCCTCCTCTCTTCCCCATCGTCGGTCGCACACCATTTCCCCCCGCTCACTGCTCGCCCGCCCGCACTATCTTCCTTGGTAGCTCGCACGTACCATATCCCCCCGCTCACTGCTCGGCCACACGAGGAGAAGCTTCTTCGCTCGCCCTCCCGAATCCACTTCCCCGCTGGCTCGCAGGCACCGAAAACCCCAATTGCAGAACCGACTGACACGCAGAGCCGCGATTGGAATTCCCTCCCTGATGTTCTCTTGGAGCAGATCTGTAATTGTATGGACCTACTCAGCACCGTCCGTTTGGCCGCATGCTTGGTGTCTTTGTACCGTCTACTCATCTGCAACCGGCCGACTCTTTTCAAGACACCCTGCTTGCTGATGCCCGATCCTCGTAGGTAGCCCAGACACCGACTTGATGATCCTACGGAGGTTGATGTGGTGCCCCTCGACATGCTACCACTACCCGTCCACCTATTCTTCATGCTCGGCCACTACTGGGCGGGCATGAAGGCCAACTGGATCGTCCTCATCCACCAATCCGGTAGTCCGTGGCGTCTCGTGGATATCTACACCCAGCGAGAGATCACCCTTCCATCTTTGGATACCGCCGCCATCGAGCCTCGCGGCCCGCCGGACACTCCTTCCTACTACGCACGAGACGCGTCGAGCTTTTGGCTCGACCTCTGTTTGCTGAAGGTTGTAATCTACGAAGTGCCCACACCATCAGAAGACTACATGGATTACAAGCTCATTGCCGTGTTCAACATGGGATTGGTCTATCTGGAATCCGGTCGCCATACATGGTTATGGCTCATCGTCGATCCTCTTTACCCAACACTTCTGTCTGATGCTATAGTGCATGATGGCATCGTTTATGCGGTCGACGCACAGATTGGCTGCCTATACTGGTGGAATCTATCGTCGTGTAATTGTTCTATCTCATCTCATCTTTACCTTAAGAATATGACTGCCTGTTCATTGTTACAAATTTGGAATATATAGTATGTCTATAACCACATCATTGCTATATGTTCCTCTCATTTCCTAGATTTTTATGACCACACATGTTATTGTTAGAGTTGATATGAGAACAATTGGTATCTAATGATTGTTAGAATAGATATTATGAGTATAAACTCATGATTGCTATATGTTACTCTCATTTCCAGGATTTTTATAACAATGCATGTTATTGCTTAGAGTTGATATGATAACTGTAGTAAGTGCTATGGTAGAATATGAGTAGGCCCTGTCATATCTGTTTTCCTCTCATTGTTACATGATGTTTGAACCATGATATATTGCTAGAATATGAAAGCCATTGGCTTATTTTTTAACTAGGGGTATGATTATGACCACGACATTGCAATTCTCTATCTATGATATGTGTCACTGTTATAATGGTCTTAATTCCACACATACTCTGAACATGATTGTTTATTTTTGTCCTTTTGGTCTCTAATTTGAATTGTTGCAGCAGACGCAAATGCGCTGGCCTTCATGATTCCAGGACCTGGAATCATACCAGTCGATGGGTGGTGGTTTATCGCTCGTTCCGCTGAAGGTGGTCATTTGATGCTCATTTGCACGTACCAAATTGACCAAACCATTTCATCAAGCCACATGCAGTACAATGCCTGGGGCGTTCGTGACATTGATGGCTATGGCTGCTTCGTGTTTGAGAAAGATCCCAGCTCCGTTGGGCCATGCGTATTCAACTGGAGGCGGGTTTACAGCCTCGGCAACCACTCCATGTTCCTCGGGCTCAATTATCCAATCATCCAACCAATCATCGATCATATCATCAGCGATGATTACCGTGCTATGCAACTTCCATTTGCCAGGGGGACTGTGTTTACACATCATACCATGGGTTTCATGAATCACCATATCCAGAGATTCGTCGACACAGCTTGTTGCCAGATAATCTTCAGCGTGTGAAAGGCATCAAGCTTCCATGTGATGGATGGCTTTTGCAAACCCGACATGCGGCGATGTGGTTCATGCCAACATCAAATATGCACAACTTGATTCGTACTGATATGTAGACTGATCCATGTATTCTGCTGCTGTAGCACGACCCTCTGTTGTTGGATATTATGTACTGTTGTTAGTTTGAAGCACTCCTCTGGTTTGAAGGATAGATACCTTTCTGGGATCAAGTGCATCCTAACTCACCTGCGCAGGATGTACTGATAATGATGATGGAGATGCTGTGCAGTATATATATATATATATATATATATATATCACTTAGGCTTCAAGTGTGTACTTGTTAGTTAAACCTATGGTTAAAATGTGACACTAAATACGACTAGTAAGTAGTACAGTAGCACTACTAGTATACGTCGGTCAAATTATTCATCATGTCCATACATTGGATTGACGTGAAAACACGCTGCGCGTGAGGTGACACAAGAATCCCGGCGGCATGTTCGGGTATTCTGGACTTCAGATTTGGAGTACCACTTATCTGTCGAAATCTTTCATCATTCACTTAAAACAGTCGATTGATCATACATTGAGTACCATATAACTGGAATTAACACATGCAAGTCGAAGAAGGATTGGCCGGTGCTGCCGGCTGGCGTCAAGTTCGATCCCATGGATCAGGAGCTGATTGAGCACCTTGAGGCCAAAGTGAGTGCTGACAGCGCGAGATCTCACCCTCTCATCGATTTGTTCATACCAACCATCGATAGCGAGCACGGCATATGCTACACCCATCCTGAGAAACTTCCAGGTAAGACACCGATCGGCCGTCTACTTGTTCAAACATATTCCTTTGTTTATAACTCTATTTTTCTTTTTAGACGCAGACCTGGTGAAGCAATTACAATTTGACAGGTAATAAAAAGTGAAACAAGTGACTGCAACATGCCAAAGATGTTATGAAAATGCCAACTACATACACTAAAACCTGTATTCGACAATACTGCAGGTATCACACTGAGTGGCCTAAGCAAGCATTTCTTCTAGCGCAATTCCAGGGCGTTCAAAAGGGGCACGTGGACGCGTCGCAAGATATAGTTGGAGTGCGGCATGCACGCGATGTGGCACAACACCGGCAATACCTTGCCGGTGATGGTCAACGACCGGCAAACGGGCAACAAAAAGGTTCTGGTGCTGCACACCAACAAGAACTTCGACCAGCAGAGGACCAACTGGGTGATGCACCAGTACCACCTCGGGGACCTGGAGCAAGAGAAGGAGCGGGAGCTGGTCCTCTGCAAGATTTTCTACCAGACGAACACTAGGGCCAGGAGTAAAAAGATTATAAGTTAGTTTGGTATTGGTACTTGTACTACCTTGTCGTCCGCAAGTTGGTATTGTTGATAACGATCTTTTCGTATGAACTTGGCATTTGCTTCCAACCATCATGCCGAGGGTCGACGTGGATATAAAGCCGAATCATTTGTTTCGAAACAAATTTTCAGGCACCGGATTTTTATTTGATGGGCAGCATAAGCACCTGCCGTTCAAATTCCCAGTTCTCCAAATTTTTCGAAACAAGTGCATGCTCTTATTATCACGATGAAAAAAAATATCCCTACTGCATCCCAATTATCAGTCAGTACTTGTAGAATTCTCTCGTTTATTGAGCATGTATATTGTTTTTTCAGGTCGAGCAAGTTTCAACTGGGTTGTAGACTGCCCAGGCTTGGTTTTGTTTTTAATAGGCCCAGCCCATGACGACAACGGGGCACAAAGATCCAGCAGGTATCTACTGGCCTCTGGCCCGCCAGCGTTAGTTATATTTTGTCTTACAACATCCGCAGGCAGTTTTTTTACTGAATCAAACACACAGCCCAGTTCTATTTTCCTCTTGAAATGCATGTCCTACATCCGTTTTCTAATCTCTACCTATAGTTTTACTAGTTCATATACACGTATCATTATATTGAAAATACATAAAAATTCCCTTTTCATATTTACATCCTTATTTTTGTTGTTGTTTTCCCTCCCAGCGCTGATTTTTTTACCACTCGTTTTCCCTTAAACCAACTCAATGGTCCCACGTCTTATTTGCTTACAAAAACAAAACGATTTTTTTGGCAAATCAATAAGTTCTTAAAAAATGTTTATCATTTCGGGATTACAAAAGTTCGGACTCCACCGAAATATGCAAATAAGGTTGAACTTTTTGACCGTGGTCCTGGGCAGAAAATGGGCTGTAATAAATTATTTAAGAATTAGCAAATGGGCTGCAAATTATTAAAAAATAGCAAATGGGCTCTATGTTGTCTGCAACAGATTTGGAGGCTGACTTTGTGGGCCTACTAAGTTCATGCATACAGAAGGTTTATCAAAAAAGAAACTTAGTCAATAATCGACTCTACCAGCGTCAGACCGTTAGATGTCAATCTAACGGCAATCGTGCTTCTTCAGTCTCTGATCTTCCTGCCCCAGCCGCCCAAACCAGCGCCGTCGGAACCGCCTGCTCCCGGCTCCCGTGGCTGGCTATGCTGCCGGGCAGGCCTCACGGCCCCATCATATACTCGCATCCCTGGCCTGTCTATCCCTCTACTCACCCACACCTCCTGTTATTTTCCGGCGATGGCAGCCGAACTAGTCAACCCTCGTACTCTCCGCCACGTGGGCAGCCACTGTCGTGTCTTCCCCGGCTCCGTGTTGTTCCCTTCGTAGGCCTCGCCGTCGTCCACCACCCTGGTGCTCTCGGCGCGGCGTGGTCAACGTGGTCAACAAACGACATCCATCGGAAGTGGACTGTACGTGGAGAGGCTGACAGCTGGGTCCATGGCCGCACACAAGGAAATGCCTCCTTATTACGCGCAAAATAATGATTCCTCCACCTGACATCTGGGACCCGCCGGAAGGGCCTCTGTATTTCACGAAAAAAGTTCCCTCCGCTGACAGGTCGGACCCACCAACTATATCTTCGCACGCAAGGAAGTGCCTCCTTATTGCACATAAAAGAATGAATACCCCCCCTGCCAGCTGGGACCCACCATAGTGGGAGGTTGACTTGTGGGCCTACTAAGTTGACGGGGATGAAAGGCTTTGTCAACTTAGTCAATATGAATGATTCTAGCTCCAGTGACCGTACGATGTCCATCCAACGGCCTTAGTGCCTTTTCAACCTCTGGTCTTCTTGCTCCAGCCGCCGAAAGCAGCGCCGGTCGTGCCGCCTGCTCCTGCCTCCCGTGGCCGGCTGTGCTGCCGTGGAGGCCTCACCGCCCCCATACTACTCCCATCGCTGGCTAGGCCATCCCTCCACTCACCCACACCCCCTTTTATTCTGCCGCGACGACAGCCTCACACCGCAGCCGAACCAGTGAACCCTCGTTCTCCTCTCCGCGTGGGCATCCACTGCCGCGTCTTCCCCGGCTCCGCGTCATCCCCTTCCTAGGCCTCGCCGTCGTCCATCGCCTTGGTGCTCTCGGTGCAGCGTGGTCAATGTGGTCAACGACCGACTTCCATCAGAAGAGTACTGTACGTGGAGAGGCTGACAGCTGGGTCCACGGCCGCAGCTGGGTCCACGGTCACAGCCCAGTTTTTTTGTGATTTGCCAAGTAAGTGGCTTTGTCAGGCCTGTTGGGCTACAAATCTTTCAAGACGAGGAGAGCTTCATTCGGCTGGCCGAGAAAATGGCCTATCAGTAATGAGAAATGGGCTGTACATTTTTAAAACACATCAAACCGGCAATTAGTTTCATTTTTTTCATTTCGAGATTTTAAATTGCATTGATTTTTATACATGGACAATTTGTTGGATTTTATATTGATATACATTTATTTTTAAAATCAGTTTGAATGTGACTCAAAATTTCGAGATTAAAAACAGTTCAGACCGCACCGAAATATGCAAAATTTCGTATAATTTTTTAACCGTGGCCACAATATGGGCTGTAATGCTAACAAAAAGAATATGGGCTCCATAGAAACCTAAAGAATTAGCAAATGGGCTGTAAATTATTAGAAATAATGGCAGATGGGTTGTATGATGTTTTCCACAGATTTGAGGCTTTCCTAAAAAAAGGTTGGCGCACAAGCAGTGCTGTTGGATGTCCATCCAACGGCCGTCGTGCTTCTTCAATCTCTGCTCTTCCTGCTCTAGCCGCTCAAACAAGCGCCGGCGGGACTGCCTGCTCTCTCCTCCCCGCAGCCGGCTGTGCTGCCGTGCAAGCCTCACCGCCCCACCGTACTCCCATCGCTGGCCTAGCCATCCCTCTACTCACCCACACCTGCTGTTATTCTTCGGCGACGGCAGACGATCCAATAAACCCTCGTACAGTCGTACTCCCCTCCGCGTGGGAAACAACTGCCGAGTCTTCCCTGCCTCTGCGTCATTCCCTTCCTAGGCCTCGCCGTCGTCCATCGCCCTGGTGCTCTCGGCGCGGCCTGGTCAACGTGGTCAACAACCGACATGCATCTGAAGTGGATTGTACGTGGAGAGGCTGACAGCTGGGTCCACGGCCGCACGCAAGGAAATACCTCCTTATCACGCGCAAAATAATGATTCCTCCTCCTGACATCTGGGACCCACCGAAAGGGCCTCTGTATTTCGCGAAAAAACGTTACCGCCGCTGACAGCTTGGACTCACTAGCTATATCTTCGCACGCAAGGAAGTGCCTCCTTATTACGCACAAAAAAATGAATACTCCCCCTGCTAGCTGGGACCTAGTATAGTAGCAGGCTGACTTGTGGGCCTACTAAGTTGACAGGGACGGAGGGATTTGTCAACTTAGTCAATATGCATGATTCTAGCTCCAGTGACCGTACGATGTCCATCCAACGGTCGTAGTGCTTCTTCAACCTCTGGTCTTCTTGCTCCAGCCGCCCAAACCAGCGCCGGTCGTGCCTCGTGCTCCTGCCTCTGGTGGCCGGCTGCGATGCGGCGAAGGCCTCACCGCCCCCTACTACTCCCACCGCTGGCCAGGCCATCCCTCTACTCACCCACACCCCCTGTTATTCTGCGGCGACGGCAGCCTCACACCGCAGCGAACCAGTGAACCCTCATACTCCTCTACGCGTGAGCATCCACTGCCGCATCTTCCCTGGCTTCGTGTCGTCCCCTTCCTAGGCCTCGCCGTCGTCCACCGCCCTGGTGCTTTTGGCGCGACGTGGTCAACATGGTCAAGGAACGGCTTGCATCGGACATGGACTGTACATGGAGAGGCTGACAGCTGGGTCCACAGCCGCAACAAGGAAGTGCCTCCTTATTACGCGCAAAATAATTATTCCTCCACCTGACAGCGGGGACCCACCGGACATGCCACCGTATTTTGTGAAAAAAACGTTTCCCCCTGACTGCTGGGACCCACCAGCTACATCTTCGCACGCAAGGAAGTGCGTCCGGGCAAAAAGAAAAACGATTCGCCCCTTGACTGCTGGGACCCACCAGCTACATCTTCGCACGCAAGGAAGTGCCTGACAGTCGGGACCCACCTGGTCGAAGCGTACGTAGCGTTGTCATTGTGGTCGCGAACATATACGTACATACTGGTCGATGTAGAGGCGCGCACGTGTCGTAGTAGAGGCGTGCACGTAGCATGTACATGTACGTACAGCGGACAGTGTGCAAGAAAAAAATACGGCCATGTACGTACATACGGGCAGGGTCTCGAACGCCTTCTCGCGCATACGTATGGCCAGGGCTCGTGTACATGGCTGGGTCGGAACAGAGAAACTGCGTCATCGTCGTGTTCATGGGGAGCCAACCGGCTGGGCCGGAACGGAATGCGTCGTCGTGTTCATCGGGAGGGCTTGGACGGAACAGCCGATGGAAATGAGGCCTGGCATACCGCAGAACGGAGGAAACGGCCCTGTGTTCGACCGGCCACGTTCGAAACGGGATCCTGTTCATCGGGAGGGGTCTGGCGTACTGCAAAACGGAGGAAACGGACCTCCTACGGTCGAAATGGGGGTCCTGTTGATCGAGAGGGGTGTGGCGTACCGCAAAACGGAGGAAACAGACTTGTGTTGGAGCGCTACGGTCGAAACGGGGGTCCTGTTCATCGGGAGGGGTGTGGCGTACTGCAAAACGGGACTCCACGACATACTGTTCATCTCCACCATCGACCCCCTCCAGCCTCCACGGGCTACTGTTCATCCACCGTCGACCTCCTCCAGCCTCCACCTGCGACTGTTCATCCACGGGCTCCTGTTCATCCAGCCTCCACCGTGCGCTACTCCACCGGCTACTGTTCAACCAGCCCTCTCCATGGGCTCCTATTCAACCACCCCTCCACGGGCT
>NC_057802.1:477565845-477585864 GCF_018294505.1 Triticum aestivum | reverse complement strand
GCAGCAATGCTCACTGTTCATCCAAAGGCAGCATCGATCGGCTTCAGTTAGCAGCTGTAGCGAAGGAATCGCTCGATCGGGTTTAGTTAACAGCCATCGATAAATCGCTCGGGTTCAGTAACGCGTAGCCTGCAGTGCAATCGCTCGGGTTCAGTTAGAGCCCAACGCCTCGCACCCACGCGCGTGCGTGTACGAGAGAAACGCGCATCGCTCGGCCACGACCACACCCACCGTAACCGGGAACACCCCGATATTTTAGTCGCCCTCGCTTCTACCATGGTTTGTTCCGTCATGGATGGCCCAAAGAATGTCATGCAGCTGCGTCTCTGGCCCGCCCAGGACGAAAAGCCCATTTTCTGTCATGATTTTTTGTCATAGAAGTAGGACCCCACCACATCTATGATGATACCGGGTTTTGTCACAATTATTGTCAAAGAAGTGTCATAAGTATGACAGAAAAAAATTTCGTTCGGCCCAAAATGTCACGGATGTGTCTTTTTTTTGTAGTGCTTGGACCACCTGAGCGGGCATGTGGCCTCGAGCCTGGGGAGAACTGCGTTCACCTCGCGAGCAAACTGCTTGAAGATGCATTGAGAGGCTGGGGCTTGTGCTCCGCCCAAGATGCAGGCGATTGCACGTGGCTGCTGGAAGCCCCCAGCCCCCTCGTCTTGATGGTGGTTGTCGTTCCTTCTTGGTGGTGGCGGGAGCGGAGGAAGACCAGCGTTGCCTAAGGGAGATCCTCGCGAGGCTGATCCCTCCAGGCGCCCTCGCGAGGCTGATCCTGCCAGCGGTCCTCACGAGGCCGGTCACGCCACTCCTGACGAGGGCCACGGTCGTCCCAGCGTCCTCCGCCATGTCCTCCTCCTCGGCCGTAGCCCCGATCATTGCGCTCGGGGCGTCGACCGAAGCGTCCATCGCGAATGGCCTTGAGCTCTTGACAATCGTTGTTGTTGTGGCTGCGAACGTTGTGGAAGGCGCAGAATGGTCGGCTGCTCTTGGATGATTCGGGCTGGTCCCGGCCGCGTTTCGTGTTCGGCTCCGCCGCGAGCATGGCCACTCCCTTGCACTTCACGTCCTTGGCCTTGGCTTTCTTCTCCTCCGGGTTGACAGCTGGGAGCTCGAGGAGGGAAAGGCGCCCTTCCTCAGCTCTTGCGCACTTGGTCGCCAGGTTGAACAGCTCCAGAGACGTGCATAGCTCCTCGTGGATGGCGAGCTCCTCCTTCATCTTGACGTCGCGGACGCCATCAGAGAACGCCAAGATGATGGCCTCGTCTGTCACCTTGGGGATCTTGAGGCGAACGTTGTTGAAGCGCTGGATGTACTTCTACAGGGTCTCTCCTGGCTGCTGCTTGATGCAGCGCAAGTCACCCGCAGCCGAAGGGCGGTCACAAGTGCCCTGGAAGTTGGCGACGAAGCGGTCGTACATCTCATTCCAGGAGGAGATCGAGCCTGGAGGCAGGTTTAGGAGCCATGAGCGGGCACCATCCTTGAGCGCCATGGGGAACCAGTTCGCCATGACGTTCTCGTCGCCATTCGCCGCCTTGAATGTCAGCTCATAGAGCTGCAAGAACTCCGCGGGGTCGGGAGTGCCGTCGTAGCGAGGAGGTAGATCCGGTTTGAACTTGCCCGACGAGGCGACGCTACGCAGCTCGGGGGTGAAGGCGCGGTAGCCTGCCGTGGTCACCGGGGCCCTTCGCTGATGCAGAGCCTGCCCTTGATGGTGTCCGGCACCGCCACTGCAGGCAGCACGTGGTCTTGTCGTGGTGGCGCGGGGAGCATGGGAGCATTCTCTCGCGGCTGAGGAACTTCTTGGGAGCTTCTTTCCTCTCGCGTGAGCGCCGGACACGGTGGGTCGCACCGGGGGGGCGCGCGCCTTGGCACCAGGACGCCGTCTTGGGGCAGAGGCGGCGGAGGCGCTCCATGAGCCACGTCGCCCGCAGCTGGCAGAGGGTGAGGCAGTGAAAGGGATGGCACGGGAGAGCCCCCAGCGGCGCTGATGAGCTCGGTGATGCGGTCCAGCCAGTCCTTGTAGAGGTCGTCGGTGGGGCGGTAGCGCAGGAGCTCGCGTGCCATGAGCAGCACGGCATGTGCATCCGTGGGAGCACGACAAGCGTGGGACGATGAGCCGGCCGGGGTCAGCGGCGGAGTGGCGGTGCGGCCGTCCCGCCGCACCGAGGGGTGCAGCGAGGATGATTGCTGCTCGTTCCCCGCCGGGCCAGTGGCGGCGTTGGCGGCAGGCGACGGAGAACGACGGGGAGGACCGTCGACAGGAGCCGTCTGAGCGACGAGGGCGGCGAGGGCGGCCCTGCGCTCAGCGCGGGCTCGACGGGCGTCCGACATGGATGCGATGAAGCGATGGGACGTGGATCGGCGGAAGGAAAACTTTGGCGCACCCCTACCTGGCGCGCCAAATGTCGGATTTCGGGTTCCGGCAAAACACTTGAGGTTCGAACACTGGGGTGCGCACGAAGATCTCCCCCTACCTAATCACGCCCTCAACCTCACCGCGATCACAAGGCTAGCTCGACAAACTCACAACACAAGGGACACAAGATTTATACTGGTTCGGGCCACCGTTGTGGTGTAATACCCTACTCCAGTGTGGTGGTGGTGGATTGCCTCTTGGGCTGAGGATGAACAGTACAAGGGAAGAACAGCCTCCTGAGGAGAGGTGTTCTTGTGCTCGGTGAGCTGGTGTGGTGGTTGGTGAACTCGATCCCCCCACTATGGTGGTGGCTAGTCCTATTTATAGAGGCCCTGGTCCTCTTCCCAAATATTGAGCGGGAAGGGATCCCACAACAGACAATTTGAAAGGGGACAGCTAGTACAAGCTATCCTGACTAAAGGTGGTCTTCGCCTGCCAAAGGCTCTGGTGGTGACACCGTCTTGGGCTCCACGGTGACCTCCGTCCTACCGTCCTGCTGGTCTTGGTGTCGTTGCACCGATATGGAAACCTTTGCCTGATGCCTCGGTACTCCTCGCTTGCGCTTGCCTCCTTAGCACCAAAGAGGAAATGAGGACACTGTGCACGCTAGCACCCGCCTAGCGCCCGCCTGGTCTTGGTCATCATGGCTTGTGTCATGGGAACCTCGCGAGGTTCGCCTTGTCTTGATCTCTCCGCCCCTCACGAGCCAGCCTGGTGAGGCCGCCCCTTAGGTGGTCTTGCATCGTCCGCCTCGCGAGGCTTGGCCCCTCGCGAGGGTCTCGAGTGCTTGCTGGTGAAGATGGGCCGTACGGGCCCGCTTGTGGAGCCACACCGTGGGCCGCAGGCAGGCAAGTCTGGGGACCCCCATTCCCAGGACGCCGACAGGATTTCTTCAAGGTTGCGACATTTATATTGAAGCAAGTCTTAAGCTGTTACTACGCTCCCTTCTTAAGATTTGGGGGCTACAAGTGATATGCATATAAGGGAGGTACATTTTCAAGCTTGATGTTAGCAACAATTATGACCCGGTGCTATCAATATTTACAAACCGGATATTTTGGCGATGATAAACCGGCAAGTTCTACATCTTCAAGCCGGCTGAAAATCAGATGAGTATTTCAAGACCAATATTTTTTTTAAGCATTGGGAGCTGAATCAAATGAATTATTCTTCACAATATTTTTCTATGAGAAACCAATGTCAGCAAATTGATTATGAAGCTGGCCTATTGACCCGGATTTTCTGGAAGAAGGAAATGACAAGGACTTAAGGATGATCAGGTGCCGGCTCAGGAAAACTTTTAACCCAGAGCACAACCTATTAAATTTGGTCTTGTATTTATTTTGCAGCATAAGTTTAACATGGATAATTCCAAATTAAACTGGGAGCTAATGTCAGGGATATACCCCGCAGTGTAACCCGCCGGATGTATGGCCCGGCTAGAGCTTGGCGACTCATTGGCGACCCGCCCGGACTTGGCGGTTTACAGGCAACCCGCCTAAACATTGCGACTCACTGGTGACCCGGCGGGCGGGTCAGACGGATGACAAGGCCCAAGGCCCAGCAGGCCAGTTCATGTGATGGTGGGCCGACTTAAGAGGAAAGGCATGAGGAATATTTTCCTTACAAGAATCCAGACCCGGACTTGTATCCGGCTTGTATTAGAAGATAGGCTAGTCCTAATCCTATTGGGACTCCACATGTAACCCGCCCCTCTAACTTATATAAGGAGGGGCAGGGCACCCCAAGAAGGGGGCGAAAAATAATCTCTAAGGCTAGATACAACAAAAGGGGAGCCAGCTTATACAGCAACTCCCTCATGAGCATAATGAGACCTAGCCACAAACAGCATGTAGGGCTATTAACGGATGATGTTTCCTGGGGCCCGAAGCTGTCTAAAGCCTTGTCTTGTGTGTTAACCCGCCTCGCGTCTCTCGATTCCGATCAACCCCGTTCAGGCTACTACCTAGTTGCGTTGGTCTCATGACAAGTCCTCGCGCTAGGACATATGCCGTGACAAATCCACGACACCCGCCGCCGTTGTCCGCCGCCACGGAAGCCCTGCTCGACCTTGACCCCTTCGGCGAGCACCAAGGGTCCAGGGAGATGCGACTCATCCTGCTGATCTCTCCGGTAGGTGGCACGACGCGGGAGGTGGCCGGAGCTGCCCGCAGTCGTTGTCGGGCGCCGGCTCTTCCTCGGCCAGGCACGGGCGCGAGCGAGAGAAGACGACGATGACGCCAGCTGGCCGTGGGCCCCGTGACCCCATCCGTCAGCCGCACAGGGGGTTGGCCCGGCGAAGCTGACGTGGATAAGTGGACGCGGAATTTGCCCGTGTGCGCTTTCCCCTTCTGAAAGCGTACTCTGCTCTTCCCAAAATGCGTTTTCCCTTCTGGAAAACGTATTTTCAGAAAAGGCGTGTTCAGTTTTTCCGACTGAGGGCCTGTTTGTGAAGATTTTCTTACAGATAGGTCCCTGGCAGAAAAACTATCACAACATTTTGCTCGTAACTCCGATTGTGGTGATTCCAAACCCCACTTCTTCGTCTCGTCAAGCCCGTTCTGTTGGTGACATTTTCATGACGTTGTCACATTCTGAAAATGACCATTTTGCCCTTGCCCTTAATCAGCCCCCCTCCGAAAGAGAACTGTTTTCGGCGATTCATTCCGCGATTTTCTCGCATTCTTCCCGATGAATCCCTCCACCCCAGGTAAGCCACACCCTCCATTTGCATGATTACAATGTAGTGACATGGTTTATTTATTTAAACTTGTTTAAAATATTGCATTATCTATGTGTGATCTTGTTCATGGAATTTCTCGGAGTGATATTTTGATCTTGCTATTGCCATGATATTGTTTGGAGTTCTAGGACCAATATTTTGCAGTTATGAGGATGACATGATGCCTTTGTATTCTTAGTGGATGTTATGATTATTTTCATGTTGGTATCAGGTATTATATTTTGGAGTATTACTTTGAATGTCATGCTGCCTTTGGATTATTAGTGGCTAGAATTATTTTCATCATGATGCTAGTTGATATTATGCTTTGTAGTATGAATTCGGAGATGATGATTGCATGTGGATCTTAGCCCGATAGCTTGTTCTTGCTATTAGTGTAGTAGTATTATTGTTCTTGGATTCATCATGATAGTAGTTTTATGCTATCCCGGAGTATTTTGATATGACGATAGTATGTTTTGGATTAGTTGTTGGATATTGCTATGACTTGGATTGCAGGTTGATGAATGATATCAGAGTATCAGTTGTCACTGTTATATTTTTGGGGATAAATTCCGTCATTAAGTTGGTCAGGTGCGACTGAAACGGGCCTTTTCCAGTGCAACCACATTTGCCTTTTAGGGGAAGGCCCTAATGCGGTCTATTGTCATGTCTCTCGCCGGTGCCTCCAACGAGGGAAGGTTATGGGCGTGCGTTACCCTGGCCCAGTAAGCAGACATAACCTTGTCTGCCCGTAGTTGGATAGGGCCCTTTTTGTCCATGTTTGGGACCGTTTATGTTTTGCCACGACGGTGTCCGTTGATGCCTTTGGTAGGCACGGGGCCACCCATGACTTAGCCCAAAGGGGAGTTGGTCGGAGTGGCCGGGAGAGTGTCATGGCGATAGGTCAGTTTTGTCGGAACGCCATTGGTCCACCCGAATGGGAGTGTGAGGTCATGGGTTTCGTGGTGTGGGTAAAGTGTGCTACCTCTACAGAGAGTGTGTGTTTAATCTATTGATAGCCGCATCCTCGGTCATGGGCAAAAGTTCGTACTAGGTCACACCATTCGATCAACACTCACATGACAGAATGACTTATAGGTGATTTGTATGTTTATATATTGTGAGCAGTAACAGTTTGGCAGGATGTTGATGATGATGTTGGGATGGTCTCAAGGATGATCATTCAGTTGTGATATGGTCACGAGGTGAGCATGTGGATGATTTGATCACAAGGTGATCAGGTGGATCACGAGGTGATCGAGGTGGTATATTACTTGGCCGGTTAGCCAAGAGTGAGATGGTTGTTGAGGTTGAGATGTTGGTTTACTAGTATTGCAGTAGTTTCATATCATGCTTCGTAGTTGTTTTCGCATCATAGTAGTTGTTAATTAATTAACCTGTTAAATGCTATGTTGTTGTTTTGCCTTGATGCTTTTGGTTGTTGTGAGCTTGCAAGTACATTCAATGTACTGACCTGGCGTGTCAAGCCAGATTGTAGGTGATGCCATGATTGATTGATTGATTGTTTGTCGAGGTTACCGATCGTGCGAGCTAGATCGTGTCCCAGCCAGAGTCCCTGCGGAGTGGAGTTCACCCCCCTTCATTGTTGTTCCGCTGCTAGAAGTATTCTGCTGCTACGAGTTGTTCTGCTGCTAGCATAGAGCAAGTGTAGTATCGCAGGCGTAGTGTCGCACCATCAGGCCTTTGTATTATTATCCTTTGTAATAAGAGTTGATTTGTTCTATGTCAAGCAGTGTTGTATTCCAGAAGACTTCTCCTCGATCTCTGGGCTGGAATATGGGGCGTTCCGGTTTCTCTGAGCCGGGGTGCCATAGTTTTGGTATGATTTGCATGGAACTAACCCGGACTGATGCTGTTTTCAGCAGAACTACCGTGGTGTTGTTTTTTGTGCAGAAATGAAAGTTCTCCAAATGAGCTAAAACTTTTTGATGATTTTTTTGGAACAAAAGAGACCCCCAAAGCTTCGTGGGAGGGCCAGAAAAGCCACGAGGTGGGCGCGCCTGAGGGGCCTAGGGTGCCCCGGTGGGTTGTGCTCACCTCGAGTCCCATCTTCGCATGAAACCGACGCCAAAAAATCCTATAAATAGAGAAACCATCAGAAATAACCCCAGATCAGAAGTTCCGCCGCCGCAAGCCTCTGTAGCCATGAAAAACAAATCTAGACCCCATTCTGGCACCCTGCCGGAGGGGAAAATCATCACCGGTGGCCATCTTCATCATCCCAGCGGCCACCATAATGAGGAGGGAGTAGTCAACCCTCGGGGCTGAGGGTTTGTACCAGTAGCTATGTGTTTAATCTCTCTCTCTCTCTCTCTCTCTCTCTCTCGTCTTCTTGAGATGTCACGATCTTGATGTATCGCGGGCTTTGTTAATATAGTTGGATCATATGGTGTTTTCCCCTCTCTATCTTGTTGTGAATTGAGTTTTCCCTTTGAGATTTTGTTTTATCGGATTGAATACTTTTATGGATCTAAGAGCACTTGATGTATATGTCTTGCATATGAATACCCGTGGTGGCAATGCGGTATTATATTGATTCACTTGAGATATGTTTTGGCACTCAACTCGCGGATTCCCGAGTGACATTGGGGTAATCTATGCATAGGGGTTGATGCACGTCTCGTCTTTTATTTCTCCGGTAGAAATCTTGGGGCACTCTTTGAGATTCTTTGTGTTGGATTGAGTATTATGGATCTGAATTTGCTTTTGTGTTATTTTAGTCCAAACTCTTGATAGATCGATCGGAAAGAGTAACTTATTGTTATTTTAGTATGAACTCTTGATAGATCGATCGGAAAGAATAACTTGGTGTTATTTTAGTATGGACTCTTGGATAGATCGATCGGAAAGAATAGCTACAAACAATTTCTTCTTATGTTCTCCGCTAGATAAGAACTTTGGAGTGATTCTTTATTGCACGTTATGGGATTCTTATGTGATCCAATTAGATTAGCATTGTTGAGAGATTACACTAGCGAAAGTACGTACCCTAGGCCTCATTTTCTTGCATTGCAATACCGTTTGTGCTCCGTTTTATCAATTGGCACCTTGCTGTTTTTATTGTTCTTATTACAAAAATCAATATCTACTATCGTTAGTACACTTGTATCACCATCTCTTTGCCGAACTAGTGCACCTATACAATTTACCATTTTATTTGGTGTGTTGGGGACACAAGAGATTTTTTGTTATTTGGTTGCAGGGTTGTTTGAGAGAGACCATCTTCATCCTAGGCCACCCACGGATTGATAAACCTTTGGTCATCCACTTGAGGGAAAATGACTACTGACCTACAAAACTCTGCGCTTGGAGGCCCAACATGAGTCTACAAGAATAAAGTTGCATAGTAGACATCAAGCTCTTTTCTGGCGCCGTTGCCGGGGAGATGAGTGCTTGAAGGTATATCTTCAGATCTAGCAATTGAATCTTTTAGTTTCTTGTTTTATCACTAGTTTGGTTTATAAAAAGAAAACTACAAAAAATGGAATTGAGGTTGCATCATATTATTCATCTTTATAATGTCTTTCGTGAAAATGATGGAAAGGAAAAATGTGTTCAATTGATAGAAGAAGAATTCTATAAAATGTTTGAAAAATATATCTGAAAGATGAGCATGATTGCAATGTTGTTGTTATGAACTCTTTGAATATCCATGATGCTAACGATATGCAATGCCATAAGCTTGGGGATGCTATATTTGATGAAGATGATATTTTTAGTCCCCCAATTTTTGATGAGAAAATTTATTATGATGATTGCATGCCTCCTATTTATGATGATTATATTGATGAAAGTGGGTTTGGAAGAGTGTGTAAGTGCATCTAGTGCCCCTTAGTGATTTTGGTGTATTTAAGACTTATAGGTTAAGGGACTAATGTATTTGTGAGCGTACACAGGTTTATAAGTCTATGAGGAGTTTGATATTTACAGAGAAAGTCGACCCCTAAAAATGAATGTCTTCAACTGAAGACTTTGGTTTTCTTGAAGACATTGAAAGTGAAGAAATTGGTGTGACCATGAAGACTTGATATTCATGCGAGGATCATGAAGCGTGAAGACGTTTGTTTTCATAGTTTCATTTCTCTTTATTGAGTCATAGGAACACCGTACTGTTAAAGGGGGTCGAGGTAAAACTAAGGAAAAGTTTCCAAGTGATGCTCATCTCAAAATCCTACACCTACCAATCCTTTCGAGTGAAGCCATTGGAAATCTCATACAGTTCAGTCAATTTCTTCAATGACAGAGACGAGGATCTTCTGGTCTTTGAGGAATTTGTTCTGACTAAGGAGTTAGGAATTCGCCAGTGCGGATTGCCTACAGGTGAGGAACATGATAGCCCTGAGGAATTCGATACTCAAATATCCGACCGTTGTTGTGCTATGCGCCCGCTGTCCCAAATATCTTCCCACCTAACGGTCATATCATTGAAGGGCATTTATGTCTTATCATGTCAGGCTGCTCCCTAGGCTTTAAATAGCCGCCCCCTACAACCACTAGTTGTTTGGCTACTCCTAGAGAAACTGACACTTGTCATTGAGAGCATCCCATCCTCGAGGACTTTGAGCGAAAATCATCGAGGAAAACCCAAACCCAAACACCTACAAACCCAAAGTGATTGAGCATCACTGAAGAGATTGTTCCTGTGTGGAACCGACGCTTGTTACCTTTGAGGATGTGCATCCTCCTGACGGTTAGGCGTCATGGTCTAGGGCATCCAAGAGGAAATTGTGGATCGCCGAGTGACCGAGTCTGTGAAGGTTTGGAATTCACCTGAAGACTTACCACGAGTGTTTGGGCGAGTCTCTCTGACCTTAGCTCAAGGAGAATACGGTGAGGACTGTGTATCCTCAGGTTTAAATACCTAGCCGCTCCAACCAGACGTACGACTATCACAGCAGTTGGAACTGGTCTACCAAATCACTGTCATCACCGAGCTACTGGTTCTATTTCCTCAATCCTTTCATTTACTTATTACAGTGTTGAAGTACTTGATCGTTACTGTTTGAAGACTTTGGCTGAAGACTTTCTCAATATCCTCAATTCTATTTCTTCAGTCAGTTTGTCTTCATCCTGCTTATCCTGTGTTACGCTACTTGTACTCTGTGCTTGTTCTCATTTCATCATGATGACTGTGCTACTACTCTGTTATGCTTGCATCTGAGTACTTATTCCACTGCTAAGTAATTCGTTGCTTAGGAATTTCCTCACCCTGAAATTCCTCAGTGACGAATTTGTAAAAATCGCCTATTCACCCCTCCACTAGTCGATATAACGCACTTTCAGAGTGTCAACTCTAGGTACTAATGATCCCACTATTTTGGAGGGTGTTGAATCTTATTGTAATATTTATGAAAGTGGATTTGGAGAGGTCATGACTTGATTTAAGGATGAATCCACTATTTTTGAAGACGTCCCAATTGACTATGACATCAAAGTTCCTATCTATGATGATTATGGTGATGACATGTATGCTATAAAGAATAATGATAACCATGAAACTTATCATCATGATTTTAATTTTCAATCCCATGATAGTTATTTTATTGAGTTTGCTCCCACCACTATTTATGAGAAGAAAATTGCTTTTGTGGAGAGTAGTAAAAAAAATTATGCATGTGGATCATGAAAAGAATGCTTTATGTGATAGATATATTGTTGAATCCGTTCGTGATGCTACTGAAAATTATTATGGCATTCATTCTCATTTCTTGCATGTGACCTAAGCTTGCAACCAAGGACACACATTTGATTTTACAACCCGTTTTTATGCACTGGAGCATGTGCATGTAGTTCAATTTTGAATTATGCACATAAATGCCTAGAAAACTCAGTTAACGTATAAAAATGTCCAAACAATCCCCGAAAAATTCCAAAATTTAACACGACACTCCTGTTGTTCTATGTTGACACCAGGAAAAAAATTGAAAGCGAGAAGAGGCGACGAATATCTTTTTGTCCACAAAGGTGACACGTTTCCCTAACGGAACCATGAGGCTTCTTGTGAGAAGCTCTGGTTTGTGAGAAGCTTATACCATTACCTGCCCCAAATGGGACAATATTTTTTACCCCAGCATGTTGATGCCATTCCATTCTAGCATGCCAAGGTTCATGAATTTCTGACGGGTTTTGGATTTACTAGAATTACAAAAGCAAGTACCTCAACGTTTGTCGGAGAGCCACGATGCCGTGGTTGACGATGAAATGTACCTTGGGTAGGGTCCTAGGCCCAACCTACATGCCCTACCCAAGGATACTACATAAGAAGTCCAAGACCTACAAAGTTGGAAAGGAGGTTCGAACTGGAACGACCACAGCGAGCAAGTCGCTCGACATAAGATCCACTCGGTCTCTCTACCCCCACTCGACCGCCGCTATTCACTCGGAGTACAAGATTTCACTCAAAGAACATAAGACCTAGAGCCACCCCAGGATGGCAACGGTCAGGCAATCAATCTGTCGCTATAAAGATCATTAATTACAGGTGTTTCCAGTAACGTTCCCACCTTTATTCTCTCATTGAACCCTTGCGTAACTGAGGACTGCAAGGGGTCAGCGGACTCTATATAAGACGCCCCTCCCCTCTTGCACAAGGGTTCGCACCCCCTGTAACACAACACTCCAAGAAAACAAAGCTCCCGCAACATCGAGACGTAGGGCTATTACCTCCTCCGAGAGGGGCCTGAACTCGTAAATCCGAGTGTACAATCTCGCCGTAGCTAGACTCTATCCTCTCCTACGTACCCCCTACCTCGACGGTCAGGTCCGTTCCCACGATAGTTGGAGCCCACTGTGGGGCAGGTGTCTAAGCGACTTCCGGCGAGGTTGCGTTCTTCGAACTTCTTCGACATGGTTTCCGGCGACGGACTGTTTCTAGGCCCCGAGATCCGTCTCGGCACGCTCAGTTTCGTTGCTGACGATTCGGCCTGGCTACAGGAAGCCACCTTGACGTCGAGGCACTCCCTATTCGCGGGATGGCGCACTTCCGTGTGAGTGCATGTGGCATCCTCTTGCGGCAGCCGTTGACTCAGTATCAGTCGGCTCCGGTGGCGTCTTCCCTCCCCGCTGCTCGCCATCGCAACCGATCTGGTCACTCGCGGCTCCAGTGGTGGGTGAAGCACGCGGTGGCTCGTCAGTCATCCACCTTTCAGATCACGGCAATCGAGCCCGACGAGTCCCTTTATGGCTTGTTTGATATATCATCTGGTCACTCAGATATGCTTTCCGAGTGCGAAAGCAATGATCCCGCGGTGGAAGTCCCTGTGATTGCCTCCCAGCGTAGCCCGCCTGGATTTCCCCATGGCGGGGGCGGAAGCGGTGGTCCATCGCACGCCAACGAGGAGTACTACCCGCAGGCTCTCACTGCAGAGCAAAGAGAAGAACTGCAGCGTAGGAACAAGCAGACCCTTCAGACCCCCATCATTGGGGAGACTTCCGAGGCTCAGGCTCTGGAAGCCGCACGTGTAGCCACTCTGGCTGAACACGCGCGCCTGCAGGATCTCCAGAAGTCACTCGAAGACCGCGCTCGCAGGCCACCTCCAAATCCCAGTCAACGTCAACGACAACTCTTTCCGAGCGGATCGCAAAATGAGTTTCAGGTATTCCGCACTCCGATTCAGAATGTTACTGCTGCGCGGATTGCGGACTCCATCCATCCGTCCCGACCCTAGGCAGGAGAAGGTCTCCGGCAGATCCGAGCATTACTCAGAGTGGCTGGGGAACAGAATTCGGCCATTTCCGAGTCACGCATCAGGATCCACAACAGGTCCGTCAGAGCGGACACGGTCCAGTCTGCTCACAGCCCAAGATCGCCTCCGCGGCGTGAAGATCTTGGTTATCACCAGGACCAGTACCTGGATCAAGGCCACGGGCAGTTTGATCCTCGACATCACCATGATGATCGCCATCGAGTGCCCACGCCCCCTTCGAGGGGTGGTTCGTACGAGCCCCAGCGATATGATGACAGGCGCCCATATGGCGACGAGCGGAGAAATCCAGTCGATCCCCGTGAACCTGGGTTCGATGCGAGGTCAGTTCTCGTGCAGGGCCTAGTCGACAGAGGAAGGGCTCACCGAGAGGGCCTGGATAGAGATCGTCTGAGTGGAAGTGGTGTGTTTGTCTCAGGTCCCGAGTGTTTCAGCAGGGCCATACGAGCCGCTAAGATACCGCCCAATTTCGGATTGGCCATAGGCGTCAAGAAGTTCACTGGCGAGTCAAAGCCTGACACGTGGTTGGAGGATTACCGAGTGCCTGTACAGGTTGGTGGAGGAAATGATGATGTTGACATGCAGCATTTGCCCTTGATGCTAGAAGTATTGGCCTGACCATGGTTGAACCAGTTGACTCGTGCTAGCATCTACTGCTGGGAAGACTTGGCCCGAGTGTTTATCAAAATGTTTGAAGGCACTTGCAAGCGACCTGCTAGACTGACCGACTTGCAACATTGTGTCCAGAAGCCAAATGAAACTTTGAGGGATTACATTTAGCGTTGGACCACTCTTCACCATGTGGTGGAGAATGTTTCAGAGCACCAAGCAGTTTGCGCCTTCAAGGAAGGTGTCTGGTACAGAGAGCTCATACTGAAATTTGGTCGGTCGGGTACCCTATCCATGAACCGAATGATGGAGATAGCCACTCTGTATGTGAATGGTGAAGAAGAGGACCAACTCTGTAGTGGCAAAGGAAAGGCTTCAGACCCTGATGCTGGAGGCGGGAATCCCAGTCAGAAACAGAAGCGCGAAGCTGAAGCCGCTGGTCAAGCAGAAGCCGCAGTGGTAGCTCCTCAAGGCAAGTTCAAAGGGAAGGCCAAAGAGCAGTGGGTTCCTAAGAAGAAGAGAGACCAGTCAGGCCAAGACGTCATGTATCTACCGTGTGCCATTCACACGAAGAAAGACGAAGAGGGTAACCTGATTTTACCCAAGAATACCACTCGATAGTGCAGACTCCTTATTCAACAGTTTCGTGAGGGTCAGCCGAGTGAAAAGGGCTCAGATAAAACAATGATGAAGAAAAGGCAGAAGATTACCCGAAGGTCAACACCACTTTGGTGATTTTTGCTGACGTTGAGAGCAAAAGTCGACTGAAGGTCATCAATCATGTGGTGAACATGGTTGCCTCGGCGACTACAACGTACCTCAAGTGGTCAAAGACTCCCATTACCTTTGACCAGTCAGACCACCCAGCTCATGTTGCTACCCCTGGGCGGCAAGCACTGGTAGTGGATCCAGTTGTAGGTGGCACTCGGTTGCGCAACGTTCTTATGGATGGTGGCAGTGGTTTGGACATTCTCTAAGTTGAAACCCTCCAGGGGATGGGCATTCCGATGTCCCAACTCAGTGAAAGCAACATGCAGTTTCACGAAGTCATCCCAGGGAAAAAGGCAAAGTCACTCAGTCAGATTGCTCTGGATGTGGTTTTTGGTGACTCGAAGAATTTTTGGAAGGAAAAGTTGACGTGTGAAGTGGTAGATTTTCACAGTGCCTACCATGCTATTTTAGGCCGACCAGCTTATGCTCGCTTCATGGCCCGTCCATGTTACGTGTACGGTGTACCTTAAGCTGAAGATGCCCGGACCCAAGGGAGTGATCACCATCACTAGGAATAGGCAGAGAGCCGAGGAATGTCTTCAGTAGGGATCCAAAATTGCTGACGAGCAGATGGCAGTAGTGGAATTGGAAGAATACAAGAAGAACGCTGACCCGAGTGATTTGCTCCGCTCTAAGAAGCCAGCTTACGAGTCCGCTTTTCAGTCGACAGGAGAAACCAAACAAGTTCACATTCACCCGGAAGATCCAGAGCCGCTCCAACCAATATCTCAACGACACTTGACAGCAAATAGGAAGCCGCGCTCACCTAGTTCCTCCGTGAGAACTGGGACATCTTTGCATGGAAACCATCCGACATGCCAGGTGTTCCCAGGGGACTGGATGAGCACCGTTTGAGAGTCGACTCGAGGGCCAAACCTGTCAAAGAGCATCTCCACTGCTCTGCTGCAGAAGAGAAAGGCGATTGGTGAGGAAGTGCCTCAGCTCCTAGCAGCTGAGTTCATACGTGAAATATACCACTCCGAGTGGCTTGCCAATGTCGTCATGGTCCCCAAGAAGGACAATTCACTCTGTATGTGCATCGATTTCAAACATATCAATCGGGCCTACTCGAAAGATCATTTTCCGCTACCCCGTATCGATCAAATAGTTGATTCGGCTGCGGGATGTGAGCGGTTGTCTTTTCTTGATGCGTACTCCGGGTACCATCAAATCCGACTGTACGAGGTAGATGAAATAAAAACTGCCTTCATCACCCCATTCGGTTGTTTTTGCTATGTCACCGTGCCATTCGGTCTCAAAAACGCTGGCGCTACGTTCATGCGCATGATTCAAAAGTGCCTGCTCTCTCAGATCAGTCGGAATGTCAAGGCTTACATGGACGATATCATGATCAAGTCACGCAAAGGTTTCGACCTGCCGACTGATCTCACTGAAACCTTTGCCAACCTGAGAAGGTACGATATCAAGCTGAAGCCGTCCAAGTGCACCTTCGGAGTGCCTGGAGGCAAGTTACTCTATTTCGTCGTTTCCGAACGAGGGATAGATGCCAATCCCGAGAAAATCAGTGCCATCGTCCGAATGAAATGCCCTGAGCATGTGCATGACGTCCAGAAGCTCACAGGTCGTCTCGCAGCACTGAGTCGGTTCATTTCTCGTCTCGGTGAAAAGGCACTGCCTCTTCACCGACTGATGAAGAAGTCTGATAAGTTCGAGTGGAGCCCTAAAGCTGAAGCAGCGTTTGTTGAGCTCAAAGCCCTGCTCTCCACCCAATCGGTGCTTGCTGCTCCGAACAGCAAAGAGCCTCTACTTTTGTACATTGCAGCCACTGGTCAAGTTGTCAGCACAGTTCTCACAGTGGAACGAGAAGAAGAAGGCAAGGCCTACAAAGTTCAACAACCAGTGTATTATATCTCTGAGGTTTTGATTCCGTCCAAGCAGAGGTATCCTCATTATCAGAAGCTTGTCTATGGTATTTACTTAACAGCGAAAAAAGTAAAGTCGCACATTATTTTCAAGAGCACTCGGTTTCAGTCATCAGTGAGGCACCGTTATCTGAAACCAGGAACAATCGGGATGCAACTGGCCGAGTGGCTAAATGGGCAATTGAAATTCTCCCTTTGGATATTAAGTTTGAGGCAAAGAAGGCGATCAAATCCCAAGCACTTGCATATTTCTTGGCCGAGTGGATAGAATAGCAACAGCCGACTTAGGTTTACTCGGAGCACTCGACCATTTTCTTCGATGGATCCAAAATGCTTAATGATTCCGGTGCCGGAGTGGTCCTGGTGTCTCCAAGAAGTGATCGTCTCAGTTATGTCCTCCAGATTCACTTTGATCCTCCAATAACGAGGTCGAGTACGAAGCACTCCTCTACGGGTTGCGTATGGCCATCTCACTCGGCGTCCGTTGCCTGATGGTCCACGGTGACTCGGATTTGGTGGTCAATCAGGTGATGAAGGAGTGTAACGTCAGAAACCCTGTGATAACCCACAAGTATAGGTGATTACAACAGTTTTCGAGGGTAGATTGTTCAACCCAAATTTATTGATTCGACACAAGGGGAGCCAAAGAATATTCTCAAGTATTAGCAACTGAGTTATCAATTCAACCACACCTGAAAGACTTAATATCTGCAGCAAAGTATTTAGTAGCAAATTAGTATGGAAGTAACGGCAACGGTGGCAAAAGTAACAGTAGCAGTTTTGTCGCAATCGTAATAGTGGTAACGGAAAAGTAACAGAGCAAGGATCAATATGTGAAAAGCTCGTAGGCAATGGATCGGTGATGGATAATTATGTCGGATGGCATTCATCATGCAACAGTTATAACCTAGGGTGACACAGAACTAGCTTCAGTTCATCAATATAATGTAGGCATGTATTCCAAATGTAGTCATACGTGCTTATGGAAAAGAACTTGCATGACATCTTTTGTCCTACCCTCCCGTGGTAGCGGGGTCCTATTGGAAACTAAGGGATATTAAGGCCTCCTTTTAATAGAGTACCCGACCAAAGCATTAGCACTAAGTGAATACATGAACTCCTCAAACTACGGTCATCACCGGGAGTGGTCCCGACTATTGTCACTCCGGGGTTGCCGGATCATAACACGTAGTAGGTGACTATAACTTGCAAGATAGGATCAAGAACACAAATATATTCATGAAAACATAATAGGTTCGGATCTGAAATCATGGCACTCGGGCCCTAGTGACAAGCAGTAAGCATAGCAAAGTCATAGCAACATCAATCTTAGAACATAGTGGATACTAGGGATCAAACCCAAACAAAACTAACTCGATTACATGGTAAATCTCATCCAACCCATCATCGTCCAGCAAGCCTACGATGGGATTACTCACGCACGGCGGTGAGCATCATGAAATTGGTGATGGAGGATGGTTGATGATGACGATGGCGATGGATTCCCCTCTCCGGAGCCCCGAACGGACTCCAAATCTGCCCTCCCGAGGAAGAACAGGGCTTGGCGGCGGCTCCATATTGTAAAACATGATGAATCCTTCTCTGTAAAAAATTTCTCCCCGAACGTGAATATATGAAGTTGGAGTTGAGGTCGGTGGAGGTCCAGGGGGCCCACAAGGTTGGGTGGCGCGCCCCCACCCTTGTGGCCAGGGTGTGGGCCCCCTTCACTTGATTCTTTTGCCAATATTTTTTATTAATTCCAGAACTTATCTCTGTGAAGTTTCAGGTCATTCCGAGAACTTTTTATTCTGCACAAAAATAACACGATGGCAAATCTACTGAAAACAGTGTTAGTCCGGGTTAGTTCAATTCAAATCATGCAAGTTAGAGTCCAAAACAAGGGCAAAAGAGTTTGGAAAAGTAGATACGATGGAGACGTATCACCATGCTATGACAGGGTACTGCAATGCAGTGAGGAAGCTAGAGAAAAAGTTCGAGGGTTTAGAGCTTCACCACATTCCCCAAATCAAAAATCAAGCAGCCGACAATCTAGCAAAAATTGGTTCCACTCAGAAGCCTATCCCCAGCAATGTGTTTCTTGAGCACCTCCATTCCTCGTCAATGTAGGAAGATCCTTCCACTGAAGAACCTCCTCAAGTGATAAGTCCCTCTGATCCGACTGAAATCGAGGTTTCTGCAATCATTGACTTGGTTATGGAGATTCTGGTAATTACACCCGACTGGACAGTGCCATACATTGCATATTTTCTCAGGCAAGAACTCCCAGAGGATGAAGTCGAGGCACACCAGATTGTCCATAGATCCAAAGCTTTCACAGTGATAAATGGAGAGATTTACAGAGTGAGTGTCATTGGCGTAGCTCAACGATGTATTTCTCCAGAAGAGGGTCGACTGATTTTGGAAGAGATCCACTCGGGGATCTGTGGTCATCATGCGTCCTCTCGGACAATTATGGCCAAACCATACCGAGCCGGATTTTACTGGCCGCGGGCCAATGAAGTTGCAAAGGAGATCGTTCAGCGTTGCGAAGGATGCCAATTCTATGCGAACATGTCCCATAAGCCCGCGTCTGCCCTGAAGACCATTCCACTCGTCTGGTTGCTTGCTGTGCAGGGGTTAGACATGGTTGGACCACTCAGGACCGACAGAAGTGGTTTCACTCATCTACTTGTAGTAGTCGACATGTTCACCAAGTGGATTGAAGCCAAGCCTATTAAGAAGTTAGATTCAAACACAACCATTAGGTTCTTGAAATAGTTGATATTTAGATACGGAGTCCCACACAGTATTATCACAGATAATGGCTCAAACTTCGATTCAGAAGAGTTCAGAAACTTCTACGCCACCCAAGACACTCGGGTAGATTACGCATCCGTTGCACACCCGCAGTCGAATGGGCAAGCAGAGAGGGCGAACGACCTTATCCATCAAGGTTGAAACCACGCCTCATGCGTGACCTCGAGCATCCAGCTGGAGCCTGGGTGACTGAACTGCCGTCCGTCCTGTGGGGCTTAAGGACGAATCCTAACCCGTCCACTGACCGCACTCCTTTCTTCATGGTGTATGGAGCCGAAGCCGTGCTGCCTAGTGATCTGTTCCACAACTCACCTCCACAATTCAGAAGTTGAGG
The DNA here is from genome assembly GCF_018294505.1 of Triticum aestivum. Classification (NCBI taxonomy): domain Eukaryota; kingdom Viridiplantae; phylum Streptophyta; class Magnoliopsida; order Poales; family Poaceae; genus Triticum; species Triticum aestivum. The sequence continues at coordinate 477,566,576 of NC_057802.1, read as the reverse complement.
CGGAGCAAGCTCAGCAGGACGTCGTTGACCTTTTGGAAGAAGAACGAGAGATGGCCCTGATACGGTCGACTGTTTATCAGCAAGACCTTCGTCAATTCCATGCAAGGAACGTCAAGGGTCGAGCATTTCGAGAAGGAGATCTTGTGCTCTGAGTGGATCAGCAGCGACCACACAAACTCGCCCCTGCGTGGGAAGGCCCCTTCATCGTCACCAAGGTGCTGCATAACGGGGCCTACCACCTCTACAACCTCACGAAGAAGATTGACGAGCCGCGCGCCTAGAACGCAGATCTTCTTCGTCGATTCTATACTTAACAATCAGATTGTCGAGATGTAATAAGAGTACTTTTAGATTGTTTATCAAAGACATGACTCCTACAGTCCTATGATGATTTCTCTAGCATAAGCGCATGTTCATAACCCCCAGTGGGTGACTTAGCCGCAAACCGGTTTTCGCCTAAGTTAAAAAACTACTCCGAATGAGAGCATCCCTCCCAATCAGGCGCTTAGCCGCGATCCAGACCTCTCCTAAGTTAAAAAACTACTCCGAGTGAGAGCATCCCTCCCACTCGGGGCTTAGCCGTGAGCCAGTCCTCGCCTAAGTTAAAAAACTACTCCGAGTGAGAGCATCCCTCCCACTCGGGGGCTTAGCCGTGAGCCAGTCCTCGCCTAAGTTAAAAAAACTACTCCGAGTGAGAGCATCCCTCCCACTCGGGGGCTTAGCCGTGGGCT
>NC_057802.1:477561409-477565569 GCF_018294505.1 Triticum aestivum | reverse complement strand
ATCCCTCCCACTAAGGGGCTTAGCCGCGAGCCCGTCCTCACCTAAGTTAAAAAAACTACTCCGAGTGAGAGCATCCCTCCCACCCGGGGGCTTAGCCGCGATCCAGTCCTCGTCAAAGTTAAAAAGCTACTCCGAGTGAGAGCATCCCTCCCACTCGGGGGCTTAGCCGTGAGCCAGTCCTCGCCTAAGTTTAAAAACTACTCCGAGTGAGAGCATCCCTCCCACTCGGGGCTTAGCCGCGAGCCAGTCCTCGCCTAAGTTTAAAAACCCGTCCACTCGGAACATGCAACCAGCTGGAATGCAATATTCAGATAAATCCATCAAGTTCAGAAATGCAAGCAAAAGTATCCGGGTAGCAAGCCCGAATGAGTTTAACGGTTACAAGACCACTCGGCATTCCGAGGCAAATGAGTTCAAATCATAGTTTTTCTTCACGTGCCAGGAGGACTCGCTGGCTCGATGATGGTGTCAAGGTTGATGCCATCAGCTATCCGAGTGGCGGTTTCGATGAAAGTCTCCATGAAATCGAGAGCTTCTTTGTATTGGCCACCTAAAGGGCCTTCAGCTTGTCTTCCCTGACATCCTTGCAATGGACACGGACAAGTGAGAGCGCCACATCAGCTCCATAGCGGGCAGCAGATTTCTTCCATGCTTGCACTCAACTAGGGATTTCATTGAGTCGAGTCATCATTGACTCGAGGCCATTCTGAAGCGTATCCTTAGGCCATAGCTCCTTGTCTATCTTCACCAGTGCAGCCCTCAAGCGAGTCATGCAGCCACAAACACCTTTGATACGGGCTTCGAGGCGCAACATATTCATAGCCACTGCGTCCTTCACGAGTGACTTGGTGGCGTCTAAACTTGTCTCGATCCGATCGGTCTCCTCCCTGAAGTTTTGACAGAATTCTGCACAAGGGAAGAAAATATGATTAGTTATGCCATCACTTTCAAAGCTTGCAGATATTCACTCAGCCAAAGAGAGGTACCTTCAAACATGCCATACATCTTCGTGAAGCCTCCCAAATATTTCTCCAGCGCATCCCTCTTCTGGGTAAGCTAGTCCACCTTGTCATTCAGAGCAGTCCTCTCTAACTCAAAAGCACTCGTTTGATCTTCCATCTTCTTGGCCCACTTAGCCCGTTCTTTCTTAAGCTCTTCAACAACAAACTTCAAAGATATGTTTTCTTCTTCCAGTTTTCTGACTGAAGCCAACTTTGCTTCAGCAGCTTCAGTTTTCTCCTTATCCACCTTCTGGACCCCTGCAAGTTCTTCATCCTTCTTTTCCAAGGCCTGCTTCATGGTGCCTAAAGAAATAACATTCCTGAGCCACGCTTAAAGTTGACGGTTTTCATTACGCACATCTGTTCGAGTGAAACCACTCGGCTGAAAGGATGGAAGAAAAGAACAACAGTGCACTCAGTCGGTAGGATTTACTATTGGGGAACGTAGTAATTTCAAAAAAATTCCTACGCACACGCAAGATCATGGTGATGCATAGCAACGAGAGGGGAGAGTGTTGTCCACGTACCCTCGTAGACCGACAGCAGAAGCGTTATTAAAACGGTTGATGTAGTCGTACGTCTTCACGATCCGACCGATCAAGTACCGAACGCACGGCACCTCCGAAGTTCTACACACGTTCAGCTCGATGACGTCCCTCGAACTCCGATCCAGCCGAGTGTTGAGGGAGAGTTTCGTCAGCACGACGGCGTGGTGACGATGATGATGTTCCACCGACGCAGGGCTTCGCCTAAGCTCCGTGACGGTATTATCGAGGTGTAATATGGTGGGGGGGGCACCGCACACGGCTAAAATATCGTATATCAAGTGTGTCCTTAGGTGCCCCCTGCCCCCGTATATAAAGGAGCAAGGGGGAGGCCGGCTGCCCTAGGCGTGCCAAGGAGAGAGGGGGAGTCCTCCTCCTAGTAGGAGTAGGACTCCCCTTTCCTAGTCCTACTAGGAAAGAAGGGGGGAAGGAAAGAGAGGGAGAGGGAAAGGGAAAGGGGGCTGCGCCCCCCTCTCCTAGTCCAACTAGGACTCCCCTTGGGAGGGGGCGCGCCACCTCCTGGCTGCTGCCCTCTCTCTCCCCTCAAGGCCCACCAAGGCCCAATACTTCCCCGGGGGGTTCCGGTAACCCTCCGGCACTCCGGTTTAATCCGAAACTTCTCCGGAACACTTCCGGTGTCCGAATATAGTCGTCCAATATATCAATCTTTATGTCTCGACCATTTCGAGACTCCTCGTCATGTCCGTGATCACATCCGGGACTCCGAACAACCTTCGGTACATCAAAACATATAAACTCATAATATAACTGTCATCGTAACTTTAAGCGTGCGGACCCTTTGGGTTCGAGAACTATGTAGACATGACCGAGACACCTCTCCGGTCAATAACCAATAGCGGGACCTGGATGCCCATATTGGCTCCCACATATTCTACGAAGATCTTTATCGGTCAGACCGCATAACAACATACGTTGTTCCCTTTGTCATCGGTATGTTACTTGCCCGAGATTCGATCGTCGGTATCTCGATACCTAGTTCAATCTCGTTACCGGCAAGTCTCTTTACTCGTTCCGTAATACATCATCCCGCAACTAACTCATTAGTCACAATGCTTGCAAGGCTTATAGTGATGTGCATTACCGAGTGGGCCCAGAGATACCTCTCCGACAATCGGAGTGACAAATCCTAATCTCGAAATACGCCAACCCAACAAGTACCTTTGTAGACACCTGTAGAGCACCTTTATAATCACCCAGTTACGTTGTGACGTTTGGTAGCACACAAAGTGTTCCTCCGGTAAACGGGAGTTGCATAATCTCATAGTCATAGGAACATGTATAAGTCATGAAGAAAGCAATAGCAACATACTAAACGATCGGGTGCTAAGCTAACGGAATGAGTCAAGTCAATCACGTCATTCTCCTAATGAGGTGATCCCGTTAATCAAATGACAACTCATGTCTATGGCTAGGAAACATAACCATCTTTGATTAACGAGCTAGTCAAGTAGAGGCATACTAGTGACACTCTGTTTGTCTATGTATTCACACATGTATTATGTTTCGGTTAATACAATTCTAGGATGAATAATAAACATTTATCATGATATAAGGAAATAAATAATACTTTATTATTGCCTCTAGGGCATATTTCCTTCATTTACCTCCCATGGTCTTCGTCTCTGTCTCTGCATGCTTCAAGTTCCTCTTGGTCGCTCCTAGGTCCAACTGGAGTTGTATCTTCTCCTTCTCCAGGGCAGCATACTGAGTCCTGAGCTCACAAGTTTTCTGAAGTCAACAAAGAAATGATTCAGTCGACAAGGATAAAAAGTTGATGATATTCCTCTACTTCCAAGTGGAGAGGAGCAAATCCAGTTGCTAAAAACAAAAGCATTCTCAGACCCCCGCTGAATCAAACATTCAACAACGGTCTCGGGGACTACACCCAGTGGATGCACTCAGCGTGCCCCCACTGGATCAATTTCCCACTCAGTGCGGCCTGACCGGTCTGAGTGGAGAGCTACAAAAAAGGAAAGAATTCTCAGACCCCCGCTGAATCAAACATTCAACAACGGTCTCGGGGACTACACCCAGTGGGTGCACTCAGCGTGCCCCCACTGGATCAATTCCCACTCGGTGCGGCCTGACCGGTCTGAGTGGAGAGCTATAGAATGAAAAATTACGAGCAAAGCAATTCCGACATCATGAGTCAAAGGAAACACCCAGTGGGTGTATAGAGTCAAGATAGGATAAAAACAAATCAGAAATCAACTTACAATCACACTTGCTCGGACATTCGCCTGAAGAGCCGCATTGGCGTCGTAAGCCGTCTTGCTAGCCTCGTACACCCCCTTCAGCCGCTGCATCATCAAGTCAGCTTGAATCATAGCTTCCTTGCTGGATCCAGTCTGGTCCTCTGGGAAATGATGCAGAGTGAACACGCTTGATGTAGGAGTCAGCAACGCAGCCAGAGGGATCAGCACTTGAGGCTGTCCAGTCGGACCCAAAGTAGGAGCGGTCGACACCAAAGGCAAGGCAGTTGACGGGGGGCAGCGAAGGAAGCACCAGCTCGAGACGAAACACCTGGCTCTTGAAGAACGACTTCAGACGGCACACGAGACATTTGGCTCGAAGGCACTCTCCTAGTGAAGCT